>NC_062287.1:106921120-107224150 GCF_902655055.1 Lutra lutra | reverse complement strand
GACCTCCCAGGCCTGTTTGAGCAGCGAAGACTCCAGCAACAGGTTCCCCTCTCCATCCCCACCAACCGCCTCACACAGCGCATCATCCCCAGGTCAGGAACCCCCGCCCCCCCCCCCAGGAGCCTGGATGATGCAGTGGGGCAGGAAAGGGGGGAGGTGGAGGGGCAGAGCCAGGGTTGGACTATGGCCTTGCATGGGACTGGGCTTGTGATCTCACAGGTCGCTCTGCCTGTCAGAGCCTTAGTAGCCCCCATCCCGGGCCCCTGGGTCCCCAGGCCTGTTTGGAAGCAGGGAGACCCTGGTGAGGCAGCTGTGGTCGTTAGGGTACCAGGAAATGCTTAGCAAGCACTTGCTGTAGGTCTCTGCCTAAGCTGGGCTTAGAGACAGCAAATCACATGTGTCCTTAACGGTCAGTACCTGGCCAGGCAGGGAACCAGGGAGAGCTGGGAGGGGCGCAGAGGACTCTGGGAGGGCAGCCACCCGAGGCCATTGGGTTGGCAGGTACACAGCAGGCTTCTGTGCAGATGAATTTTGGAATGGCGTTCCAGGCAGGAGAAGAGCTCCAGAGAATTCTTGTGGGTGATCTGGGGAGTTGTTTGGACAGAGGGAGGAGGGCAGAGCAGCCTGAGGGGGAGACACATGGGTGTCAGAGCCCTTCCTTTGATGCCAGGCCCAGGATCTGGGTTTTGTTCAAGCGGCAGCAGCACGGGGAGTGTTTTAGAAAGATCCCTCGGTATGTCAGTTGGGACTCTTCCTGTTGCCGGCGATGCATGTCATTGACATAAGCAGAAAAGGGGATTTAGTGGCCCATGTAACTGCAAGGTCAGGAGTAGAGTTAGCTTCAGGCCCAGCTGGATCCAGGCTTAAACGGCTTCATCAGGAATCTGCCTGCATCTCTTGGCTCTGCTTTCCTCTATCCGCTTCCTTCTCAGGTAGGCTTTCTTGTCCAGGGAGGCAGGCCCGCCCGACCAGCGTTGCCTTAGCTAACAGTTCTGTGGTACTAGAACCTTGGCTTCCAAGGGATTCCCACAAAGTCCATGGATCTAGCTTAGGTCCCTGCCCACTCTGAGCCTGTCCCTGTGGCCACGGCATGAGGAGCTCAGGGGTTGGGGGACAGGCCTGGGTCACGTGCCCTGTCCTAGAGCTGGGGGTCAAGAGAGACAGATGAAGACTAGAGGCATCTGCTAGCTGGCTGTGCTGACAGTGGTCATGGCTTGAGCCATGTTCAGGAAGCAAGGTTGACCGGATCTGGGGCCTGACCGGAGTGAGCAAGAGGGAGAAGGGAGGGACTGGGGGACCTCAGGGGAGCAGATAGTGCCATGTGTTTTGTGAGGTGTCCAGGGGATGTCCAAGGCCAGTACCTTGGATGTGTCTGGGGCCCTCTGTGAACTAGAGTTCCTCGTATTCTCTGGACTTTCTTGTCACGAGAGACAGACAACAAACAATCAACATAAAAAGGGTATTCTGTGATGATGTGCAGAGGGGGAAATGGTACGTAAAGCAAGGGGAGAAGGAGAAATAGGAGGGGTGGAGCCTGGATTGTGTTTAAACAAGGTGGTCAGGAAGGACCTGGCTGACATGTGCTGTTTGAGTAAAGACTTAGAGCAAGCCTTGTTGATATCTGGGGGGCGGTGGGGGGAGCGTTCCAGGGGGCAAAGGATGGCCAGTGCAAAGGATCTGGGGCAGGAACAGGCTTGGCCTATTTGACGAACAGCAAGGAGCCTGGTGTAGCCAGATGGACGGAGTGCAGGGAAGGTGATCTGGAAGGGCCCTGTAGCCACAGTGAGGCCTTTGACTGACTCAGAGCAGCCCGAGGGCCGCTGCCGAAGAGTGACGTGGACTGAGGTTGTCTGAGGTTCACGGACCAGGGATCCCTGTAGCCGCTGTGTTGAAAATAGACTGACGGTGTGAAGGGAAAGCAGGGAAACCAGTCCGGAGGTTCTTGGAATCATCAGGTGGGAGGCGATGGTGGCGTGGGTCAGGGTAGCAGTGAAGGAGATAAAAAGCAGCTGAATTCTGGTTTTCTTTTGCAAGTCGAATCAGCAGGATTTCCTGGCAGTTGGTGGGAGGGAGAGAAGGAGTCTAGGATGACTCCGGGGTTTTCGGCCTGGGCCGCAGGGAGGGTAGAGCTGTCATCAGATGGGGGTGGGTCAGAATCCAGTGTCGTCGCATCGAGTCTGAGACGCTCAAGCAGGACCTCAGGCGACTGTGTGCCAGGTGTGCCTGGATTCAAGGAGGGGTCCGCGCTGTGGGCTTAGATGTTGCCCTGCTCCAGGGGGATGGTGGGAGCTGGTAGGGGCGGCGAGAGAGGTCAGGCTGGTGGCTACCCCGGCTGGGGAGCTGTGGGCCCAGGCCCTTCCTGCAACGGCCTCACTCACATACCACATCTGGAGCCCTGCAGCCCTGGGGCTTCCTGAACTCAGTTCCCGAGCCAACCTCTGCTTTGTCCCAGGACCTGCAGGAAACAGGCCCATCAGGGCCCCAGCTTGGGTGTGTGTTTGGAAAGTCACAGAGTCGTGGTGTCCCTTTTGCACATTAAAATCAGAGAGGCAGAATTGTTTGGAGGAAAAAAAAAAAAAACAGATACAAAAATATATGCCTCTGTCCTGTCCAGAGGCCAGTTGGGACAGAGAGCCGCAGGAGCAAAGGGAGAGAGGAGACAGAGGGGGCAGATGGCCTGGGTCACTGGGAGGCCGAGGCAGGCCTCCAGACGTGTAACCCTGTTCCCCAGAGAAGGAATCGGACTCTGGAGGCCCCCTGAGGGCTTGGGGGGCGGCCAATAACCAAAGCAAGGACGATACCTACTCTCCCCATGCCACCTACTCTCCCCATGCCGAGACACGGCCAAGGTAGTTGAGCCACCCCCACTGGCCCCTGTGGCATCCCTTCAGCCGAGGCCGTTTGTTTGTGGTTTTCTTGCAAGTCTTAATCCCCTTGGGTCCGCCTGCCCTTCTGTGACGTGTGACATGTGGCAGGCGGTGGGGGGGGTGGAGGGAGCGGGGGTGCTCTGCCGGGCCTCACGGGGGCTGGAGCCGCCATCCGCTCCTGCCCTCTCCCTGCCCTTGCTTCTCCAGTCACGGCCGCTTTTAGATCTTGCCTTTGCCTCAGAAGGATTTTCAGTGACTGACAGTGGGTAGGAAAGTAATTATTCGGATTGGAAAATGCTAGCCCTGCTTGAGTGCACGCAGCGCACTGGGCTCTGCTGGAAGCCCTTCTCCTCCCTGTGGGGTCGGTGCCACAGTGACCCCCATTCTCCAGATGAGGAAGTTGAGGCAGGGGCAGGTTAAGTGAGCTGCCCAAAGTGGCACAGGTGAAGGGACTTCTGTGCCCACACCCCTGGGCTGCAGGCTGTGGAGGTGGGTGCTGGAGCCTCAGTCTCTCCCCACCTCCCCATCAGGCAGGGAAGGGGATAGTGCCCATCTCAAGGCTCAGGGGGGCCTTGACCTTGGATGGCGCCCATGACCCACGCCCTGGTCGTCACCCCCTGCAGGCGCTTTGCCCTGTCCGCCAAGATTCCAGACACCAAAGGCTGCCTGCAGTGTCGTGTGGGTAAGAGCCAGGCTTTGGGGGGCTGGGGGGAGCCGAGACCACAGGCACGTCCCGGTCCCCATTGCCGACCTCTCTTGCAGTGCGGAACCCCTACACGGGCAGCACCTTCCTGCTGGCCGCCCTGCCCACCAGCCTGCTCCTGCTGCAGTGGTATGCGCCGCTGCAGAAGTTCCTGCTGCTGAAGGTACGCGACGGGGGTGGCGGCGGGGACGGCTGTGGCCGGAGAGGGGGACCCTGGGCGGCAGCAGTGGGCCTGGGGGGAGAAATGGAGACCTGAGCACCGCTGCTGCCCCCAGAACTTTTCCAGCCCCCTGCCCAGCCCAGCAGGGATGCTGGAGCCCCTGGTTCTGGACGGGAAGGAGCTGCCTCAGGTCTGCGTGGGGGCAGAGGGCCCAGAGGGGCCTGGCTGCCGAGTCCTCTTCCACGTCCTGCCCCTGGAGGCTGGTCTGACTCCTGATGTCCTCATACCCCCTGGTGAGCTGGAGGGCCGTGTGTGTGTGTGTGTGTGTGTGTGTGTGGGGGGGGTGGGGGGGGGGTTGATGGGCAGTGGAGGGTTAGGGATTGGCTTCACAGCAGCTTAGAGGCCCAGAACTCCCAGTGTCCCTCCAGCCGGGCTTCTTTAAAAGGTTTCATGAGGGGCGCCTGGGTGGCTCAGTGGGTTAAGCCTCTACCTTCGGCTCAGGTCATGATCCCAGGGTCCTGGGGATCAAGACCCATGTCAGGCTCTCTGCTCAGCGGGGAGCCTGCTTCCTCCTCTCTCTCTGCCTGCCTCTCTGCCTACTTGTGGTCTCTGTCTGTCAAATAAATAAATAAAATCTTGGTTTAAAAAAAAATAAAAAAATAAAAGGTTTCATGAGACCTCAGGCTTGGCAGCTGAGAAAAGCCTGACCAAGACCAGTAGGGGCCACGGGGACAGAACCAGACTGGGCAAGGCGGGCACCAGAGGCCTTCATTTTGAGCAAGGGAAGCAGGACACTGGGTTGGGACGGCTCAGGGGAGCAGAGGGGGTGGCCGTGGGTCAGGAAGGACAGGAGCACTGGACTGAGGCCTAGTTGTACCCCCAGCCAGGGGCCTCCCACACAGGCCTTCATTTTTAATCCTCACGATGGTCCTGCAAGGCTTGTGTTTCGCACGAGGGAGCTGAGAATGCGAGCGTGACCGCTCAGAGACATGGGGTCACATAGTGGCAGAGTCGCACATGGTGCTCCTCCCGGCTCCAGAAACCCTGGCCTCCCCGGCTTCCTGGGACACCCCTCTGCCTCTCTACGTGCCCGCAGGCGGGTCACTCAGCAACTCTGAATCTCAGTTCCCCACACTGGCCGGTGTGGGCGTCTGTCAGACTGCTGTGCGGTTGGAATGTGCTTGTGGGGACAGCTGGAGGTCTGGCGGCCTTGAGGGAAGCTGGCGGCTCAGCCAGGCGCGTCTCCCTTGTCTGCCTGCAGAGGGCCTCCCGGGCACCGCCCAGCAGGTGATCCAGGTGGACAGGGACACAGTGCTAGTCTGCTTTGACCGTGAGTGCCCCCGAGGTCAGGGCTGGGGGCAGTGGAGGGACCGTGGGGAGGCTGAGGGAAGCCATGTGAGTAAGGGTCCGCCTCCCCAGAAGGGAACCACCCCATTCGCATCCACCAGCCCTCTCCCTGTATAGGCTGCGTGAGGATTGTCGACCTGCTGGGTGAGCCCACGGCCACACTGGCGCCTGTGCTGACCTTTGACTTCCCCATCGAGACTGTGGGTGAGTGAGCGGGATGCAGGTGGGGCCGGGAAGGTCCCTAGCCTGGAGCACGGACTGCGGCTGGGCAGTTGGATGAGGGGGCAGGCCCCAGCCCCTCTCAAGAGCCACACAGCTCACCTGCCGTCTGCAAGAACCTGGGCCCAGGGTGTGGCTGGGGCGGGGGTGGCGGGGTGGGGGGCGTCCTCAGAGCTGGTGCAGGCCTGAGGCAGCCCGATGCCTCCTAGTGTGTCTGCAAGACAGCGTGCTGGCCTTCTGGAGTCATGGGATGCAAGGCCGTAGCCTGGACACCAACGAGGTGGGTGGAACTCAGGACCCTGGCTGCCCCCACAACCCCACACCCTGTTGGCCCCGCCCCTTAGGAGAGGACCTGCTGGGGTGGCCTCAGTGCCTCTTTTCTTCCCAGGTGACCCAGGAGATCACAGACGAGACAAGGATCTTCCGGGTGCTCGGGGCCCACAGGTAGGACACGGTGCCCCGACTCCCTTTCGGATGCGCCTGCGGCTGGATGGACGTGCCCACAGGTCTTCCCTGCCTTGCTCACGTCTGGTTCTCTCTTGCCTCCAGAGATATCATCCTCGAGAGCATTCCCACCGACAACCCAGGGGCTCACAGCAACCTCTACATCCTCACCGGCCATCAGAGCAGCTACTGAGGGGGCGGGTCTGGCCTTGCCATCCCCCCACCCTGCCCCCAGGCCTTAGCTGCAGTCCGTTTAGGCAGAGGGCCCTCTCCCCTGTCAGAGGAGCCCAGTCTGTGCTGGCCTGAAGGGCAGAAATAATCCTGAGAAGAGTTTTGGGACTACGGAGGGGAGTGGAGAGGAGGCCACTCCAGGCCCCCCCCACAAAACTGGACCAGAGGAAGCTGCTGTCCCCTCCCCCGCCCCTGTGCGCAGCTAGGGCCCTGCAGCAAGGGCCCTGGGCAGGGTGGGGGCAGGCCCAGGCGACCCATTCCATTTTGTTCCACATTTCCTTTCCATTCTTTCTGCCAAGAGCCTGCCCCCTGCACCCTGTCCTGGGGAACATGGTATTTAAAAGAGAGACTATATTGGTATTAAAGCTGGTTTGATTTTACTCCACTGATCCCTCTTTGTCGGGGGGTTGGAGGGGGAGCTGAGCCCACGGTCTCCTCTCCCTCCAGCTCATCTCTCTGTGGCACCAGAAAAGGGGAGCCACCCATGGGGGAGCCAGGCAGAGCTGATGGAGAGGCCAGTGTCCCCAAAAGGCATCTCAGGGGTACTGCCTTCCCAGACTCGCCTGCTCAGCATGAGCCCTCGGCTTTGAAGTGTGAGACCAGGAATCATGCAGGTGGGATGAGGCCCCGAACGAAGGGATTCTCAGCCAGGGCACCCCTGCCCCACCCGGGATCTCACCGGGCAGCCAGGGCCTGGGAAGGGCCAGCCACTCACTGCTCTATAGACACAGCCTGCTGTGAGCTGTATCCCCTGCCCATGCCTGGGGCTACCTCCCTGCCCCCAGCTGTTGCCCAGGTATCATTGTGTTCCATCAGGCCGGCTGCAGAGTACGGGCACCATCAGCAGGCTAGACTCTGGGAAGATCAGCCAGTGTCCGTTTCACCAGTACTCCCAGACGGCCTCCTGAGTGCCAGACCCTGGGCTCACAGAGGGTCGGTACCAAGATGTGGACCAGCTCCCAGCGAAGGCAGCGATCCTTGCGGGAGCCTGCATCTTGAGGGTACGTCTGTCTGCCCGTGGCTGACCTTGGGCTTTGCATTGTCATTCTCGCACTTTTTCCTCTTAGAGGGCTCCATATCCTCAGGCCAGGGTGCCCCACCCGCCAGTGCACTGACCAGGCTGCTCTCGACTGCTGGAGCCTCCGGGAAGGTGAGGCCAAAGAGGCAGGATGGCCGCTAGCCTTGAAGGAGAGGTCAGGTGCCCACACAGGACCGTGGCTGCCTAGGGTAGGAAGGCCCTGGGTTTGGGAAAGAGCTTGAGCAAAGGCCCAGCGGTCAGGTCTCCAATGTGGCCCAGTTATCTTCTGATATTCCAGGCAAGTGTTTGAATTACGAATTTCTCTCCACCCGGTGGGTTGCTGGTATTTGATAAATGGATGCATGGGGCAGCTTACGTGAAGAGTCTGCAGCAGCCCAGTCCCTACTGCCCCTGCCAAGGGCCCCGGGCCATCCCAGGTTGTCCTATCATCCCCTTGTCCACCCTCCTGCAGAGCCCTGACTG
This sequence comes from Lutra lutra, assembly GCF_902655055.1. NCBI lineage: Eukaryota > Metazoa > Chordata > Mammalia > Carnivora > Mustelidae > Lutra > Lutra lutra. Next base: position 107,216,678 of record NC_062287.1, on the reverse strand, counting down.
CTCTGACTCGTTGGGTTTTTTGGCTGAAATAGATTGTCAGACCGGGAGGGAGACAGAGCTGTACATGGGCAAGCACGCCTGCCCTCTCCCTGAGACCCGAAGGAGGGTAACAGGCACCTCCTAAGTTCTGACGGTCTGCGCCTGCCGGGAGGACGTCTGATGGGCCAAATGGTGGAGCGACGTGATAGATCCCTACCTTCCCATTTTCCAGATTTCTTGGTGGAGGTGTGGGACCGAGTTGAGGAGTGCTGGGGGTGGAGAGGTGAGCTCCCACTCAGCAGAGGCACCTGACCCTCACCCCAGGTGCCTCTCCAGAGCGGAGAGGATGGATCCCCCCCCCCCCCCCGCCCCCGCAACAAAGCAGCAGCCAGCAAAGAGCGCCACCTTGTGGCAGGTTTCCCCAGCCTGTGGCTGCCACCAGGGTCTGCAAAGGGGGTTTGGGGAAGTCTCGAGTGTAACATGCCAAAAAGTGGGAGGTTGGGGCTGGGGGAGGCGGCGGGGCGGGGGCGGGACGGGACACCAAGGGCTTCTGATAAAGTAGTCACTGGCAGCACAGGCTGGCCACAAGCCAAAGAAAGGCCAGGAGGCTAGGAATTTGCACTGAAAAGACTAAAAGTGTTATTTTATTTATGTATTTTTTAAGTAGGTAGCCTTTGTCCGTGGCACACTATTTAAAAAAAAAAAATAGACACAATGAACTAGGTCTCAGTTACTTCGGAATGCTTGTGGAAGTATTTAAGCAGTTCCGTATGATTTACTCTTCTCCCCCCTTCTATACGTGCAGTAACATTATTCCACACGTTGTCCTGCTCTTACCCTTTTAAAGTCTGTCCTGGAGAGCTTTCCATCATCAGTGCCGCCCACCTTTGTCGTTTTCACGGCCAGGGGTGCTCCGCCGTATAGCTCTGCCGTGACTCCTGTTCAACTAATTGCTAGTAGATCCCTGCCGATGTAACTGTGTTGCTACGACTCTGAGATTACGAGGGACACTGCAATAAATATCCTTGTGTAATAAATGCCATGCCCGTGCCACCTTGCGCCTTTGAGCATCCTGTAAGGTAACTTTCCAGAAGTGGCATGGCTGGGTCAGGGCGGCGATGTCTGTTCTTGTGAGAACAAGAGGATGGGTGAAGCCTCGGAGATGGGGCAGCTCAGCCTCTTGGAGCCATTCTGTGGGCAAGTGGAAGACACACCGGGGAACTGGCTCATAGCCAAGTGAGGGTCAGAGGTCAAGGCCACAGCCCAAATATGCACTTCAGAGTGGGGAGGGCCTGGCCGTCCTCCTGCGGCTTCCTAGTGAAGGGTCAGTTGCTGAGCTGTGTTTTCCCTATAGAGCAAATGCTAAGTCGGCCTGCAGGGCCACAGGGAGGATTGAAAATACCGTAAAATACACAGAATGCCACAACACAGAGGAGCCTCGGAGATCGAATAGCAAACTCAAACAACTAATCGCATGAAACTCCACACAGTACGGTCGCATTTTCAAAAGCTCAAAAAACCAGCAAAAGGAAACCATTTATTGTCTGGTGAGACAGGCACATGGGCTACAACTCTTTTCGATCAGGGAAAGAAAAAGTACAAAATTCAAGATGATGGTCTCAGACGAGTAGAAGCACGATGGAGGAAGGACCCCAGGAGTTTGCCAGGGTTTGGGTCCAATCTTGGTTCTCAGGTTGGGAGATGGGTCAGTGGGCATTCGATGTATGTCGGTTGCTAACTCAGACAAGGTGCCAAATGTCCTTTTGTATGTATCAAAAAACTATATGATAAAATGTAAGTTTAAATATAATCATTCAAGGAGTGCCTGGGTGGCTCAGTGGGTTGGGCCTCTGCTTTCGGCTCAGGTCGTGATCTCGGGGTCCTGGGATCGAGGCTCTCTGCTCAGTGGGGAGCCTGCTTCCCCTCCCCTCTGCCTGCCTCTCTGCCTACTTGTGATCTCTCTCTCTGTGTCAAATAAATAAATAAAATCTTAAAAATATATATAGTCACTCAGAAAATAATCAAAATACAAAACCTTGTAATGGGTTAAAAAACAAGGACAAAAAGCCAAGATAATCCTTTCCTGGATTATAATAATCAGTGTTGTGAGTAGAACTATGGGCAGATAGATCGCTCTCTCTCTCCAGTTTCCTCTATTGTTTCTTAAAACAGCTTTATTGAGGGGAGCCTGGCTGACTCAGTCACAAGAGCACGCAACTCTTGATTTCAGGGTTGTGAGTTTGAGCCCCATGTTGGGTGTAGAGATTACTTAAATATAAAAGCGATGCCTGGGTGGCTCAATCAGTGAAGCGGCTGCCTTCGGCTCAGGTCATAGACCCAGAGTCACTGGATCGAGCCCCGCATCAGGCTCTTTGCTCAGCGGGGAGCCTGCTTCTCCCTCTGCCTGCTGCTCCCCCTACTTGTGTGCTCCCCCCCCCCCAGAAAATCTTAAAATCTTAAAAATCTTTTAAAAATCTTAAAAAAAAAAGATTACATTAAAAAAAAGATCTTAAAGGGGCACTTGGATGCCGCAGTTGGTTAAGCGTTTGACTTTTGGTTTTGGCTTAGATTGTGATCTCGGGTTTGTGAGATTGAATCCTGGGTCCAGTCAGGCTCCGCACTCATCTGGGAATCTCCTTGAGATTCTCTCTGCTCCTTACCTCTGTGCACGTGCACACTCTCTCTCTTTCACAGAAATAAAGCTTTCAAAAAAAAAAAATAAAAATGAAATCTTAAAAGCCATCTTTATTGAGGGAAAATTGGCATCCGATATACCGCATGAATTGAAAAAGTACTATCTGATAAGGACACATGTATACACCTGGGAAACCACCACCACCCCGTTTCCCCCGCACCTTTGGAACCCTGCCCTACTGCTCATCATATCCACTGAACTGCTTTCCATCACTATAGATGAATTTGCGTTTTTCAGAATGTATATAAATACGATCGTACAGTATACACTTTTTTCTCTGCCTCTTTCACTAAGCAAGTTATCTGAGATTCACCTGTGTTGTTCGCCCATGTCGTTGCATTCATAACCGTTCTTTACCATTTCCAAGTACAAGTCTATTATTTCACAGATGTCCCATAGTCTGTTTGGCTAGTCACCTGTTGGACATTCGGGCTATTTCTGGTTTGGGACCATTACTAATAAAACTGCTATGAGCATCACGTATGTGTCTGTGCCTTGTGCATGGACATATCCTTTCATTTCTCTTGGGTAAATACTTTGGAATACAAGGGCTGGATCATGCGGTGAAACGTGGTTGAATTTTTTAAGAAACTGTGAAACTGTTTCAGAGCGGTTGTACCATTTTCATTTGGCATTCCCACCAGCAAGGCAGGAGAGTTTTAACCAAGCCACTGCCTCGGCAACACTCAGTATGGTCGACCTTGGTTCATTTTAACCACCCGAACAGATGTGTAGTGGAACCTCACAGTGGTTTGCATTTGCATTTCCTTCATGACTGATGAGCATTTTCCCGCACGTCTTTACCATCTGTACAACTTCTTTGGAAAAGAGTGTTCTGGGCACCTGTCTGGCTCGGTCAGTCGAGCGTGTGGCTCTTGATCTCAGGGTTGTGAGTCTGAGCCCCACGTTGGGTGTCACGATTACTTAAAAGAAGAAAGAAGGGACGCCTGGGTGGCTCAGCTGTTAAGCGTCTGCCTTCAGCTTAGGTCATGATCCAGGGTCCTGGGATCGAGCCCTGCATGAGGCTCCCTGCTCTGCAGGGAGGCTGCTTCTCTCTTTGGCTGCCTCGCTCCCTGCTTATGTGCTCTTGTGAGTGCTCTCTCTCAGGCATATAAATTTAAAAAAATCTGTATAAAAACGTGAGGTTGGGGGTGCCTGGGTGGCTCAGGGGGTTAAAGCCTCTGCCTTCGGCTCAGGTCATGATTCCAGGGTCCTGGGATCAAGCCCTGCATCAGGCTCTCTGCTCAGCTGGGGGCCTGCTTCCTCCTCTCTCTCTGCCTGGCTCTCGGCCTACATGTGATCTCTGTCAATAAATAAATAAAAATCTTAAAAAAAAAAAGTGAGGTTGTCATCTTGCTGAGTTTCGAGAGTCTGGAAAGTCCTTCATCAGATACATGATTTGCACTTACCTATTATCCTGTTATTTCTAATCTGTGTACCTAAGTCACAAATTCCACTACTTCCCTCTCCATGGTTCAAGTTACCTTTAACAGGAAGTGGTAAATAAACATACTTTTCCAGGAAAAACAAAATTATGCAAAGTTCTTAGTGCACAGTGGACCCTTCGCTCCATGGTAGACGCTACTCCTAATTCACGTAATGGAAGCACAGGTGGGGCTCTCCAAAGTGTGGACACGGAGGCAAACAGCCACGGACTAGCTCCTTCTGTAGTGTCAGCTAGCACATGATACTACTAATCAGTCTGGCCAGCGGCTGGGGGTTCTGAACTATCAGAGGGAGTTAAAAGACGGAAAATGCCAAAGATCAGTAGGAAGGGCTGGGACTTTGTACCTTTTACATTCCAACGCCAATTCTCTGCCACCAATCAGATGTCCTACAGTTCGATTCAATTCTGCATGAACTACCCTGAGTTGGTGAAGACCCCACAGGTGAAGGAATTCAGCCTTAAGTCCTGGGTCTCCAGGTTACTCCCACACTTTTGTCCAACCTGGCTGCAAATTCAGGGTTCCCACAATGGCCCTTCAGGCTCAGAAGTGCCAGGATGACACATACAACTGGGGGAAGCACTGCATTTATGATCGCTGTTTTATTATAGAGAACATGAATGACTAGCAAGAGGAAGAAATGCAATGAGGCCTGGAAGGGTCCTGAATCCAGAAGCTTATGGTGTCCCTGCAGAATGAGGGTGTGTACCACGTCCTGTCACATCAGTCAGTTCACCAGCCCAGAAGCTCTCCAAACATCATTGTTCCGAGTTTCATTTTATTTAAAAAAAAAAAAAAAAAAAAAAAAAAGATTTTATTTATTTATTTATTTAGATGAAAGAAAACAGAGAGCATGAGCGGGGGTAAGAGGCAGAGGGAAGGGGAGAAGCAGACTCTCCTGCTGAGCAGGGAGCCCGATGCAGGGGCTCCCTGGACCCTGCGATCCTGAAGCTATCCCAGGGCTCTCAGAGATGGCAATGAGTTACCTGTTAGCTTAAACTCAGTCATGGTCCAAAGGGGCTTGTTATGAATAAGGAAGGACGGTCTTATCACTCAGGAAATCCTAAAGGTTTTTGAAGCTCTGTGCCAGGATCTTGGGACAAAGACAAGTTATATTGTTTTTTTATTGTACTGCAGCCTTGTAGAAAATCAGGAGGCATCTGTGTCGGAAATCTGCATGTAGTTCTTGGCCCTGTAGCTCAAGAAGTATCCTAGACAAAGCAACAGTGCTCTCTGATCTCACTGAATCAGCACAGTACCCTGTAGAGGCAGTGTCCATGTCTGCGCTCTGCAGAAAAAGAAACTGAGGCATGGAGAGATTCAATTGCTTCCCTAGTTGCTAGCTGGTGGATGGCTGGCCTGGGTCTGTAAGGCTCCAACTTGCCTCAAAACTGGGAAGAGTCAGCCTGAGGGCCCTCAGCCAGAAAGTGGCATGGACTGAATTCCAATCCTCTTCAGACCAAACAGGGGTCTCGGACTGGTAGATGATACTGGTAGACTGTGTGACCTTGGGCTGGTGACCTTAACCTCTCTGTGCCTCCGTGTTCTCATCTATAAACTAGAGATAATAACCATCTCTGAAGGTGGTTGTGACAATGAAATGAACTACTATTCTACGTAAGAAACCCAGAACAGAGCCTGGAGTAGCCAACATCCAAAGTCAGCTTTTCATTGGTCCTTGGAACACATATAAAAATTGATCGCGGGGGTATCTGGGTGGCTCAGGTGGTTAAGCATCTGCCTTTGGCCCAGGTCAGGTCCTGGGATTGAGCCCCACGTCAGGTTCTCTGCTCAGCACGAGTGTCTGCTTCTCCCTCTCCCTCTTTGCCCATTCCCTGCTTGTGCGTGTACTCTCTTCTCTCTCTCAAATAAATAAGATCTTTAAAAAAATAAGAGGAAATGGGGACGCCTGGGTGGCTCAGTTGGTTGGACTGCCTTCGGCTCGGGTCATGATCCCGGAGTCCCGGGATCGAGTCCCACATCAGGCTCCCAGCTCCATGGGGAGTCTGCTTCTCCCTCTGACCTTCTCCTAGCTCATGCTCTCTCTCACTGTCTCTCTCTCAAATAAATAAATAAAAATCTTAAAAAAAAATAAATAAGAGGAAATGCAATTGAAATGACTAGAGAGCAGTGAGAAAGACTGGCCCCATCAGACGTCAGGAGCTGTAACTTTTACCAAGTTGAGTATGGTAGCATCATTATGCTGGTCTAGCCAGTAGAGCATGTGACTCTTGACCTTGGGGTTGTAGGTTCAAGCCCCATGACAGTTTTAGAGATTACTTACAAAAAGAAAGTCTTGGGGCACCTGAGTGGCTCAGTCATTGTCTGCTTTTGGCTCAGGTCATGATCCCAGGGTTCTGGGGATCTGTTGGGGTCCCTGCTGGGCTTCCTGCTTCTCCCTCTCCCACTCCCCCTGCTTGTGTTCCTTCTCTCTCACTGTCTCTCTCTCTCCGTCAAATAAATAAATAAATATTTTTAAAACATAATAAAATCTTTAAAAAAAAAGTACATTTTCATTTATGCATTTGTCTTTCTCCTTTACTAGACTGATTTTCTGGAAGGCAGGAACTGTGTGTCATTTACTCTGGTACTCACCAACCTGTCTTGCACTCAACAGTTGCTCACACATTGAATGACTCCTTTCTCTCCTCCTCCAGAGAAATTGTATTTACTGAATAAATTAACTTTTCCTTTATTTTCAAACAGATGATTTGAACAGCTTGTATTTTTCCTTTCTTGTCCATAATATTAAGCTTCATTTTTATTATACAAATACTTGCTCAGCATAAAAAATTTCAAGTAGAATATAGAACGTATAGAAATAGGAGAAAAAAGCAAAAAATTACCTGAGATCCCACTGCCATTAGAAATTTGGTGATTTTCCAGGGCGCCTGGGTGGCGCAGTTGGTTAAGCATCTGACTTTTTGATTTCAGCCCAGGTCATGATCCCAGGACCCTGGGATGGAGCCCTGTGTCCGGCTCCGTACTCTGCAGATAATCTGCTTAGGATTCTCTTTCTCCCTCTGCTCCTCCCCCTACTCATCTCTCTTTCTCAAATAAATCTTTTTTTTTTTAAAGATTTTATTTATTTGACAGGCAGAGATCATAAGTAGGCAGAGAGGCAGGCAGAGAGAGGGGGAAGTAGGCTCCCTGCTAAGCAGAGAGCCCAATGCGGGGCTCGATCCCAGGACCCCAAGATCATGACCTGAGCCGAAGGCAGAGACTTAACCCACTGAGCCACCCAGGCACCCCTCAAATAAATAAATCTTAAAGAAAAAAGAAATTTGGTGTTTTCCTATCAATACATTTATGTTTATAGTTATATGTTAAAAAAATAGGATTGTCGTAAATTTTTTAAAAGGATGAAGCACACTTTATTTTTATTTAATGTTTTTATTTTTTCTAATTTTTAATTTAAGTTCTAGTTAGTTAACATACAGTGTAATATTAGTTAAGATATTTATTTATTGGGGCACCTGGGCAGCTCAGTGGGTTAAAGCCTCTGCCTTCAGCTCAGGTCATGATCCCGGGGTCCTGGGATCGAGCCCCACATTGGGCTCTCTGCTCAGCAGGGAGCCTGCTTCCCCCTCTCTCGCTGCCTACCTCTTTGCCTACTTGTGATCTCTCTGTGTGAAAAAATAAAAAATCTTTAAAAAATTAAAAAAAAGATATTTATTTATTTATTGAGATTGAGAAATATGTAAAGTGTGAGTGTAGGGGTGGGGTGGGTGGAGGGGAAGAGCAGAGGGAGAGAGAATCCTCAAGCAGATTGAGTGCAGGGCCCAGTGCTGGGCTTGATTTCATGACCCTGAGATCATGACCCAAGCAGAAGTCAAGTGTTGGACACTTAACTGACTGAACCACCCCAGGGGTACCAAGATTTTTCTTTTTTAAGTAATCTCGCCACCCAATATGAGGCTCGAATTTACAACCCTGAGATCAAGAGTCATGTGCCCTGAGTCACCCATGTGCCCCATGAAGCACATTTTTTAAAAAAAGGGGGCACCATGGGGCGCCTTGGTGGCTCAGTGGGTTAAAGCCTCTGCCTTCTGCTCAGGTCATGATTCCAGGGTTCTGGGATCCAGCCCCACATCCGGCTCTCTGCTCAGCAGGGATCCTGCTTCCTCCGCTCTCTCTGCCTGCCTCTGCCTACTTGTGATCTCTGTCAAATAAATAAATAAATAAAATCTTTAAAAAAAAGGGGGGGCGCCTGGGTGGCTCAGTGGGTTAAAGTCTCTGCCTTTGGCTCAGGCCATGATCCCAGGGTCCTGGGATGGAGTCTAGCATTGGGCTCTCTGCTCAGCGGGAAGCCTGCTTCCCCCTCTCTCTTTCTCTCTGCCTCCCTCTCTGCCTACTGTGATCTCTGCCAAATAAAAAAAATAAATAAAAAATAAAAATACATTGAGTTCTTAAAACATACTGAACAATGTCCAGGTAACCTGATTCCTCTCCAAGGTCATCACTAATAACATGGGCTGTATACCCTTCTATTAGCTTTGTCTATCCTCAGGTAATCAAATGCAGACATGCACATGTGCACATACATGGGGTTTTACAAAAACAAGATCATGGAATATACATTTCTCTGCTTTTCTTATCTAATGACAGCACAGAAGTCCCTCTTGGTATGGATTAACTGATTTTCAAGTCTGCCTAATAATCCTGGTTAGGGATTCCAGTTTGCTGAACCCTTCACTTATTTTTTTTTTTAGATTTATTTATTTGATAGATACACAGCGAGAGAGGGAACCCAAGCAGGGGGGAGTGGGAGAGGGAGAAGCAGGCTTCCCGCTGAGCAGGGAGCCCAATGTGGGGCTGGATCCCAGGACTCTGGGATCATGACCTGAGCCAAAGGCAGACACTTAACGACTGAGCCACCCAGGTGCCCCTAACCCTTCACTTATTAAAGGAAACTTACTTTGTTTCAAGATTTTCACTACTACAGAGAGTGCTACAGTACAGGCAGTAGAAGACCATGAACACATTACATTACAGAATCACATGCCTTGTGTTGGGGCAGATTCCCAGAAGTGGGGCTAATATATTGAAAGGGCTTATTTTTAATTTTTCTTGAAAGGGATAGTTTTAATAGATGACAGAATGCTTTCCAAAAAAGAAATTCTCAGTAGTGTTAGCACATTTGTTGTTTGCTATTTTGATGGTTATATAAAGAGATTCCTCATGATCACCTTAATTTGCATTTCCCTGCAGAGGGCGGGGGCTGGTGTGGTTTCATGTTTTTTTGCTATTTGGATTTGCTCTTCTGAGACTAGCCTATTCAGTCTTGGCTCATTTTCCATTGTTTTTGTCTTTTTTTCTAACTAGTTTTTAAGACTTCTTTGCATATTAGTTGTTTTTTTTTTTTTTAAGATTTTTATTTGTTTGACAGGCAGAGAGGCAGGCAGAGAGAGAGAGAGGTGGAAGCAGGCTCCCCGCTGAGCAGAGAGCGGGATGTGGGACTCGATTCCAGGACCATTCCAAGAAGCTGGGATCATAACCTGAGCGGAAGGCAGAGGCTTTAGCCCACTGAGCCACCCAGGCGCCCGCATATTAGCTCTTTATCACGTGTGGCAAGTATAGTTTCCTAATGTGTTACTGTCCGTTGACTTTTATCATAGTTTTTTTTTCTTTTTTAAAGATTTTATTTGACAGAGAGATCATAAGTAGGCAGAGAGGCAGACAGAGAGAGGGGAAAGCAGGCTCCCCACTGAGCAAAGAGCCCGATGCGGGGCTCGATCCCAGGACCCCGAGACCATGACCCGAACGGAAATGACCCCAACCGAAGGCAGAGGCTCAACCCACTGAGCCACCCAGGGGCCCCTATCATACAGTTTTTTTTTTTTTTTTTTTAATATTTATTTGAGATCGAGCGAGCGAGCATGAGGAGGGGGAGGGTCGGAGGGAGAAGCGACTCAGGGAGCCCAAAGCGGGCCTCGATCCAGATCCCGGGACTCCAGGATCAGGACCTGACTGAAAGCAGTCGCTTAACCAACTGAGCCACCCAGGCCCCCTTATCATACAGTTTTAATTTCTTTGGTGATCAAGTGTATCTTTTATTACTCTGAGTTTCTTGTTTCCTTAAGTCTCTCCCTCTAGATGACCCTGACAGTCGCCTACATAGCATTCTAGGTCTGTTTTATTGTTTAATTCAGGACCCTATACCATTTGTTAGCTCAATTTCTTCTTTACTGAATCTACTTACATATGGGGAATCTATTTCCAGTCTCTATTCCCACAACAAAATCACTTTGTGTCATTATCATGCCTTGTACGTTCCTATTGTCTGAAAAGCAAGTTCCTCTTCAACCTCGTTTACAAGTTTCCCCACTATTTTCAAAATTATGATTTTAAGATGATGTAATCAACCCCCAAACAGTTGATTTTAATGGAAATGCAATGTATTTGTAAATTAATGTTGGAATTGACTTTATATTGTTTTCTGCCTAAGATTACGTATTCTTCTCCAGGCTCAGATATTGCTTTGATCCTTCACAAAGACTGTTTTACACCTTTTACTTTTTCTTCTTTTTTTTTTTTTTTAAAGAAAACAGGAAGTCCCTTTTTACCTGCGGCGCGTCAACGGATCCGGTTTACGGACGCGCGCCGGCCCCTCCCCCGTCCCTCGGTTCCGGGTTACCATGGGAATCGAGAATTGACGTCACTTAGGGCTTCCGCACCATACCCCGCGGTCGACCATGAAGCGAAGGGCTGAGAGGCAGCTTTGACCCGTCTACGCATGCGCGCCCTACTCCACTCCTCCCCGGCGGCAAATCTCGTTCGTCCTGGGTACCGCCGCGACCTCTCGCTAAATCCCAGCGAAACTGCTCCCCGTGGGAGGGGAGTAGAGAAAAAAAATCGACCAAGCGCCAGCCAATCCCATGACACTACGACGCAACCGCGAATGATGGACTCAACCAGCGTTAGCCAATGAGAAAGCCCGTTGCTCCCACGTCACAGTTTGCCCCACCCTATCCCCCTCCTTTCTGGACTCCGAGCTCAGTTCGCGCAGTAACAAATGAAGTGCGCGCAGCGCCGCCTCCCAGCTCGCCAGGCTCGGCCGCCATTTCTTCGCCTGGCCTAACGGTCCGGCCAATCCCAGCGTACATCGAGGAGGGCTAAGGCTCCACCAATCGCAGGCCGCCGATTCCGACCCCCTTGCCTCGGCTCGGCCCAATCCAGGCCTCGGACCCGTCGCCCCCGGCCCGCCCCCGCGGCGCCCTCTCTCCTCCCTCTTTGTGCGTCTCGCGCCGCCGCCGCCCGCCGCGTGAGAGGACGGGCTCGGCGCGCTCCGCGGCAGCGCAGTCGGGTCCCCTCCCCCCGGAAGGTTCGCGAAGAAGAAGCCGCCGCCGCCGCCGCCTAAAAGGAGCCGACGGTGCCGGTCCCCGGGGGCGCCATGGCGACCGGAGCGAACGCCACGCCGCTGGGTAAGCTGGGCCCCCCCGGCCTCCCCCCCCTTTCCGGGCCCAAAGGGGGCTTCGAGCCGGGGCCACCGCCTGCTCCCGGGCCTGGGGCGGGGCTGCTGGTGCCCGGGCCGCCGCCACCCCCGCCCGTGGGCTCGGTGGGGGCCTTGACCGCGGCCTTCCCCTTCGCGGCGCTGCCGCCGCCGCCACCGCCGCCGCCCCCGCCTCCCCAGCAGCCGCCGCCGCCGCCGCCCTCCCCGGGCTCCTCGTACCCGCCGCCGCAGCCTCCCCCTCCGCCGCCGCTCTACCAGCGCGTGTCGCCGCCGCAGCCGCCGCCACCCCAGCCGCCCCGTCAGGACCAGCAGCCGGGCCCGGCCGGCGGCGGAGGAGGTGAGTCGGGCCGAGAGAGCGCGAGAGGCGTCGCGCGGACGGGCCCGGCCGCCTGAGGGGTGCGCGGCGGCGGCGACGGCGGCTGCACGCGGCAGGGGCGCGCGCGCGCACGGGGAGGCCCCGGGCGGAGGCGCCACGGGGCGCGCGGCCCGGTTCTCGGGCCCCGAGTGCGCACGCGCGCTGGAATGGGGGTTGGGGGGTGGATAGAGAGCGGAGGCGCAGGCGCAGTATGGCGGCCGCGCTTTGTGGCCCGACTCTAATTTGGCGGGGGTCTGTGTGGCTCTCTGGACCTTGGTATAGGAGAGGGGTGTCGAGTGGGTTGACTCGGTGGACGGGTGGTGGGTGTGCATGTCAGGAGGGCGTGAAGGGGTCTACTGATGACGTGGAGCACTTCCTTCCTGTTTCTAGATAAGTTCAAAAGGCAGAAAAGTAGCAACTGTAGCTTTTTCCCCCCTATAGTAAGGCAAGGTTTTCACTACGGTGAAGAAAAGAGATAAAAAATTCTCAGGTCGTGGTTGGGTCCGATGCACTTCTGGAGGAAGGAGTTTTTTTCCTTATCTCCATTTATCTTAGAGAAGTTTGATAAGCCTTCTCTTGTTGGGGCTTTGCGGGGGGGGGGGGGGGGGGGGGGGAGGTTAGAACTGACTTGGGTACCAGAATGTGTAGGGAGTTTATGCCTCTGATTCGGGGGAGACTTTCGCTGCTATTGTCTACATTTCTTTGTCGGATTTTTGATACATTCCCTAGGAGTTCAGATGTTAATTGTCTAGTCGGCCAGGAAAATTGAATCCTTATCTTGGCTAAATTTCTGAAGAAAAAAAGTGATCTTGTTGAAGAACTGGGCTTTTTCACTTAGTAAATCATAGGTTTGGTTGTGTTCTGGCCCATTTGGAATGGTGACTGGTGGGGAGCGGAGGTGAGAAGAAACAGCAATTTCCCGGGTCTTGCTTTACCAAGGTGTGATTATTCCATATACCTTGTCTCCCCTGGGGCTTTTCACACAATCATGGTTAATGTCACGTATCTGAAACTTCAGGCATGAAGATGTATTTGCTTGTTCACATACTTTGCAGTTTTCTTGGATATGTATCATAAATGTGAAATGTTACCTTTTCGGATCCAGAACCAGGTAGCTTTGTAGTGGCCGTTTGTCTCTGACTTCTCCGGTTTGTGTTCGTTTTTTGCCATTTACGTTTTAGGTCAAGTTCTCATTTTCCCAGTCTGCGGAGGTTGTGTCTAGTACCATAAGTATCCTCAACTGCCTGTTGGAAGTTAATTTGCTGGTTTATATTTGCATTTGATGGACTTTATCTGCCTTTAGACTTCCCAAGTAAGAAGCGAAAGAGGAGCCGCTGGAACCAAGATACCATGGAACAGAAGACAGTGATTCCAGGAATGCCGACAGTCATCCCACCTGGACTTACTCGGGAACAAGAAAGAGCTTATATAGGTAAATACACGTTCTGCATCCAAATACGTTTTCAGATGGTTAATGGTTTATTCTGAGCAACGTTTAATGTGTCTTAAGTTTGAGACCTTAAAGTCTTGTTCTTTTAAGATGAAGTATGGTCAGGTGTAATTTCACGACTGTGACATAACCCATGAGTTTTTACTCTCTTAAGTCCTGCATTTCAAGCTCCTTGTTCTGGTCTGTTCCGTAATAGCAGTGTTCTCCATGAGTGCCAGGAAGGTAGAGGGACCCGCTTAGTGAGGGCAGTCCCCAGTCTAGCACCCCACCCCACCCGCCCTTTTCAGCTGCTGCTCATTGCCAGTTGGTGAGGTGAGTGTCTTCTGCCTCTCTGGACACGGCCCCAGTGGAGAACACTGCAGGTATTATAATTAAGTACCTTTTTCACAGCATGGCCTTTCACCATTTTACATTCCTCCCTCCCCTTCAAATGTGGTCTTTTACTTTTTATAGGTACTTTCTGAAAAGAAAAACTCAGTTTAATCAAAGAGTGGTCCTGAAAGTGTTGAACAGTGCACCCCTTTTTACCATTTTGTTGAATTTAACCTTTCCTTCAGCATCTTTTCTGGTTTGGTCTTTGGAGAGCTGTCTTAAAACGAGGGCTCTTTTACTATTTATTGTCAAAGAACTCCGCTGGGAAAGGGGTACTATTTGGATATGGAATGAGTGGTAGGATAAAGGATCTTAACTGTTGTGATATTTCAAAAATTAACGATAATTGTCCACAGTGTAAATGAAGTTAACCTCAAAATTACCTTTTTTTTTTAATACAAGGTTTTTAATGCAAGTTTCACCTTTATTCATGTATCTGCAGCTGTCTCCAAAAAGTTCACTTGATAAACATTTCCTCCTAACTAAATAAACAACCCCTTTGGAGTAAATTAGGGCAAAGGCCACCTAGGCCTCTGAGGCTGTATCCTTCACAGATAAAAGCTTCAAGGCTGGCATGTGTTATTCTTGAGGATCGTATTGCTGAGAGTTTTTGAGGTGTTGGGATGGTTTATGTTGTTTTCATAGTACTAATATTTCTTCTTTCCCCGCTGTTCCAATTTACTTCCACCCACCCCCTTGTCTCATTAGATTGGCCTGGGTCTTTACAACCTTGTGGAAATGTCCTTAGTGGAATGACATTCCAAGAACACAAGCAGACTTAGGGGGCAAAACAGACTTACTCTAGGTCTCCAGTCCTCTTCCTGTGCAGGGAGTTAATGTATTGAACCCTGAGGGTATCTCTAGCTGTAAGCCAAAGTGGAAAGAACCAAAGGCCAGTGTAGATCTCAGATCCAAGAACGAACGATCCCTTTGATTTAAGTACCAGCTATTTCCTCGGTCAGACCCCACACCCCTACAGTTCATGCCTGCCACCATGAAGCTGACTTCCACCTTGAGTTCTTGACCTTAGTACTTACTGCCAAGTCAGAAATTTTCTGGCATAGAAGAGGTTAGTGAGCCATGTATCTTAATTCTTCTGCCTCTCACGGTACACACTGCTTTGTACAATACCCCCAGTATCTTCTCTTGATGTGAATGTGGGTTTCCAGTTCTTTGGAGTGGAATGGTGTGTGGTACAGCCCTGTGGGATGTATTTTAAGTTAGAAGGCTGCCTGGGGTTAGACTTGCAGTCATCCTACTTTGGAGCCAACTCAGCTTTAACCCAACCCAGTAAGACTTGCCCTCACTAGAGGTGCCTGCTCACAACTCTCAGATGCCGCAAAGGTAAGAAAACAGGTGGTTCTTCAGCGCGCTGAAGGCCGTGATCTGGCTGTACAGTTGCCACTATCTTAAGTCACTGGGGTAGCATTTCCCTGGAGTCACTGAACTTTGGTGAAACCCTCTCTCTCTCTCACAATCAGCCTCCTTTTGTCAAGGTCCGAGGGCCACACACACTGCCCTTGACCCGCACTTGCTATTTTCTACATCCCTTACTTTTACTCCCCTCGTGAGGAGCAAGTCTGAGAACAGACTTCTTAACATCTCACGGTTACCGGTTTATTAAGGTATATGGATTGTCACCTCAGACTGGAATAAAAGCAACAGGTATCGGGAGATCCGTGATAATATGGATCTGGTTGTACAGAAAGAGTATGTATAACGGGCTTTTGAAGAGGTGTCGAACTGGTTATTAAATGTCTTATGTGTTTAAGGAATTTTGAACCTGGTATCAATGAAAATGATCTTTGCTCAGCTGGTATTTTTCCTTGTCCCATGTTAATCATTTTGGGCTGTGCCTAATATTTAATGAAGAAAAATAAACTCTCAAGAGTCTTGCCCTCAAAGTAATTTGGTTGGGAACAGGGCGTTGGTGATGATATACATGGTCTGTTCTGGGTGCCAATTGTCTAGCAAGCCTTGGCGGGGCGGGAGAGGTGAGACTCCTGGTAACTGCTTTGATGTCAGCCTTAGGGGACAGTCTATACCGCTAACCCCTCTTCCAGCAAACTGTTTGCTTCCTTAAGTGATAACCATTTTGAAGTGAAAAATCCCAGTAGATGTAAGTGGACTCCTGCCGGTAGGTGGCTGGGGGTTGCCTCAATGTGTTCACTGATCAATCGTCCCTTTCAAAGTCTCCGAGTTCTTCATGCTTGTTGTTGCGATTTGAGATGTTTTTTGGTAACATTGTCTTTTTTCCATCCTTTTTTTTTCTTTCCTAACCTGGTTTCTTCCAGTGCAACTGCAGATAGAAGACCTGACTCGTAAACTGCGCACAGGAGACCTGGGCATCCCCCCTAACCCTGAGGACAGGTTGGGAAACAGTTTTAACCAGCTGACAGTAACGCTTTTACCTTTTTCTCAATACGTTTTACTGGTGGCAACATATTGTGTCAGTTCAATGAGATCCTAGTGAGTCGACTGGTAATACTCTGACCGTTCTGGGGCCTAGGGTTTGATTAGCAATCTGTATGGTCAGTGGTCAGTTAGAGAATTGGAGTGGAACCGAATTACTAGCAGAATACAAAGTTACGGGAAAATGGACACCTGGTTTCCAGTTGGTAAGCCTATGCAGATGTTCACCTGATTACCCGCCCGTAGGGACAGTGAGGTGGCCCGTTAACCAGCCTTTTCAGTAACTGCTTGGTTGAAAGCCGAGAGGGGGTAGAGCTTTTCTCACAGGTACACGGGTGCAGGGATTAAGAATACTTTTTGAGCATCACTGAGTTTGAGCAGACCAGAAGTTCCGTCTGGTTAGCTCTTTGCTTCAGTCTCCTGCTCCTGGTTTTGAGATGGTTTTAAAGTAGATGAGATTTCTAACCAGCTTCCTTCACTGCCAGTGAATTTTCCTGCCTCGGCCTTTGCCTGGGGGTATTGGGAGGGGCCAGAATATTCTCGCCTGTTTTGGGAAGGCTAGCAACAGGCTAGCGACCAATAGCAACCAACCCAAATCACTTTTTTTTTTTTTTTTTAAAAGAGTGTGGTCTTCAAACAACTATGGTCACATCCTTTCAGTTTATAATTTCTCTCACCTTTGAAAAGGAAAAAATCTGAGGAAAATGAACTTTTTAGCCAGGAATTAGCTGGTTGAACTTTGAACAGCTAAAATCTGGTCCATTTAATGAGGGCAGTATGCCTCCCTCTCTGTGAAATTGCTTTTAATGCATGCAGCATAATTGAAAACATTTTCACTTTAAAAAGTAGTGATTTTAGCTTTTATTACCCAGTTAATGGCGTGTTAAATCAGGAAGATGATGTAATGGTTTTAGAAACCACACACTTATGCATCTTTCTGCTGCCCTTTGCAGGGAACAAATTAACTTAATCTCTCCGTATGGGCTCTTTAATTTTACTTAATGAAATTTAGTAATTTTTTTACCTGTAGATTTCGGTTGGAGGGATGTGTTGTATTTTATAAATACATTTTTTTTTTTTTTTAATTTTTTTTTCCCAAAGATTTGCATTGTAGGTTGTAGACCACAACTGTATAGTGCTTTTTTGGCCTTTTTCCCTTTAATAATAATGTCTAACAGGTTACCAGGCAATTCTCAAAAGGTTGAATTTTTAACAAACCTTTGCTTCCTGGAGAAACAGGATTAGAGTTTAGTTGATATATATGATTTGAAGTGAAGAAGTTGGGCCAATCTAACCTCTAGAATATTAGCTTTTGCCTTTTCACATCAACAATTTGGGAAGAGATTAAACTGTTTTGTGAGGCTTTTAAATGACCAATTTGGTACTGGTAAACCTTGTTTTGTTGATTAGCCAGAAATGCTTAATTCTAGACAGCTATGGGGTGGGAATTAGAAATGTCAGTCATGCCAGAAATAAAACCAGAGCAGTTTTTTTTCTCCCTGCATTCAGTTTGAAAGAGGGCCTAATGCCTGATTGGTTTTGCTTTTGAGCCCAGGTTGGAGGGAACTGCATGAGTTTTGTACCTTTACTAAGGTTATTTCCTAAGAAGGTGTATTCTCAATACTAAGCCACTATGCTATTTTGATGTTGCTTAAGTTGCACAGTTAAAAATGTTATGAAAATACCTTGTAGACTTAAATGTATAAGATGATAGTCTAATGATCTAATGAGCTGGGGTACGTTTGTTTTTGTTCACTATTATTGGATTGTGTTAACAGTTTATATAAATGCTAGAAACGGAGGTGTCATTTAGCCGTCATTAGCCATGAACAAACCTGACCTTTTATTCCATCGTGTGTGTAACGTGGTATGACATGGTTCCCTTTAGGCTGAAGACAGTGGGAGCAGCCGAGTTCAGTCCTTGCTCTCCAACTAGGCAAGGTTCTCTCAACTAAACCAAGGGTATAGGAGTCTTGACTACTTTCAGGATGTTTTTTTTAATAACCTGATCCACATGGTCTCTTCCCTTCTTGCAGCTGCTACTAAATTTTCATTCAGAATATCAAGCTATGGTCCTTTTTGTAATCTCAACTCAGAATTCTAGGAGCGTAACTTCTCTTTTTTTATTACCGCAAAATCCAGCTGTGGTAAACTGACCATTTTATCATTACTATTTTTTACT
This sequence comes from Lutra lutra, assembly GCF_902655055.1. Taxonomy (NCBI): domain Eukaryota; kingdom Metazoa; phylum Chordata; class Mammalia; order Carnivora; family Mustelidae; genus Lutra; species Lutra lutra. Next base: position 107,198,335 of record NC_062287.1, on the reverse strand, counting down.
TGTAGCAACAGCATTTTACTCCTTAAAAAAATGAGAGAGAGAAAATCTGCTTTCTGGACTTGTAAACATTGGTGGAGAATCCTAGGTTTTCCCCTTGCCGTTTGCAGGTCCAGACCCTAGACAAGTACTTGACCAAATCTGCATTTGCAGCCTCTAGCAGAAGCTGCTTTAGCACGTTAACGTTTTTCTCTACCCAGACTCCCCAACCTCGAACAGCCAGAAAACAGGTTGACTCCTGGGCCTTGGACACAGCCAGCCAGGCCATTGAAGGAAAAGCAGAGACGAAGCCTTGAACCATCTCTCTCCATTGTGGGGCCAAGTAGCTGCAGCAGCCTTGAGTCCCAGTGGCATTGGGTTAAAGAGCTCATCCTTACTCTGCGGCAGGGGTGCAGACACTCTTCCTGATAGGGCACTAGCTCTGCAAGAGTTCACATTTTACCTGAACTTGGGGTTTCCGTGGTTCATGAAGTCGTAATACTGTATAGTTTTTTTAAAATGAAAAATTCATATTTGGCAAGAAGACTCCAGAGGATGATACTGTCCTTGCCATCTACAGTCCAAATATTTTCCCTCAGAGGGGCAGACTTTTTTCTTCTCAACACTTAGAAGCAAGACCTTTTTTTTTTCCTTTCTCACACACACCCCAGTCCCCCAAATGCTAAGCCAGCTTTCACCTCCCCATTCCACACGATCTTGAGTAGCACACGTTATGGTCGGTTCCTCCGAAGAGTGTTGTGTTAGGGTCTGAGAGGCAGAGGGGCTGGGGAAGACTAATTTTAGCCCATGTGGGATGAGAAAAGTGAAGGCAGAGCAGTAATGGTGGTCTGTTTCCCACAGGTCCCCTTCCCCTGAGCCCATCTACAATAGTGAGGGGAAGCGGCTTAACACCCGCGAGTTCCGCACCCGCAAAAAGCTTGAAGAGGAGCGACACAACCTCATCACTGAGATGGTTGCCCTCAACCCTGATTTCAAGCCACCTGCAGATTACAAGTAAGCAGAGGGGCTGGGTTGTCCAGGCCAAGGATTGGTACAGGTCACCATGTCATCTGTACAAGTAGAACTGTTTTGGTAGTAATGTCGCACCTCTTAACCTCAAATCATGTATGGTTAATACGTGGTAGCGAGGTTGGTTCTGGAAGAGCTCTGGGTTGTTTGTGTCCTCTCTGAAAAATATGCAGAGTCTATGAGTCTTGTCTTTTTTAGACCTCCAGCAACACGGGTGAGCGATAAAGTAATGATTCCACAAGATGAATATCCAGAAATCAACTTTGTGGGGCTGCTGATTGGGCCCAGGTGAGTAACTGCTACCCTATGGGATACTGATTTCTAAGAAACTATGACAGGTATCAGTCTTAGGCCCAGCTGGGTGCCATTGATGGCTTATCTTCCTGTTTTTGGTGGGTGTTCACACTTTTCTGTGAGAAAATCTCTTTGACCCCGTTTTACTGCAGAGAGCTCAAATCTTGAGGATTGGTGTGGCTGCCCTTAGAGATCACGGAGCTCTTGGTGGGAAACCCCAACTCTCTGCACTCACGGTTTCCTGCTAGTGTGATCAGCCTGTTCTGTCCCCTCTGGCATGTGAACTTGCTTGTCAAGTCTGTCAACTAATTTTTTTCTGCCCCTGATAGAGGGAACACCTTGAAAAACATAGAGAAGGAGTGTAATGCCAAGATCATGATCCGAGGGAAAGGGTCTGTCAAAGAAGGGAAAGTTGGCCGAAAGGATGGCCAGATGCTGCCTGGAGAAGATGAGCCACTTCATGCCCTAGTTACTGCCAACACCATGGAGAATGTGAAGAAAGCTGTGGAGCAGGTGAGGCAGCCAGAGAGGGAGCCTCTTCCTAGGAACCTAGCGGTGGTCCCAGCGGTGGTCCCAGCGCTTTACGTAACTGCCCATTGCATCTCTACTAGATAAGAAACATCCTGAAGCAGGGTATCGAGACCCCTGAGGACCAGAATGATCTACGGAAGATGCAGCTTCGGGAGTTGGCTCGCTTGAATGGGACCCTTCGGGAAGATGATAACAGGTGTGTGATTGGTTTGGAGTAGACAGAGTGAAAACCTGAAGAACTTGTGGAAGGAGGAAGCTTGGCCATAGCCCTTGAGGTGACTTTTTCCCCCCTCTTCTGTGACAGAATCTTAAGACCCTGGCAGAGCTCAGAGACACGCAGCATTACCAATACCACAGTGTGTACCAAGTGTGGAGGGGCTGGACACATTGCTTCGGATTGCAAATTCCAAAGGTGAGGGCCTGGGCTTGTGGCTTCTTTGTAGCCTGTGGTGCTCAAGACATTTCTTGAGCGTGTCAGTTGGTTGCGGTTAACTTTTGGACCCGAGAGCAGCTTGCTTTCTGTGAGTGTGGTCTGTAATAGAGTGATGTTAAAGCCGAGGGTGACTAGAAGCAGCTTGTGCGTATTTTGTGGCTCATGTTGAGTTCAGGAAAACTAGAAATTTCCATCCTGAGTATAAATGTGTCCACTGGGGCTCAGATTAACTATCTTTTGCTGCTTAGGATTGGTTTCAGAAGCCATCTGAATTTTGGACCATTTTTGAACCAGCCCTTGATAGCAACATTTTTTTTTGCTTTTTTCTCTCTTGGGAAACCAGGCAGGTCCTCTAGTCTTGCATAGACTTTTCTGCCCTCAAACTGGGAATGTAGGGTTTGATGAAAGCTTCCTCTTTGGAAGAGCCTGTGCTTCCCTGGCTCGTGTGGCTGGCAGGGTGCTCTCAGTCTTCTCTGTTGTGACGGAAATCCACGTGGTCTCCCAGATGCAGAGCTGGGCATGGAACTGAGGACTTAACTATATTGAGGAACAGTTAAAAAGGATGATTGAATTTCTCAAAACTCCTTGTCAGTTCTTCAGGATAGAACTTTCTTTCTTAATAATGAATTTTTTTTTTCTCCCTCTCTCTCTTGCGTTCCTTATCCCACTTTCAGGCCTGGTGACCCCCAGTCAGCTCAGGATAAAGCACGGATGGATAAAGAATATTTGTCCCTCATGGCCGAACTGGGCGAAGCGCCCGTGCCAGCATCTGTGGGCTCCTCCTCTGGGCCCGCCACCACGCCCCTGGCCAGTGCACCTAGGCCTGCTGCTCCTGCCAACAACCCACCGCCTCCGGTGAGTTTTGGGGCTGGTTCTTAGGGTCTGGCCACCCCCCATTCTCTTCCGCAGAGATTGGGGGCCGTGGCCAGGTGCTTTGGGTAGAGCACACTGACAGACATGGCTGGCAACATTGTTCTTCCGGGTGTCAGGATGTTCAGGGATCTTTCACTTTAGGAAGATCCTGTCCTTGTGTGTTTCCTGGTCCTCTTGGCACAGCCGGAAGGGCAGTGTTGCCACCAGGGGGAGCAGGCTGGGACGTCGGCTGGAAATGCTCTCACATAGTCTCTCATGTCCACCACCCAGAGCCGCCCACCTTGGATGAATTCCGGTCCTTCAGAAAGTCGGCCCTACCATGGCATGCACGGAGGTGGTCCTGGTGGGCCTGGAGGTGGCCCCCACAGCTTCCCACACCCGTTACCCAGCCTGACAGGTGGGCACGGTGGACATCCCATGCAGCACAACCCTAACGGACCCCCACCCCCTTGGATGCAGCCGCCTCCGCCACCGATGAACCAGGGCCCCCACCCACCTGGGCATCATGGCCCTCCTCCAATGGGTAAGTAAGTGTCAGACCAGAAACCTTGGGGCTTTGGGATAAGCAAGGGTGATACCTGGTTGCTGTGAACCGGAAGCAGCTCCCACAGTGGCTAGGTATTACACCAGGTCTCTTGCCAAGGCTGGGGCTCCAGAAGGAGCAAGACTTCATCGTGACTTAGGAGGTGGTTTCTGTGTGGGGTAGACACAGGCCTCCCTCTTAAAGGCAGGGTTCCAGAACCGTTCATACTAGGGTATTGTATGGTTTCAAACTGTGTGATCCGAATCAGCTGTCGGTGGGGGCATCTTTCCTGGCCAGTTCAAATGTCCTGCTAAGTCCCTGCTCTTTCCTTCCATCAAGATCAGTACCTGGGAAGTACGCCTGTGGGCTCTGGGGTCTATCGCCTGCATCAAGGAAAAGGTAATGCGGCCCGTCACCTGCTCACTCTGGGCTCTGCACTGCGCCCGGGAGTGGGGTCTCTCTGGCCTGGGTCCCTCTCCCCTGCCTCTTCCCTCTCAGGCCTCAACCTTGCCTCTGCCCACCTGCAGGTATGATGCCGCCGCCGCCTATGGGCATGATGCCGCCGCCGCCGCCGCCTCCCAGTGGGCAGCCCCCGCCCCCTCCCTCTGGTCCTCTTCCCCCATGGCAGCAGCAGCAGCAGCAGCCTCCGCCACCCCCTCCGCCCAGCAGCAGTATGGCTTCCAGTACCCCCTTGCCATGGCAGCAAAGTGAGTGCACTATTTTGGGCCTGTGGGGGTGGGCGGGATGGGGAGGTGGGGCTTGAGAGGAGCAGGAGCGAGCGCCTCACGGGCGCCGGGAGGCAGGCAGACACCCAGGGAGGAGCGCTGCTCTCTGCCCACGGTGTAAACGGAAAGGGCCTTGTGGCCCCTGGGGGTCTGGGGGAGGAGAGCTGATGTTTGGTGTGGTTGTGTCTGGGGAGTGGTTTTGGGGGACCTGGAGGGAACCTGCCACTGTAGGTGGGGTGCCAGAAGTGCAGGCTCGCACTGGCTGGGCAGCTCGGCTGGCCTGCTGGCCTGCGGGAGGCTGGGCTGCGGGAGCTGCCAGCTGCCTGCTTCTGGCCGCCCGAGCCTGTGTGGAAGGCCTGGGTGGGGAGGGTGCTTGCATGCTGCGGAGAGGGATGTGACTGGGGCCTGAGAGACTGCAGGGATGGGAGTGGGCTGTGGGGGGAGTAGCCGTGGCCTTGAGGTTGAATGTGCCGTTCGGTGGTGGCGGCGGGTGGGCGGAGGGATGTCAGAGCCGGTTCTTGTGTCTGGTACCTTCCCCTCAGCCCTTCCAGGGGCACTGGTGACAAAGGGCTTACTCTGCTAAGCCCAGAGACCTCGAGGCTGACCCCAGGGTAGTCCTGCCCACCCCTCCACTCCCCATCACCAGGACAGCCCCGCCCGCCCGCCCCCCACCACCGTACCGCATGCCAAGCAAGGAGCAGGCGCCCCTCGCCCCCCCATCCCAAGGCAGCCGCCGCAGAGAGCCGCGGTGTGCCCCCGCGCGTGTGACCTTGGGCTTCTTTACCACCCCAGATACGACGACTACCACCACGAGCGCTGGCACAGGGTCCATCCCGCCATGGCAACAGCAGCAGGCGGCTGCCGCAGCTTCTCCAGGAGCCCCTCAGATGCAAGGCAACCCCACTATGGTGCCCCTGCCCCCCGGGGTCCAGCCGCCTCTGCCGCCCGGGGCCCCTCCCCCTCCGCCGCCTCCGCCGCCTGGTTCCGCCGGCATGATGTATGCCCCGCCCCCTCCTCCTCCGCCTCCCATGGACCCTTCTAACTTTGTCACCATGATGGGCATGGGGGTGGCGGGCATGCCGCCCTTCGGGATGCCTCCAGCTCCCCCACCGCCTCCACCACAGAACTAGACTCGGTTTTTTAAGAAAATATATATTATATAGAGAGAGAATTGGTCTCGTTTAAACACACGCCGAACCTCACCATATGGAGCCAGACATTGGGATGCACGCATGTGATTTGTGTGCACGCATGTGTGTGTGTGCACGCACCGGGCTGGGCCAAGCGACTGAGGACTCGCTTGGGAACGGGCAGGTGGTAGTAGGGGCGCCAGCTTGGGCTCTCCTGGCGCCCCGTAGCATCGAGTGTCTTCTTTGTCTTCTTTCTCTCCTCACCCAACTCCCTTTGCCTCTCCCCAAACCGGGCCGCCAGGATCCCTCCCCGCAGCGGCGATGGCCCGAGCCATGAGAGTGAGGACTTTCCGCGCCCATTGGTGACCCTTCCAGGCAGACAGCCTCAGCAGCGCCCCTGGTGGACAGGATGGTTCGGCAAAGCAGCCTGAGTTATTTTTGTGGATGGAATCGGAACACGCTGGCTCCATATCGTGAAATTTTTATTAATTTTTTTCTTTTTCCTTTGTTGTTTCCTTATCTCTTCCTTTCTTCAGACTCCGTCCAAGGAGATGCTCTTCCCCGATCTTCTGCTGCAATTAGATTCCTTTCCTTTTTCTCCATTCCTTGTTCTTCTCTTCCCAAGGAGAGGAGGGAGCAAATGGTTTTAGGCGCAAGCTTTGGCCATTAATGTCAGTCTGTTTGGGGCGGGGAGAAGGTCCTTTGGTTCTAAGATTTTCAAGGTTGCCATGACCACCCCAGAGTTGTGGGTTTTTGTTTTTTGTTTTTTTGTAGTGTAACATTTTGTCTTTGCCACCTTTATAGGGTAGTGGGTTAATTTCCAGGTCCGGGGCTGAAACCCATCCTGGCACCCCTGCCAGTGATAGGTGGGGCCGCCTAAGCCACTTCAGGCTTGTCTGCCATCCTGGAGAGTCCTCTCTGTGCTCCCTGAGCACCTGAGCTGCCTCAGATTCCATTTGTTCTTCTCCTTCCTGGAAGGTTTCCTTTCAAATTTTATTTTAATCCCAAACGTCTGAATGTTTTGCAGTGTCTAGGGGTTTGAGCCCCTTGTTTTTCGTTCTGCTTTTTTCTTCCCTTCCCTCTTCGTGGAGTGATTATGTTGACAAGAATGTATAATGCGCGTTCTCCTCACTGGTTTATCTGCAGAAATTTCTCTGGGCTTTTTTTTCGGTGTATGATTCAACACTGCGTTAAAGGGGGATGTTCCATTGAATAAAAGAGCAGTGTGGTTTTCTGGGTCTGTTTCTTTATTTTCTTTTCTCATCAAACCTGTACCACAGCAGCAGCTCCAGAGTTCCCTCACCTGCCTGCATTCAGCACCTGGCCCCAGCCATCTCGTTCTCTCTGGGGAACCCCTGGGACGTTCATTAAGGAGCCTCCCGCCTGCGTCCCTGTGTGTGGCTTTGCTCGGTGGCAGCCGAGTGTGGGTGGTCCCACCATCTCCACCTTGTTTACTAGTTCACAGCTGAGAACTGGGTTCTTCACAACCACCCACCCCCATCACTACTCTATCCCCTGGTCCCTGTTGTTCTGAAGGCCTTTTCCTGGGGCTTAGACCCCCCACATCTGCTGAGCTCTGGTTGCGATCTCTGTCTGGAAGCTGCCACGTGACTAAGGCCCTGGGCCTAGGGCGGCATCAGCACTAAAGGTCAGGCCAACTGATCCTGCCTGCCAGGCACAGAGCAGCTAAAATTAAAACCGCCAAGTGGCTTTTTCTTTTCCTGCTGGTGACTTGCAGCCTACCAGCCCCGCGGGCTTTGGGGATGGGTGGGGGCAGAGAAGAAAGTGCCCGGACTTGTGCTTTGTAAGTGCTGCTTTGCGGAGGCTGTTGGGTTCTTTCACGTCTGGGGCAGTGCCGGTTCTGGCACCCGAAAAATCCACGTCCGGGTTCCAGGAGGCATGAGGTCCTGACCCAGCGGTTGCTGTGCTGCTCCTTCCCTGGGTTGAGCCACGCTGAGCCTGCCCTTCCCCTGGGGAAGGTATCCTTCCTTTGGGGAGGTTAAGGGACAGCAAGCTCCTGCCGCCCCCAGCACCTGGCCAGTGGGGCCAACTCTGGCCTGGGCTGCTTTCCATCTTCAGGTGGGGTCTGACCACTGCTGTGTCTGGAGCCGAAGCCAGCTGTGTGGGCGGGGTCCCAGATGTCTGTCCTGCTCAGTGGGTTTCCCGAACCAAGCCCGAAACTTCAGTTGACTAAAAGAAGAGAATGATCTTTTCTCTTTGTCCTTAACTGATGGGATGGGGGCAGGGCCTGGGGCCTAGCAACCCTCTTTGACCTTGGCTTCACCTCATTGCTTCCCCCACAAGCTCGGTTTCCCTGGTGGGCTCATTGGGCGGTTAATTAGCTCTTTGAAGCTCTGGAAGAGGCAAAGTGGCGCTATGTGGGTTTTAGAAATAAAATCAATAAATGACTTAACCACAACCCAGCTATCTCCTCTGTCTCTCTCCCCTGGGGCCAGCTCCGTTCCTGCGCTAGCTCCCTCCCTGCTCCCTGCAGTCAGCTTTTGTTAAGGTTTTGGAGAGTAACAAAGTGGCTAACTAAGGCGCCCATCTCAGGCCTTTCTCCAAGCAGCTCCAGGCCCTGGGATGGAAGAGAGACAGCAGGAAGGCTTCGTCCTCAAGTGCCTGGAGCACCTGCCTTTGTGGCAGAGTGGGGGGAGAGGAGAAACACTTTCCCACCCGCCTTGAGATGCTTGGGGTGGAGGAAGAAACCTTTGCTCAACCATGACTGTTCTGTGCTCCGCAGCACTGGCTCCCTGCCCCCAAGCTTGCTTGGTGAAAGGAATACCAGTTGGGAAAGGTCAGCATTAGGGCTCCGGAGAAACCCAAGATTGGTCCGGAGAAGGAGGCAGGATTTCTGGTCAGAAACAGTGAGACATAAACAACCTTGTCATTCAAGTTGGTCAAGTGCTTCCAGGGTTCAAGATTGATCTGCCCATGCGGTACTGGGGAGTGAGGGATTAGAGATGACGTGGGGATACAAGAAGTGGGTCAGTTTGAGCCTTCAAGGTCTCATTGCTAGGCTGGGGCTTGCAAAATAAAAGGAGGGGCCCCAGGGTGTTGTCACCCCTGGAAAAAGCCTGGAAACTGCTTGAGAGGGGGGCACGGACAACAAAGATGGAAGGGACCCACAAGGAAGGTAGTTGGAGAAATCAAAAGTAATTTCTGAGCGCCTGGCTGGCTCAGTTGGTAGAGTGTGAGACTCTTGATCTCAGGGTGGTGAGTTTAAGCCTCAAGTTGGGCATGGAGCCTACTTTAAAAAAGGAATTTCTGTTTCCTAGTAGAAACAGGCCAAGTCCCAGCTGAGCAGGTCCCTTGAGCACCAAGGAAGGGCGAGCACAGTGCTGAGGCACAGGAAGGGGGCATCACAGCCAACCAGCTGGAAGAAAATTGGATTCATTTGGGGAGTAGGATGAGAATTTGGGAATGATTTTGGAGCAGGTCTTTACTGGCAGGAAAGTAAACTGGTCGGCAACTAGGGTCTGTGCAGAGAAGGGCTGTGGGGCCAGGGCGCTGCCGCAGCGAGGGTATGGGGCGACAGCACAGGGAACAGGCCCCGCGGAGCACTGTGCACTAAGGAGACTCAGCCTGGCTCAGAGCAGGCCCAGGCCCAGCAGCCCCAGATGCTAGCCACGTCCAGAGACCAGCTTCTTGGTCTTCCAGAGGCACAGCCCTGGAAGGGAGCCCTGAGGACGGGAGCTCGGGAGAGACGAGGGAGCCACCAGACACTACTGAAATAGAACATACAAAAGACCAAAAGGAGAAACTGGAAAATACTGAGAAATTTCAAGTTTTCTATATTCCCACTACATCTGTGTAGGCACACTTGGGTGTTTTCCTGATCTTTTTTCTCACTTTGAAGCATGGCAGCTATGGGAGATGAACACCGTAATGTCGTCTGGGGGCAGGGGAGGGCAGTGCCCCCCTACTAAGATTGTCCCTCCAGGGCTGGGTCTGCTGTGGCTCAGAATGTCCTCCAAGACAGCTCGGCCTTCCCCAACACCAGGCTCTCGGTAGCACCCTACAGCTGTCCAGGCCTCTGACCTGCTTCCTTGGTCCTCAGACCAGAACACCCAGTCCCTCTCCACCAGCCCACTGCTGAGGGGGGCCCAGGCATCCTCTGAAATAGCGCAAAGCCCTGGGCCCCTTTTGCTTAAAGAACAAAGCAGGAACCAGTCGCCTCCACAAGAGTAGGAGGCAGCCGCTGGAGGAGGCAGGAATTTTTATTCTCATTTGAGAGTATAAATTGGATGAAGGCATTCCCGGCCCAGAAAAGTAAAGCAACCTGCTTGAGGTCACACAGCAAATCAGTGCTGGGCTGGGGCATGAGCAGTGGACTGGGGACAGTCCCATACCTGCCCGGCCATGAAGATGAGTGGGTGGTGGTGTCAAGTCCCAGGTGCAGAGGCTCCCATTTTACAGGTTAGGTCACAGCTGTGAATCCTAACCCATATGTGGCCCCGAGTGGGAGGGAGGTCTCCAGTGACCTGGCAGCTGTGTCACAGGGAGACCTCCTACCACTGGCCGTTATCAGGAGTCGGTGGGGGATGCTTGTGTGTTCTGCCACCTCGGGCCCAGGACTACAGTTCCCAGAGGCCCCTGCTCTAGCCTGGCAGCCCCTAGCCAAAACTGGCCTGTAATCTGACTACCAACCCTCTCAAAAGGTCACTACAGAGCTCCTTCAAGGACAGCAACAGGGGCAACTCCGGGAGGCTCGACTTCAGTGGGGGTGGGGGGAGCAGGAGCCCTGTCCCAGGCGACCTCCTCCATACCACACCCCAGAACCCAGTGTCCTGGTCCCCCTTCTCTCAGGTGCCCAGTGTCATTTGCTGGCTGCTACTCTTCTGTTCAGATGACCCTCAGCTCCTGGCCCTTAAGCCTGCATGGGGGTGTCGTGGTCCCCAGTGCCACCGCATAGGACCTCCCCTCCCCTGGGGTGCAGGCCTCCCCCCTTCCCTGGGGAGGGCCACCATGGAAGCTTGGCCAGAGGTCTTCTGGATTGGAACTGGCAGTCTTTGGGCAAATGTCTAAAACAGCAGCCAGGCTGCTCCGAGGGTGGCTTAGCCTCCTGCCGCCTATCCCCCCGACAGCCCTCCTTGGATTCCCCGGGAGACCCGAACGAGGCCGCAACCTGGCCTCACTCTTCCTCCACAACCCAAAGAAAGGACCTGATCAAGGCAACCTCTTGGCCAAAGGCACGGCCCCCGAGCTCCAGGGAAGCCTCAGGCCTCTCAGGGGTGACTGAGGCAGCCGCACCCTGTCTCTGACCCCGCAAGAGGCAGAGGCGAGCATAGCGGACCCCAGTGTGCGAGGCCTGCAGGAAGTGGGTCAGCACAAGGCTGTGAATGAGCCAGGCTGGGCCCGCTCTCCTGGCCCCTTTCCCTTCTCCCCCCCTTGCCCCCAAAATAGCTCCCTGAGCAGCCAGGCCAAGACCCTCCCATCGCAGGGGGAGGCGGGGCGGGCCTCCGGGAGCCAGGCTTATAAAACCCCAGGCGGCAGGGGGATCTCCACCCCCTGGCTGGAGGCACTGCAGAGGCCGCTTGTCCACCCACCTTCAGTCCGGCCCGCCCTCCCGCAGCCATGTCCCGGCCCCTGTCCGACCAGGACAAGAGGAAGCAAATCAGCGTGCGCGGCCTGGCCGGTGTGGAGAATGTCACCGAGCTCAAGAAGAACTTCAACCGGCACTTGCATTTCACACTCGTGAAGGACCGCAATGTGGCCACCCCCAGAGACTACTACTTCGCGCTGGCCCACACTGTGCGCGACCACCTCGTGGGCCGCTGGATCCGCACGCAGCAGCACTACTACGAGAAGGACCCTAAGGTGCTGCTTGGGGCGCCTGGGGGTGGGGAATGGGCTGTGGGGGGAGCCCGGAGATCTTGGCGAAGCAGAGGCCCTCTGTGGGGTCAGGGGTTTCTGCGGTGAAATAAAGGGGCCTTCCAGGTTGCTGACATTGGAGGCGCAGGAGCGCCAAGGGGAGCTGGGGCTGGGACAACCCGGGCCAAGAAACCTGGGTGGGGGGTGGCGGGGACAAGTTTGGGGGGCTCAGAGCAGGCTGAGCCAGATCAGATCAGAGAGCGGAGGGGCTTCTGGTGGTCAGGAAGATCCCTGCGGCCTGGGTTGGACCTGGAGTGGAAGGCCAGGTCGTTAAATTTGAGAGTGGTGTCCCTGTGCCACCAGCGGGGCTGGTGCGCCGCTGGGACAGCTGGGGTAGTGAGATCAAGTGTCTGCTGGGGTCATGGTAAATGTCAGCAACCTGACACTCCTGGTCAGGGGAGGGGGAGGGGTAGGCGAGTGGGCCAGGGAGGGGACCTAGGAAACCAAGAGGCCAGGCACCCTCAGCATCCTCTGTCCTCTTCTTGGGGCCGAGGCTTGAGGATCAAGGGGAACGGGGGAACCTCAAGGACAGGAGGTGGACAACTCTAGCCATGAGTGAGTCACAGTGACCTTGAGCAAATGACTGGTTTCTCTGCATCTTGGCCTTCCCCTCTGGGGGAGGACTTGAAGGGGCTTCTCTGCATCCTGACTCCACTGTGGGTCAGGAGACTGAAGCTCAGAAGAAAAGCGAAGTGTCCAAAGTCAGAGGAAATGCTAGACCGGAACCTTCCTGATGGGTTTGGAAGCCTGTAATGAAAAGAAAAGTGGAGACAGGGCTGACACATGCTGGGTCTGAGGAGGGGACCTCAGGGGTGAGAGGCCTGGGCAAATGCTCTTGGGCAGCTCTGATCCTTCCCTGCACCTGTCTCCGGGCAGAGGATCTACTACCTGTCTCTAGAGTTCTACATGGGACGGACACTACAAAACACCATGGTGAACCTGGCCTTGGAGAATGCCTGTGATGAGGCCACCTATCAGGTGTGGAGGGGTCTGGGAGTAGGGCAGGGAGTGGGGCAAGCTGAGGAATTGGGGGATTCACCTGCTGGCCCTTGGCCTTGACCACTGCCACACCCTCCCCCCTCCAGCTGGGCCTGGACATGGAGGAGCTGGAGGAGATTGAGGAGGACGCAGGGCTGGGCAACGGGGGCCTGGGTCGGCTGGCTGGTAAGTGGGCAGGGTGGCAGGGGTGGGGTGGACAGAAGAGCTCCTTTCTGCCAGGTCCCTGACACCCACCTCCCTACAAAACCCTAGCCTGCTTTCTGGACTCCATGGCAACACTGGGCCTGGCTGCCTACGGCTATGGGATCCGCTATGAGTTTGGGATTTTTAACCAGAAGATCTGCGGGGGCTGGCAGGTGAGCAGCCTTGGGCCCTGGCCTTGTGGGGACCCAGGCATGATGGAGAGGACCCCCACTGGGTCATCTACCTCCAGATAGATCCAGAACCAACCTCAGCTTTGACAAAAAGCATCCTTGTCCCTTCTCCCTGGCACCCCCCAGCCCCAAAACCTGCTGGTCACTCTTGGAACGGGTGGTCCATGCCTGTGGAAGCTGTCAGACTCCCATACACATGCTCCGTCCCATCGGTTACCCCACCAGTCCAAGGGCCCACTCCAGGACCCTTAATTTACACTCTAGAGAGGACACATCAGGGCCCGGCTCCTGCCTTACCCACTGTCCCCTGTGATGTGAGTCTGGGTCTGAGCCTGGGTCTGACGCTGCCTCCCTTTCTCCCCAACCTGCCTTGGGCTCAGATGGAGGAGGCTGATGACTGGCTTCGCTATGGAAATCCCTGGGAGAAGGCCCGACCTGAATTCACGCTGCCGGTGCACTTCTATGGCCGAGTGGAGCACACCAGCCAGGGGGCCAAGTGGGTGGACACACAGGTGAGGGAGTTGGGGGAGCCCCCAATGAGAGGGAAGTGGGGAAGAGGAGGCTCTGGAAGAAAACAAGGAGATACAGGGCAGGAGCCTGGAGGCTATTAGACCCAGTGCTATTTAGCGTGGAGGACACCGAGGCTCAGAGAAGTTAAGTGACTTACTCGAGGTCACACAGCTGGAGCCAGGAGAGGCGTGAGACAGGATCACTCTGGCCAAGCACAGAGCCCAGGAGGAGGACAGAGACCACTCTGCTCCACCAGGGCCCTTCCCTGACCCAGCTCCTTTCCACCCCACAAGACTCATCCAAGGGTAATCACAGTGTCTTGACTCCTCAGCACCTTAAACCTGGTAGCTTGATGGGGAGCAAAGCAACAGCCCAGAGAAGGGGACAGGGAGAAAATGAAAACCCTGAGAGAGGAATTGACTTGTTCAAGGTCACACAGGTTAGAGGGAGCCCAGGGCCAAACCAGGTGTCTGAATCCCAGGCCTGTCAGTTCTCTCGCGGTGGCCGCAGGTCCTGATGGCTGCGCAGAAACCTCTGGGCTTCAGACTCGGGCACCAGTTCCACTGATACGGTTCAGCGGGGGCTGGGGCAGCCTGCCTAGCTCTGTGCTCTTGGGTCAGTCCCTTCCCTCTCTGAGCTGCAGCTTCTGCTCTGGTCCAATCAGGGCTCAGTGACTTAGTGCTGGGGAGAAGGGGTGCCACCCCTGGGGGACGTGATGTGCCCCCAGCCCCATGGTAGCAGGAGCCATTGGAAGCAATTACTGACGTTGGCTCATCATGGGTGGTGGGACCGACCTTAGTCACTGCTGATTATCCCTGCGGTCAACCAGGCCTAAGCCCTGGGATGGACCTGACATCTGGGTCCCCTTCAGCCGGGCTCCAGGCTCCTCCAGTCTTCTCATGAGCCCGGGGGAGTCCTCTAGGTTATGCTCAGGCCAGACGGGCCAGCTCATCCGCAGTCCCTTCAGGGTGGCCCCCAACAGAGCCCACCTCTGGGCTCCGGGCTCGTCACTGGCCCCTGTAATCCTCACAAGCAGCCAGGCAAGATGGGATGGGGGGATGGGGAGGTCCTGGGGGGCGTCCTCTATGGATGACATCCAGAGAGGTTCAGAGGCTTGTTCACGGTCACTCCGAGCTGGCATGAGAACCCGGGGCTGGGAGTTGGCAGAGCACAGGGACAAAGGCTGGAACTCCAGCTCTCAGAGCCCCATGAGTCAAGTGGCTGAGACCCAGCTCCTGACACCAAGCCCGATGCCCCTGCAGGTGGTGCTGGCCATGCCCTACGACACTCCAGTGCCTGGCTATCGCAACAACATCGTCAACACCATGCGCCTGTGGTCGGCCAAGGCCCCCAATGACTTCAACCTCAAGGACTGTGAGTCCAGCCCCAGCTGCCAGCAGCCCCGCCCACCCCAGCCCGCGCTGAGCCCCAGCCTGACGCTGTCCCCACTTTCACCCCTCAGTCAACGTCGGTGGCTACATCCAAGCCGTGCTGGACCGAAACCTTGCTGAGAACATCTCGCGTGTCCTGTACCCCAATGACAATGTATGTCACCTCCTGGGCTGCGACAGGAAGCCTGAGGGCCTGGGAGAGAGCAAAGACTGGGAGGGACCATCTCTGGGAGCCCTAGTCACACCCAGGACATATTTTTTGTTTTTTAAGTTTGTTTATTTTATTTTAAGTTTGTTTATTTTTTAAGTTTGTTTACACCCAATGTGGGGCTTGAACTTGCGACCCAGAGATGGAGAGTCATGTGCTTTTCCAACTGAGTAAGCCATGTGCCCTGCACCCTGGGACCTATGTGTCCTGTTCCCCTCCCCCTACCTCACCGAGTTCTTTAAGAGGACACCTAAGTCCTGGGGACAGCGAGTTAGGCAGGGCACTTTGGAGGGGCCACTGTTGACCAGAGATGGTGCTGACAATAGTCTCGGTCCTTGTGTGGCCCCTCCTTCTAACACCATCCTCTGCACTACTACTTGGTGGGTGAAAGACCCTTGGGCGCTGGAGGTGGGGTTGTTCACGGCTCATGGGTCTGGGGGTGGGCAGGAGCCTCCTGGCCACGCCCACCGCATCATTAGCAGCACCGCACCCCAACCACCACCTGAACTTGCTTAGCCTTGCCTTGAACTCTCCCCAGTTCTTTGAGGGGAAGGAGCTGCGTCTGAAGCAGGAGTACTTTGTTGTGGCCGCCACCCTCCAGGACATCATCCGCCGCTTCAAGTCCTCCAAGTTCGGGTGCCGCGACCCTGTGCGCACGAGCTTCGATGCCTTTCCAGACAAGGTGCCAGGGGCCGGGGAGGGCCCCTCTCTACACCTCCCATGAAGTGTGCAACGCCACCTCTCCCTTCTAGCCTCAGTCTGCCCCACTCACTTTGTAGGTGAGGGAGTAGAGGCTGAGCGTGCCCTGCCCAGGATCCTCAATCGATGGGGCACATAACCCGGGGACTGTCCCTCTCCTCCTGCCCACAGCTGCCCCTCTGAGGGCTTCTACCCCCAGCTCAGCCCTGGGGCCATGGGGGCCCTTAGAGGGGGTTGCTGAGGGGACAAAGCACAGGGATCATAGCCGAGGTTTGGATCCCAGACTGACCCCCAGGCCCCCTCTCCACAGGTGGCCATCCAGCTGAATGACACCCACCCCTCCTTGGCCATCCCTGAGCTGATGAGGATCCTGGTGGACCTGGAGCGGCTGGACTGGGACAAGGTAGGCTTTCAGGACCCCCTCCCCTGCGACTGACCCTCTCTCTGTCCCGGGGTTCCCTTCCTGGTCTGGGAGGTGGAAAAATGTGAGTGCAGTCCCGGCGAACAGAGAGCAGTGTGAGGCCTGGAGGGAGAGTGTCCTAGAACCCAGGCTCCGGGCTGCATGCTATATGGGGAGAGCCATGGTGGTTAGGCCCTGGGGTTCCTGACTCCCCAATCCTGCCCATCAGGCCTGGGACGTGACGGTCAGGACCTGCGCCTACACCAACCATACTGTGCTGCCGGAGGCCCTGGAGCGCTGGCCCGTGCATCTCATTGAGACGCTGCTGCCCCGCCACCTCCAGATCATTTATGAGATCAACCAGCGCTTCCTGAATGTGAGCGGAGGAGGCTTGGAGTCGGGTGGGGGCGGATCAAAGGGGAGGCATTGGGGAGGTGGGCTGTGCAGGGCTGCTGCCACAGGCATCCTGACACTAGCGCGGAGGGCTATGGGTGGAGCTCTGGGGGTACCGGGCTGGGGACCTGGGTTCCATGTCTGTGCCTGAGCTCTGGGCTCTCCCGAACAGCGGGTGGCAGCTGCGTTCCCAGGGGATGTAGACCGGCTGCGGCGCATGTCGCTAGTGGAGGAGGGCGCAGTGAAGCGCATCAACATGGCCCACCTATGCATCGCCGGTTCACACGCGGTCAATGGCGTGGCTCGCATCCACTCGGAGATCCTCAAGAAGACCATGTGAGACACCTCCCTTCCTCCCCCGGGCCCCGCCCCTCTGGCCCCGCCCCTCCCTCTGGCCCCTCCGTGAGATTCCCGCCTCCCACTGGCCCCGCCCCAACTGGTCCCGCCCCCGGTCCACCTTCTTGATTTACAAGCTTGGCTCCCTTGCTACCTGACCCCGGCCGGCCCTTTGCACAGGTAGCACGGTTTTTTAGAAGGGTCATGACCCCGATGTCCAGAACAGTTCTGTCCCCAGATGTCGCCTCTCAGCAAGAAACCAGGGTAGGGCCTCAGGGAGGAGGCCTTCGTCCCACAGGGACCAGTACTGACCCTCCAAACCCATCCTGCAGCTTCAAGGACTTCTACGAGCTGGAGCCTCATAAGTTCCAGAATAAGACCAACGGCATCACCCCTCGTCGCTGGCTAGTTCTGTGTAACCCTGGGCTGGCAGAGGTCATTGCTGAGGTGAGAGGTCACTGTATGGCCAGGAGGGGTCAACACCGGTTACTGCAGGGATCAGTTGTGTATGGACCGGTCACTGTTGGGGTTCCCCCACCCCCAGAAGGGCTGAAATCTATCTTGCTCTGCGTTCTCCAAACCTGCCATGTGCCCGGAGGAGGGGGACCATTTTCTTTCTTTTTTTTCTTTTTTTAAAGATTATTTATGTATTTTTTTATTTGACAGAGGGAGAGAAAAGTCACAAGTAGGCAGAAGTAGGCAGAGAGGCAGGCAGAGAGAGAGGGGGAAGCAGGCTCCCTTTTGAGCAGAGAGCCCGATGTCGGGTTCAATCCCAGTCTCCTGAGATCATGACCTGAGCTTCAGGCAGAGGCTTAACCCACTGAGTCACCCAGGTGGGGTGGGGGGTGGGGGGACCATTTTTTTGTTTTTGTGAGGTTGCTCTGTGGGCTAGTGGAGGCCTGACTGTGGTCAACAAGGTGGGAGTTCTCAGTCTAATGGAGAAGGTCGTCAGCAGGTCCCATCTGAAGTGAGACCGGCAGGCGGCAGAGATTGTGAGCAGGGCCTCAAGGTCATTGCCCGTCTAAGGACAAGGCCAGGAGGAAGACCTCCTGGGGTCAAGTGGGGTCAGCCATCAGAGGTCAAGGTCCAGAGGGAAGAAGGCTGTGCACACACCAAGACCCTGCTGGGAGGCTGCAGAAAGAGGGGCTATCTGCAGGGGACAGGGCTCCATTGACCTGGAAAGGTGGATGCAGCAGGGACAGAGGCCTGACTGCCCTCTCCCACAGCGCATTGGGGAGGACTACATCTCAGACCTGGACCAGCTGCGCAAACTGCTCTCTTTTGTGGATGACGAAGCCTTTATCCGGGATGTAGCCAAAGTGAAGCAGGTAGGCAGGTGGCACCCTGGGACGCTCACACCAGGGTGGGAGGGAGCATGCCAGAGGTGCTACATGCCTGGTTCTGGGAATGGCCAGTGGAGCCCATCTCTCCTGCAACCTCAGGCTCCTGGTAGAAGTTGCCTGGAGTCCATGGCAAGAAGGTATCATCTGATCGCCCTGGAAGAGTGCTGACGTTGATTAGTGATGTCTGCTGTGGGGCAGCCATGGAGAGGGGTGGCTAGTGAGCCTCCCATCCTCTACCTTTCTGGGAAGGAACAACACTGTGGGGTTTCCTGAGGCTAAGGCCTGTTGGTGAGCTCGTCCCCCTCCCTATCTTCAGGAAAACAAGTTAAAGTTTGCTGCGTACCTAGAGAAGGAGTACAAAGTCCATATCAACCCCAACTCGCTCTTCGACATCCAGGTGAAGCGAATCCATGAATATAAACGCCAGCTTCTCAACTGTCTCCACATCATCACCCTGTATAACCGTGAGTGGCAGGGTGTCCCTCTGTCTCATGGCGCTCCCCCTGTGTGTACCCCATCTTTCCTGATCCATGCCTCTCTTTTGGCCTTGGGACACCTCTTGGGACATGGGATTATCCCCATTTCATAGATGGGCAAACTGAGGCTCAGAGAGGGGAAAATGGTGGCTCTGAGGTCACATGGCAAATGGTTGCCCAAATGAGGTCTACTGTGTCCTAGCCAGGGCCCAGGCTGGATGGGTGCTGTCAGCGGGTGTCACCCAAAGGGAAGACCTGGCCCACTGACCTCTGTTTTCTCCATAGGCATCAAGCAGGATCCCAATAGGTTTGTCGTGCCCCGAACTGTGATGATTGGAGGGAAGGTGAGAAGCCAGGACACAGACTGCAGCTCTGGTCCTTTGACACCCAGGCTGAGGTTGGCCTAGCTGGGTTGCAGGCTAGGGGGTAGGGGGCTGGACTGTGGGGCTGAGCCCTGACTGTGCCCCCACAGGCTGCCCCTGGATACCACATGGCCAAGATGATCATCAAGCTCATCACGGCCATTGGGGATGTGGTTAACCACGACCCAGTGGTAGGAGACCGCCTCCGTGTGATCTTCCTGGAGAACTACCGAGTCTCGCTGGCAGAGAAAGGTGGGGTGCCACCAGAAGGAGGCTCTGATGAGTACAGTGCCAGGAAGAGACATTGGTCACCTGTTCCTAGCCTACTGGCATTTGGAAGAATCTGGAGAGGACAAGGCTCAAATCACAAGGATGGCCCCCTCTCATGGTGGAATTTCAGGCAGATTTGCCCTTCAAGTCACACACACATAGTGGGGTGGGTGCGGGGAGAGAATCCAGGTTAGATCTTAGATGTTCAAGGATCTCCAAGTGGTGATAGGGGGCAGGTGGTAAGAGGGAGACTTGGACAGTGACTTCTGAAGGGTTGGGGTGTGGGGGTGGTGCTCGGAATCTGGGTAACTCCGCAGTCCCCGGCTGAGGTGGGACTATTCCTGGAGCTGAGGTTGTCCCCTACTGTTGCCCCACAGTGATCCCAGCTGCTGACCTGTCCGAGCAAATCTCCACGGCAGGCACTGAGGCCTCAGGCACGGGCAACATGAAGTTCATGCTCAATGGGGCTCTGACTATCGGCACCATGGACGGGGCCAATGTGGAGATGGCGGAAGAGGCAGGAGAAGAGAACTTCTTCATCTTCGGAATGCGGGTGGAGGACGTGGAAAAGCTTGACCAGAGAGGGTATGGTGGGGGGGAAGGGCTCCAAAGTTCACGGTCTGTGGACAGGAGGCACCGAGGTGTGGCTACCAGAGGGTAGGGCTTGGGGGCCAGAGGGCATGCCTGGAAAAGGCTGGCCCAGTCTGCACAAGGTCTCGGTTTTGGCCCTCAGGATTCTGGAGAACTTTTGAGGTAACTTACAACACGTGAGGTTAATCGCATAGGAAAAGAAAGGAGCCACAGAGAACTGAAGGCAAAGGCAAAGACAATTATATCAATCTGAGGATATGATATTATTTCCAGAATTTCTGGAAGTAAATTTCAATTCTGAGCTCCCTGGCAGTGGTGGCAAAAAGGGAAATATGAGCAGAGTACATACAGCGGTGCTTGTGGTCAGAAATGCCATTCTTCGAAGCAGATATTTTCCTGGCTTTACATTTCTTAAAATTTATTTCAAAAATATATTTTTTCCGTATCATAAAAGCAAGACATGCTCCTGAATTGGAAACATACAAAACCACAAAGAATAAAATAACTGTCATTCATCATCTTGTCACCCATTTTTAAAGCCACAGCTCTTTTTCTACGCACTTACGTGTGTGGGGGTATCTGTAAAAGTTGGGACTCATGCCTGTACAATTTTGATGTCATCACATAATTTTGACTCCTGATGTCATTAAATAGTTTGTGAAATATTTTGAATGTCTGCATAGGGCTCCATTGTAACGGAGGTACCATCGCTTACTGAACTGGTTCTATAGTGTTGGACATTAAGGTTGATTTCTGCTGTTCATCCTTGTAAATATCACTGCATTGATCATCCTTTTACACCAATGTCCACATCTTTATTTCCTTAAGATAATGATCAGAGGAGATATTCCTGAGACAAAAAAAGTATGAGTTCTTTTTTTTTTTTTTTTTAAGTACGAGTTCTTAAGGCTCCTGGTGCATGTTGCCAAACGGTTTTCCAGAAAGTTTCTACCAGTATTCACTCCCACCAACTGCTTCTGAGAGTTGGCATTAACTATGGAAAGGAATTCCCCTGTTGGGCTTGACTAGGAAGTTCAGACTCTGTCCTTTGGACAGGAGGGTGATAGGACATGTTTTGAGCAAGACCCAACAGGCTCAGAAGCGGAGTCCTCATGGACAGTTTTGGCTGTGAGGTGGACACTGGGTGGTAGGGGTGTGGGGGGCGGGCAAAGTGCAGGTGGGGGCATGTGGGGGCTGGCACCGGAACCCCTGAGAAGAGAGGGGCGGTGTCAGTGCTGGGATGGGGCTTAGGGATGTCCTCTGGCTCCCCGCCCCCTTGTATTTATGGCTTCTGACCCACTGCACCTGCTCCCCGGCCTGGGTGGCCGGACAGACATGCGGAGGGAAGGAAAGAGACGAGACTGGCCTTGGGGAGGGTTTTGAGCCCACGTGGCTGAGGGGTCTCGTGCTGCCTCAGAAAGTGGTCCACAGGAGTCAAGCGGGCGCCGGGCGGGTGATGATGAGCTCAGCTGGACAGTGAGTTTAAGGAGGTTCCCGAGGACATCCCTGGGGCCTTGGAGGGCAGATGGACTTGGGAGAGGGAGGGAGGGAGACCAGCCATTCAGGAAGGAAACACACAGGTTAGTAGAGGTAGTGGGTGTGGGAGGAAGAGTACTTGGTTTAGGGCCTTGGCTCTGCTGCTCTGCAGGATGAAAAGCTGAGCAGAGAAGCGGGGAGGCCTCCAGGGAAGGACCCCCAGAGGCCTGTGGCAGCCCCAGGGAGAGCAGCAGCCACGGGGCCTGGAGGAGGAGCCAGGAACTCCTTTCCAGGGTGTAGACCGCTCTCTCCCCCCACCCAGATACAATGCCCAGGAGTACTATGACCGCATTCCTGAGCTTCGGCAGATCATCGAGCAGCTGAGCAGCGGCTTCTTCTCCCCGAAACAGCCGGACCTGTTCAAGGACATCGTCAACATGCTCATGCACCATGACCGGTGAGTGGACTGGCCAGGGAACGTGCAGCGGGGGCTGCTGGGCCGAACCCGGTTTGTGCGCTGTGTGGAGAGGCTGCGCGGGTTCCTGGGCAGTGGGGGCTAGGCTCCTTTGGAAGTAGCTCCATTCTCCTGGCCCCTAGAAGATCACTGGGACAGGATGGGCTTGGCCTTGGCTTCCTGGAACTTCCTGCCTCTCTATTCCTTTCCAGGTTTAAAGTCTTTGCGGATTATGAAGACTACATTAAATGCCAGGAGAAAGTCAGTGCCTTGTACAAGGTGAGGCGTCCTGGGCCAGGGATCGGCCAGGCTTTGGTGGCCCTGGCTGGGCGATGGTGGACGTTGGGGAGCCCACTGGCAGGATGAACCAGAGCTCTCTTTTGGCCTGTAGAACCCAAGAGAGTGGACGAGGATGGTGATCCGGAACATAGCCACATCTGGCAAGTTCTCCAGCGACAGAACCATTGCCCAGTACGCCCGGGAGATCTGGGGCGTCGAGCCTTCGCGCAAGCGCCTGCCAGCCCCGGATGAGAGCATCTGATCCTCCAGACCAGACCCCAGACTGGCCCCTGAGTTTGTTTGCAATCCCTTGTGCCAACCCCAGTTCTTCATCTGGAGGGTGGTACTGGAGTTAGATCTCCCAGCCTTTTCCTGGAACCGCCCTATTCACCCCCCCTCGCCGGCATCAAGATCCTAGTGTCCGGCGTGACTAAGGACACTGCTCCCATCCTGGCCTCTGGCTCCCTGCCCCCTCCTATTTATGGGTCTGACCGACTGCAACCACTCCCCAATAAATTGATTCTCCTTGGGAGCCTCCTTACTCCCCTGTCTGTTGGGAAATATTTTTAGCTCTGGGCAGGCATCACAGCAGCTGTGCTGTTACCGCGCCTTACCGACCCCTCCACCCGCAGGTGCGTCCCTTGCGAAGGAGGGGGGCAGCCATGGGGGCGGGGCCCGAAACTCTCCAGCCTCCTTTCGGGAGTCACCTTCCACGCCTCTCTTCCCAGAGCTGTGTCCATACTAGGTCAGCGGCCTGCCAGGCTGGCCGAGGGCGGGGCGTCTCCTGGGTGGGGCCCCCCGGGGCCGGGAGCTGGGACTCCGGCAGAGGCCTCCGGGACTATCGAGGATCCACGCTGTCCCGGGCAGGACTTAGGAGGGGGAGGAGCCTGTGGGTGGTTGGCGCCTTTTTGACTCCGCCCCTAGCCCCGCCCCATTGCGGTGTTTAAGGGTCTCTAAGCAGGTGGCTACACTTGGTCTAAGGTCGGGGGAGTTAGGGCGGGGGACACTCACAGACCGTCTAGGCTAGGCCAGTGTTGCGCCCCCTCCGCACTTTGGAGAAACTGAGGACCGGAAAGGGCCTGTTTCTGGACCTCGTATTACCAAGATTGAGGTGTGGGGGAGGTACTGCCTCCCTAGCCCTGAGGCAGGAAGGGGCAAGCCTCGAAAGGTAGGTTTGGGGCCCGCGGTTTCGCAGTGAGTGTGTTTGAACCCAAACCGCCGGAAATGGTTACTGGCTCCCCTAGGCCCGGCTTGTGGGGACCCCAACTGCCTGTGGCTGCCCCTCCCAAGTTCCTCCCTGCCGGGGGGAGGGGCGACCCGCACACAGGTCTCCAAGCTGCGCAGAACCCACCCACGGCTTGCAGCTGCCCCTTCCCATCTGGCCCCGTGGGGAGCCAGGCTTCCAGGGCCCCTCCCCACTGTGTGAATTGAAACCCCCCGCCCCCATTCCCCCAGTCAACGAGGCCACGTTTTCAGGTAGCCGCATTTTCATTCCTCCCTCCCACAGGCCCCTGTCCCCAAAATGTTCTTAGCCCCTCCTCCAGGCTAACACAAGGACCTGCTCTCCCCACGCCCCCGATCTCTACCAGGTTTTTGCCCCGCTCCGCCCGCAGGAAGACGCCCAGCCCCGGGTCCGGTTAGCCCCGTGGGAACGGTTTGTCTCGAAAACAGGAACCCGGGCCGGGGGCGGGGCGAGGCGCCCCTTCCCCACCGCAGTCCGCTTCCTGCCCCTCCCGGCTTCCTCTGCCCAACACCAGGCAGGGCGGGGGGCATAGGGGCATCTGGGTGGGGGGAGAGGGCTCTCACTTTGGCTCCCCCCTCTAAGAACCGCGAGGCCTGACCTCCGCTCGCCCACCCTTGGCGCGGCGGGTGGCTCAGCCCCAGCCCGCGGCCCTGGCCTCCCGGGCGGCGCGGCAAGGGAGGGGTTAAGCTGCCGCAGGGACCGCCGCGTGCGGGGCGAGAGGGAGCCCCCGAATGGGGGTGGCGCAGCGGGCTGTGCGGAGCCCCGCGCAGGGGCGGGAGGGGCGGGGAGGGGAGGGGGCGGCCGCGGCGCGGGGGCGGGGCGGCGGGAAGCGGGGCCGCGGCGCGGAGGGCGGGCGGGAGCCGCAGCCGCAGCGAAGCCGGCGGGCGGGAGCGCACGGAGGTGGCGCCGGCCCGGCCGAGAGCGGGCTCCGTGCCGCGGGTCCCAAGAGTGAGTGAGCGAGAGCGGGCGGGGCGCTGGGCAGAAGAGGGCCCGGCCCCTAAGGATCCCCCCCCAGGCGATACAGGCGGGCTGGGGGCAGCGGGTATGGATTGGTGGGTGCGGAGCCTGCGACCGGGTCCGGGGTGGAAGGGAGAGAGCTGAAGCGCCCTGGACAACCCGCGGGAGAGGGCGGCATCCTCGGCGCAACCGGCTCTTCCCAGCCACGTCTTAGCTGGCCCTTCTCCCGCGGAACCCCCCATTTGACAGATGAGAAAATTGAGGCTCCGAGAGGCCAAGTGACTCTCAAGGTCACACAGCGAGACAGCTGCAGGGCTAGACGGGGTTGGCAACCTAGGAAAAGTCCGCCAGAGAACTCAGGAGAGGAGCCCCCCTCCAGTCCAGGGGAATTTGTGTAGGGGCGGGGTACCTTTTTGTGGGGCCAGGCCCTGCCTGAGCCCGGGGATGAGGGGTGTCAGGGCGTTGTGGCCGCAGAGCTTTTCCTGGACTGCGGATGAAAGGGGGGGGCGGCGGCGGAATGGGCGTGTGTGCTCACCCACGGGGGTGTGTGCGTATGTGGGAGTGTGCATGCGTGTAGGTGTCCTGTCTTGTGTGTGTGCACACGTGTGCGATTCCAGCGCCTCTGTGGCCGCGGAACTCCAGGCTGGCCTGGCTCGAGTGAGCTGCAAGTCCGGGAACCGGCCCCATCAAAGGGCTGGCCGCATTCTGGGCTGGAAGGCTGGGTATGTGTGCGGGAGGGTTCCTTCCTGCAGGTGTGTGCTGGGTGTGCGTGCCATTGTGTGTATGAGACAGAGGATGGGAGACAAGTGCCAGAGGCTCGGGTGTGTGTGTTGGGGGGAGGGGGTCTTACACCCCAATGTGGGCCCCTGGCCTCGGGTGTAGAACGAGGGTATGTCCCTGCCTGGGTGCGTCTGACCCTGCTGATGGATACCGCCAGGCATTCTCCACCCCTCACGGCGCTAGCGCCCCCTTCTGGGCACCCTGCTCTGTGTGCTTGAATGTGGCGGGCCTCTGTGTGCGCTCACAGTTGGACTGTGCAGTATGGGGGCCTGGAACTCCGGCTGGGGAGGAAGATGGTCTCCTGAAGGGCTGAGCCTGGACCCCTGGGGCCTTCACTGAGGAGGTGGCTTGGGAGCGCGCGGTTCCCAGGCTCAGGCTTCCCGCTGACGCCTCCCGGCCGCAGCGGGCTACCCCCACCCCCACCCCGCCCCAGGAATGTTCCTCTCCACTCCAGCTCGCCTCCCCAAGGGCAGGCCCCTGGGGGCTGCCACAGCCCCGCCTCCCCTCCCCGGGAGCCCGGGAGAGGGCGATGCGGGCAGGACGCCTGGGTTCCTCCCTCCCTCCCATCCCAGGGAGAAATTCCTCCGAGGTCCCCTCAGGCTCTGGGTTCCCAAAATAACCCTGCGGGGGAAGGGAGGCTGTGGCGGGAGGGAAGCGGGAGGGGCGCGGAGCCGAGCCGCGGGGTGCTGCAGGTGCCTCTGGGGGAGAGGACGCGAGGGGAAGAAGGCCTAGGAGGGGTTGGGGCACAAACCAGTCCCCGGAGTCCTGTCTCGTCCCCCTTCCCGGGGAGCCCCTCGGCCTTCCCGTGACTCCGAGGGTGAGCCGGAAGCCTCTCGGCCGCTCGGTTACCCAACTGGTGGGTTGCACCATCCCGGGCCAGACCGTTTAACCCCGGGAGTGGCCGCAGTGGACTACTCCGCCCCTGCCCAGCAGGGGGCGTGCCCGCCCCGCCCCTGCCCGCCCCGCGACTCGAACCCCCGCCCCCCGCCGGCCCCTCCGCAGACTCCCTCTCTGCCTCTCCTGGGACAGGGGTCCTGTCCGAGCCCCGCGGGAGGCTCGAGAGTGCAGCTGGGCCCAGCCTACCCGCTCCGGCAGTCATGGCGGGCACCCTAGACCTGGACAAGGGCTGCACAGTGGAGGAGCTGCTCCGCGGCTGCATCGAAGCCTTCGGTGAGTGGCACGCGAGGGCACACCCAGCCCGAGCCCAGCCCGGAGCCTGAAGCGGGGTCCCTGCCTCCCAGGACAGACCGCCAGCCTAGACCCACCCGGTTCCGCAGGCTGCAACCTTTTTAACGAAAGCCTGCTCTCCATCACAGGGTGGAGGGATCCACAGGCTTCAGAAAGGTTGTTCCCCTTCCCTAGCATGCCGGCGTTGAAGGGAGTGGGATGGGGTCCTCAGACTCTGGCACATGAAGCGATTATCTGTCTCCCCGGAGATTCCGGAGGAACTCTCTATCTCCCGCCTGGGAGCTGTTTCCGGCTGATGGGGAGCGGCTTATCTGGTGAAGGGGTGCCCCTTCCCCCAAGCACACAGGAAATGACCTCTCGATTCCTGACCCTGGGGAACCCAGGCTTCTTCCGCCCCAGCTGGTTCCCCTCGGGATGGTGGGCCGGATCGGACAGTCCCCTCCTCCACTTCTTCGGATCCTGCCTTATCCCTCTCCCACCCTACCTTTTCTCGCATATGAGCCTACTGGTTTCAGAGTCCTGGGAAAGCAGGTGATGGGCGGGGAGGGGGAGATATCCGGCGGGCGGTGAGGTAGGCTTGAGGGACCACAGCTGCGGGACGAAGGGTCAACCCTCTCCTCTCTGACACCTCGGAGTTAGATGACTCCGGGAAGGTGCGGGACCCTCAACTGGTGCGTATGTTCCTCATGATGCATCCTTGGTACATCCCGTCCTCTCAGCTGGCGGCAAAACTGCTTCACATATATCCTTCGCAGGCCGCGCCGTGGGCCCCACGGTCCCAGTCCATGAGGGAGCCTGGCTGCCCCGCCCAGCCCAGGCCGAGACTGGGCTTTACTCCTACAGCGTGAGCCCCTCCTGTGTACTAGAATTCAGGCTTGGCCCAGCCTCGCTCCACGGCCTAGGCTCCGCCCCTTTCCTCTTCTAGACTCAGGCCCCGCCCCCTCCCCAACCTGGGCTTTGCTCTCCTGCTCCCTACAGTCTAAGACCTGTCCCTGCTTCCAGCCAAGGTCCCTCCTCTGGCCTCTCTTCTGGAGCTCAGGCCATGCTTTCAGCCACCCCCAGAACCTAGCCCCCTCCCCAGCTGTACACCCACCCAAACCTCACCCCTCACCCCAGCCTTCAGCCCCTTTCCGACCGGCCCGCCCCAGATCCCGCCCCCAGCATTTCTCCTAGGACCAGGCCGGGCCTTCAGCCTCCCTCGGGAACTCGGAACCCTTCTGCAACCTCCCTTTCTAGAATTAGTCTCCATTCTCAATTTCCTTAACTCCCCCTTCACCTACCAACAGTCCCGGAAGGACAACTCCAATTCGCTGCAGGTGAAAACATGCCACCTGGTCAGGTGAGTCTTCCTTTTGGGGCTCTGTCCCCTCCTTTTGCTCCCTTCTCTCAGGCTTCAGATTGGCCTGACGGAGAGGAAAGGGCCCGTTCTGGAAAGTCAGTCTTGTGGGTTTGAGCTCCGGCTCTGTCCATGGTGGGCTTGCTGCCGCCGGCTCGCCCCTTGCTCGTCTGGGTCTGGTTTTGGGATCTGCCCAGAAGGGGTGGGGAAGGAATAAATCTGGAGATGGGGGGACCACAGTCTTGGGGCTCCTTCCCCCTCTCTGGGGAGCTCCAGTCTCTGGGGACGGAGGGGGGGCCTGCTTTGGGTGACTCAAAGCTTCTAGCAGGTACTGGATCTCAGCATTCCCAGCAGAGTTTGATTTGAACCCTGAGCTCGCTGAGCAGATCAAGGAGCTGAAGGCTCTGCTTGACCAAGAAGGGAACCGGCGGCACAGCAGCCTCATTGACATCGAGAGCGTGTGCGTGGGGCGAGCTAGAGGGCTGGGGAGGGCGCTCAGCATCCCACACCATCTGTCCTTAATAAATGTTTGTTGAATTGAATGAGTGAGGGTCATGTCACTCTCTTGCTCGAAAACCTGTGGCTCCCTGTCACCTTCACAATGTCTCGGCCGGGGATTAAGGCCTTTGGTAGTCTCCGGCCAGCTTGGCATTCCTGCATCATCTTCCACAGCCCGCTCCCATCCCACGCCCTTCATACCGCAGCTGCACGCCATTCTCCAGCCTTCCCTCCCTTCCCACCATGGTGCTCTGCTCATCTGGGTCCCCTTGCTTGACTCTCTGTGTTGTGGAGACTCCGCTCAGGCACAGTGTGTCTGTGGGCTCGGAGGGCTCAGAAGGCTTCCAGGGAAGAATTTGTCATTCCCTCCTGTGTCCCCTGCCACCAGGCGCTGTGTGGAGACGCCCTCCCTTCCCCGCGCCCCCACCTCGCCCGCTGCCCCATGCAAAGACCTGCATACGTGCTACTCTGTTCTGTGATTGTTTCTGTGTCTGTCTCCCTCAGACTGTGAGCTCCTCAAGGGCAGGAATTGTGTGTTGCTCCTCTCTGTACCTCCCAGCGCCTAGCACAGTGCCTGAGTGCATGACGAGGGGGAGACTGTAGGAGTTGTGGGGACGGGGAACTTAGTGTCCATCTGGCATAGTGCTTCAGATGGTGTAGGTCCCCCGTGAGCCTGAGTGGTGCGTCTGCATGAGTGCGGGGCCGCAGCAGATAAGGCGTCTCCAGCGAAGGACTCACGGCTCCTACTCCACCTCCCAGCCCCACCTACAAGTGGAAGAGGCAGGTGACCCAGCGGAACCCTGTAGGACAGAAAAAGCGAAAGATGTCCCTATTGTTCGACCACCTGGAGCCCATGGAGCTGGCCGAGCATCTCACCTACTTGGAGTATCGCTCCTTCTGCAAGATCCTGGTGCGGCCCGCGGGCCTTGGGGTAGGGTGGGCTGGGAAGAGGGTCCCAGGAGGGACAGGGTCCTTGGGATTAGGCAGGGTCACAGGGTCGGTCGGGGGTTTCAGGGTCACTAACCAGGGCAACCCCAAGGGTAGCCGGAGGGTGAGAGGAGAGTGAGGGGAGAGGCCTGAAGGGGCTGAGGCCACTCCTACCCCCAGTTCCAGGACTATCACAGCTTTGTGACTCATGGCTGCACGGTGGACAACCCGGTCCTGGAGCGGTTCATCTCCCTCTTCAACAGTGTCTCCCAGTGGGTGCAGCTCATGATCCTCAGCAAGCCCACGGCCCCTCAGCGGGCCCTGGTCATCACGCACTTTGTCCACGTGGCAGAGGTGCCTGCCCCGCCCCTCTCCCAAGCCCCGCCCCTCTCCCGAGCCCCGCCATCCCAAGGAGGGCGACTCCCTCCTTTCTGCTCACTCACTGCCTCCTCTCCAGAGAAGCCTGGCCAAATCTAGGGCCTTGTCCAGTGACTCACTGCCTCGCTCCTCCTCGTTTGCACCCCACCCCCCCAGAAGCTGCTGCAGTTGCAGAATTTCAACACGCTGATGGCGGTGGTCGGAGGCCTGAGTCACAGCTCCATCTCCCGCCTCAAGGAGACCCACAGTCATGTTAGCCCTGAGACCATCAAGGTGCCTGGGACCCCGGGGTTGGGCAGGGGGCGTCAGGGGAAGAGCCTCGTCAAGCCTGGGGTCAGCCTTCGCACGTCTGGCCTTCCTGAGTAGAGCTGGGAGTTGGGCACTCCTGTCCCCATTTGACAGATACAGAAACTGAGGCTCGGAGGGGTTCAGTGCTCTTCCTAGGTTACACAGTGAGAGTGGCAGGGGGGGTGCTCACAGGTCTGCCTGACCCCAGAGTTGGCACTTTTCTCCTCTCCTTATATTTATCTTCTCACATATCGGGTGATGTACATATAGAGACATATAGAAAACAAATGTAGAGATTAAAGAAAAATTATAAAGAAAATGCCTGTGTAACTACCACACAGGTCAAGAAATAGAACATTGCCAGCCCCTGAAGCTCCCAGCACCCTAGAGCATAACTCCCTCCCCATCAGAGGTAAACGATGTCATGACTTTCGTAATGATGATGGCCTTGGTTTTCTTTATAGCTCTACCACTTACGTATGAATCTCCAAACAATGTGGGGTTTTTGTCGCCTGTTTTTGGATTTTCTATGAATGGAATCCTGTTGTATGTTATTTTATGTCTTGCTCCTTTCATCCTCACATTCTGTTACTTAGAGCTGTTGTTCATGTGGTTCTGTTGCCGTATGATATTTTATTGTAAGTCCTAACCACAGTGTGTAGATCTGTTCTCCTGCTGAACATCTGGGGGTCTTTCCAGCGTGGGCTGTCACAAACGGCTCAGCCAGGAACATTCTTCTGGATCTTTCTCCTGTGCTCTTTGCCTCCCTGAGATTCAGTTTTTTCTCTTATGAAGTGTTGGTGGTAGTCCGTGCTCAGACCTGGTGCAGAGGTGTGGTGTTTGGCTGTGTGTGTTCCCTTGAGCTCATGACCTATGAACTCTGACCCCCTGCCAGGGCTAAGGGAGACAGTTTTGGGGGACAGTGAGGGAGGATTTTTAATCTTTCACCCATCGTTGACTCTGACTCCTCATCCTCTCCCACATTTCCTGGGCTGGGGTGGGTGGGTGGGAGGGTAGTTGAGCCAGTGACGTGTGTATGCATGTGTGTGTGTGTGTGTGTGTGACCGTGACCCTCTGCCTTCTGCCTCCTCCCCAACCCCCCAGCTCTGGGAAGGTCTGACAGAACTAGTGACGGCCACCGGCAACTATGGCAACTATCGGCGCCGGCTGGCCGCCTGTGTGGGCTTCCGCTTTCCCATCCTGGGCGTACACCTCAAGGACTTGGTGGCCCTCCAGCTGGCACTGCCTGACTGGTTGGACCCTGCCCGGACCCGACTTAATGGGGCCAAGATGAAACAGCTCTTCAGCATCCTGGAGGAGCTGGCCATGGTGACCAGCCTTCGGCCACCAGTGCAGGCCAACCCCGATCTGCTGAGCCTACTCACGGTGAGCGGTGGGGAGCAGGGATGCTGGGTGACTGGGCACCAGGGGTGACAACCATACCTGGTCTTGGGTTTGTGCAAGGCTGCAAACATGGCCTTGAGTTTGAGGTCCTGATCGAGGGATGGCGATCCAGCTTGGGCTACAGGGTCTGGAGTGGGCTCTGAGAGGAGTTCCAGGCTCTGAATGGGGCTACGGATGGAGGTCTGACTTGAGGCTGCCATGTGGGCTTGTTTGTGTTGGGCCTTGAAGCTGGGCCTGGGTCCTGGGTTGAGTTCCTGGGACTGGGTTGTCTTCAAGGCCTGGGGCCCAGCGCTGGGTTCTGGGTGTGGGAGTGGTTTCTAAACATAGCCTTGAGCTCAAGCCCAGACTTGGACTTGGTTTTGGGGTCTAGGATGAGAATGAAGTTCTAGTCCAGATCTGGATTAGATTCTAGACACAGAGCTGGGGCTTGGGTTTTGGGTTTAGGGTGAATTTGTAGCTGTTTCTAGGCTCTGGACTGGGATCAGGATTGAAATCTGAGCTGGATTGTGGATGCTGGGTTCTAGGTTGGGGCTTAATCTCAGAGCTCTTGGCTGTGTTCTGACCTAGATTCTTGGCTGGATTCTTGGCAGTGCCTTCTGCTCCAGGTTTGGGCCAAGATGTGGTCCATGTGCTAGGCTGGTGTGTGGTTGCTGGCTCGATCTCATGACAGCGAGATCATGACCAGAGGCAAAATCAAGACTGTGCCACCCAGGCACCCTGCTGGGGTGTATTCTAAGCTGACCTTTGTCCTGAGTCTAGCTTCTAGACAGGGTTCCAGGCTGAGCTGTGGCCTCTAGGTGGACCAATGATCCTAGGCTCTGGACAGTGGACTCCTGAGGGCATCAGTGGGCAATGGGTATGATGAGACCTGTGTGTGTCCCAGGTATCTTTGGATCAGTATCAGACAGAGGATGAACTCTATCAGCTGTCCCTACAGCGGGAGCCACGCTCCAAGTCCTCGGTGAGATGCAGAATCACTGCTTCCCCAGTGTGCCCAACCTCTTCCTCCTCTACCTCTGCCCTTCCTGAGACTCCCAGGACATGAGGGCAAGCAGAGCTCTTAGAAACTACCTCACTTCTCCAGCTTGCTGGGTGGGCTCCCTTCTCCCCGGGGCTCCCCCCTCCTCTGCTCCCCTGGGCCCTGGGCTCCTTCCCTCTGGCCCTCACTCAGTCCTGACCATTCCTATAGCCAACCAGTCCCACAAGCTGCACCCCACCTCCCCGGCCCCCAGTGCTGGATGAGTGGACCTCAGCTGCCAAGCCCAAGTTGGATCAGGCACTTATGGTGGAACACATCGAGAAGATGGTAGAGGTGAGACTCTGTGGCAGCCTGCCCTGGTACCTGAGGGGCTGGGGGGCAGGTCTGTAGTGGTCAGTCAAGAGTGATTTTGCCAGGCCACTACCCTTGGAGCCATACCAGTGCCATGTTCAAGGGCCAGTGCTCTGTCTCCAGAAGGCAAGGGGCATAGCCAGTGGGTGGGGTTGGGATGGGGGTCTGGAAGAGGGAGACAAAAGGAGAGATGGAGAGCCCCCTGCATCTGAGCCACACTTCCTAACACGGGCTGGGAAGATGGGCATTTTGTTTTATGCTCCTGCCCCTGTATGTCCCTCTGTGTGTTCCAGTCTGTGTTCCGGAACTTTGACGTTGATGGGGACGGCCACATCTCACAGGAAGAGTTCCAGATCATCCGTGGGAACTTCCCTTACCTCAGCGCCTTTGGGGACCTCGACCAGAACCAGTGAGGAGGGCTGGGGGCTGGGGGAGAGGGAAGGCAGGCTCACTTCCCCTCCGGTTTCAGCTTCCGGCTGTGCAAGAGAAGGCCATTGAACCAGATGATCTCTGCAGAGGAAGCTACCAGTGTGGGGAGGGGCTCTTATTTGGATGGGGGGAGGCTGTCAGCTGTGGCAGCACAGGGTCACCTCACTTCTTCAAGCAGATGGGGTCTCCACCTGACTCTTACAAAGAGGGGGGCCTGGGGACAGTGGAGCTCGCAGCTGGCAAAAAGTGTGGACAAGTTCAAGTCCTGGGTAGCCTGTTTTAATGAACAGAAAAGAAAGGCCTGTAATTAGCAGCACCCACTTGCTTATCAACAGTTCACATCCTGACAATTTGGACAAACAGCTGGTTTTCTGAAGTAGTTTAAACATGCCCCCCACAACCACGTTCAGATCCCCATTTCGCTGAGCAGACAAAACGCTAGTCAAAATTTACAGTCCAGTTTGGGT
Organism: Lutra lutra; assembly: GCF_902655055.1. NCBI lineage: Eukaryota > Metazoa > Chordata > Mammalia > Carnivora > Mustelidae > Lutra > Lutra lutra. Next base: position 107,165,161 of record NC_062287.1, on the reverse strand, counting down.
CGAGTTATATTTTAATGTTATTCATGTTTCAAAACTCTGTTTTTTTTTTTTAAATTTTCCATACTGTAAAACTCCATGGTAAAAAAGAAATCCAGGTAGCAAAATAGGTTTATAGTGAACAAAGCCTATGAATTAAGAAGCAGAAGTTCCCTTCTTCTTTTCCCCATCTTTCCCATCAGAAGAGGTTCTATTATCCTTAGCAACACATTAGCAATGTTCCTGGTTTGGCTACAGTGTATCCTTCCAGTCTTTTTTTCCCATGTTCTGTATGAGTTGATCCAGATTTTGTCTGTCTGGGTCTGTTCCTTAGACAAACAGGATTACTGTATAAATCTGCCTCTGCCCATGGTGCTGGTTGTCATTGCCTTGTTTCTACTCCCAGAACTGAGACCAAGTTCTAGGTTAGGTCCCTGGGTGGGTGGGTGGATTTTTTTTTCCAGGTCACACGTTCAATGAGGGTGCAGCCCTTGGAGACCTTGGAAATAGCTTCACGCAGGGGTCTCAAGCCTTAACCCCCCACCTTCTCCACGCACCAAGCCTTGTGCCCAGCCCGTCTGGGTATCAAAACAAGCACCTGGCTCACTGGGGAGACCAGCAAGCCCCTCCTGGGGCAGCCTCAGCATCTGGTCCCCACTCCCTGCATTAGCTTGAAGCTCACTCTTTGTTTCTGCACCTTGCGGGGGCGTCCATTTGTTTCTGGCAAATTCACCTTTGCCCTTAAAGCAAATGTGGATGTATTTTAATACCAGAATCTATGTATTTGTAGCAGTAGGATTGTCAGGTTTTTGTGTTGTTGTTCTTGTTGGTTTCTTTTTTTTTTTCTTTTTTCTTTTTTCTTTTTAATCCCTGTCTTGATGGAATTGCACATCTTGGCTTTTTGCCTTTGTTTTTGTTTTCCGCTTAACCCTTTATCATGGACAGCTTTCCATGCTGCTTCATGCAGAACCCAACCTCGTTGTTTAGAAAAGCTGCAGCAGAGCTCCACAGTGTAGCCGGGCTGTCGCTGGCCTCCCCATTCTCCTGCTGACAGACATGGAGACTGTTTCCAGTGTTTCGCTATTAATACACGCCATGCTGCTGTGAGCATCTTTGTACCCATGCACTCAGGCCACTATTTCAGTAGGAGAAATTCCTAGAAGTGGGATAATTGGATCAAAAGATATGCACATTCTAAATTAGGAGAGAGACTGCCAAAGTGACCTCAGGCAAGGTTGTGCCAGCTTGCACCCCGATCAGCAGTGCCCATTTCCCAACTTCCTTGCCAACAGTGGACGCTATAATAAGCTTTACAATTTTGTCAGTCTAATTGGAAAATGGTGTCTTGGTTAAATCTGGATCTCTTCAATACTAGTGGGGGTAGGATATCTTTTCATATGTTGATTGGCCTCCTGTATTTCTTCTGTGGATTGCCTGTTCATAGTCTTTCTCCATTATTCCACTGGATTCATTGGTCTTTTTCTCATCAATTTTCAGAATCTCTGTTAATGGATATTAACCCTTTGCTGTTGAATGTGTTCGCAAATATTTCTCCCAGTCTGTCATTTATGTTGTCTTTTGCCGTATAAAGTTTTTAAAAAATGTCGTGTGCTCAGTATGTCAGTCTTTTCCTTTATGGCTTCTCGGATTTGTGTTATGTGTAGAAGGGCCCTACTCTCCTGGAAATTACAAAGTAATTCTCTTACACCTTTTCCGAGACTTTGATAATTTTTTTTTTTTTTTACATTAGTGTTCTCAGTTCAGTGAGGATTTTAGTGCTCATGCACAGGGTGAGATAGGGATCTAGGATGATATTCTTTTCTAGATGGACTGTGGACCTCATGCCCCATTGAACCGAAGGGTTGGTCACCCGGATCATGTCACAGAGCCCGAGATATAATGGGCAGGAGTTTCCAACAAGGACCAACCCTGCTGGAAGTAGCTCCTGGTGGCCCAGGACCCACTAACTACAAAGATACAGTTGTAAATGCTTACTGTGTACCTGACTCACCAAATCCTCACCAAAACCCTCCGAGGGGCAGGGATTATCACAGTCCCCATTTGCAGAAGCAGAAACTGAGGCACAGGGAGATTAACTAGCCCAAAAGTGACACAGCCAGGAGTAGCAGACCAGAATTTGAATTGAGGTCTGTCTCCAGATCACATGCTCACTCTTGCCCTACAATACATTGATGGGTAAGAAAAGGGTTCTGTGGGCAGTCCTGGTTTATGTGGGGAACTCTGACTGCAGGTGTCCTTCCGGCAGTCAGTCACATGAGAGCGAGATGCAAGCGGCTTTTCCCCATCTTGCCTGGTCCCAAAGCTCCTCAGAAATATAATTCTCAGGGCTCCCCACTGGTGTTCCAAGGCTAATGATCTTGTGGGCAGGTGTACAGCCCTTTCAGTTAGTGTCCACACCTACTATGTGAAGTGGCCGGGGCAGAAATTCGATCCCCATTTTTCTGGGAAGGCGGCCTGGGGGTAGTGATTTGCCCAAGACCACACAAGTAGTTGGTACTGGCCTGCGCACCTGCCTCGCTCGAAGGCTAGCGTTCTCCCTGCTGCACCAGGAGTCCCAAATCAGGAGTTGGGTGAGGATCTTTTTCCTGGTAGGGAACTTCCCCGTGGGATGGGTTAGGCTGCTTGGTGGGTCACCCTGAGGCGCTCCTCCTCCCCCGACAGGGATGGCTGCATCAGCAGGGAGGAGATGGTCTCCTACTTCCTGCGCTCCAGCTCCGTGCTGGGCGGCCGCATGGGCTTCGTGCACAACTTCCAGGAGAGCAACTCCTTGCGCCCGGTTGCCTGCCGCCACTGCAAGGCCCTGGTGAGCTCCCGCCCAAGCCACGCCCCCAGTCCCGACCCCTCCCCCCACTGGCCCCGCCCCTGCTGGAGCCTTCTCTGCAATATTAATCCCGCCGGCCTCTCCTCCTGCTGTTCTGCGCCTACCCAACCCTGAGGGGGCCCCAGAGAGGGTCAGCCTCAGACCCTGCCCTTGAGAAGGAAGACGTAGAGCCTTTAGCTCTAAAGACCTCTTCGCCAGCACGGCCCCCTTCTCTGTTTCAGATCCTGGGCATCTACAAACAGGGCCTCAAATGCCGAGGTGAGCGGGGCAGGTGGGCTAAATTTGGGGGGAAGAGTTACTCCCTGGGTGGTGATTCTTATTTGGGTGGGGCATTTGCGGAGCAGTGAAGAACCTCGAAGCCCGAGAGGCACAGTGATTATATTGAAAGGGGGGTACCCATCCAGTGGGCTTTTATTTTGGTGAGACAGCTGCCCAGGGAACCGAGCACTTTGGAGAGGTCAGGGACTGGCAAGTAGGATGAAGAGAACACTTTGGAAGGGGATTCTTATTTTGGTGGGGCAGCTGCTTGGGAGCAAAAGAAACTGGGGAGAAGTACAGGCCTGGAGATGGGGATGAGGGTGTTCGGACCAATGGCCCTGGCCAGGGGGCCCCCCCAACTGCCTACCCCCTCTCCCCGCCGTCTGCCTCCCCCAGCCTGTGGTGTGAACTGCCACAAACAGTGTAAAGACCGTCTGTCAGTTGAATGCCGACGCCGGGCCCAGAGTGTGAGTCTGGAGGGGTCTGCACCCTCCCCCTCCCCCACCCACACCCACCATCGGGCTTTCAGCTTCTCCCTGCCCCGCCCTGGGCGCCGAGGCTCCCGGCCTCCAGGTAAGAGGGGATCTCATTCTATGCTGGTCTCTGAAGGGAGGGAGGCAGCGCCATACTGGCAAAGTGCTCACTTACCCAGGATGGAAACCATTCTGGAGTTGTAGTTCTCTTACTTTGGTGGGGCGATCCAGCAGGGTTGGACAGGTAAGGGGGCCAGAAGGTGGCTCAGGAACCCTTGATCTTGGGAAGCTCAGAGAGGCTAATACATAAAGAAGAGTAAAAGGGAAAGAGGCTTCAGGATTCCAGTTGCGGGGGCACCTGGTTGGCTCAGCCAGTAGAGCATGTGACTCTTGATTTCAGGGTAGTGAGTTCAAACCCCATGTTGGGCATAAAGCTTACCTAAAAAAAAAAAAAAAAAATCCAGTCACCCTCTAATTTTGTTAGGGGGATTGACAATGGATCGGAGCAGGAATTGCATGAGCCATTTGTCTGTATTTTCCCTTTTTGGCTGCTCCAGAGGCCATTCTGGGAAAAGTCCCTTGCCCTGAACATCTCCAGTGGCTCTCTTGGGGTCTCTGGTGGCTTTAGGCCAGTTTGCTGAATGACAATTCCCCCAAATGATTATTTTGCTGAGAACAGTCTGAACAGCCACGTTAAATGGGGGTCCAAGGCAGTGACCACAACCGTTTGGATTGGCATAAGTCCTGAAAAAATAGAGGCAGGCACCAGGCATGAGTCCTCAAAAATTGAAAAGATGAAACCATTTGCATTGAGCCTTCCAGAAGTGCTGGGGTCTAAAATGTGAAACACACACAAAATTGACATTTTAAGCAAACTGCACTGACAGATCTGCGGCTGTCGAAAAGCTGCGGCAGAATGAAAACTTAGAGAAAGAGCCTCAAAAATGGGGCCGATTGGTCATTCAGTGAATTGATTTTTGGTGGATGGGTCTGCTTCCAGGATGGGGTGGGCTGTCTCCTGTGAGTGGGGGAAGGGCTGCCTAAGGCACTGGGACCCAGGAATTGTTCCTTGCCGCCCCCGCCCCAATTTCCCTGCAGAGATCCGAGAAGAGGATGTGCAGACAGTGGAGGATGGCGTATTTGATATCCACTTGTAATGGATGGTGAGTGCCACTGAGGGCTGGGGGCATGGAGGGAGTGGCGGGAGGGATCAGGGAAACAGGCACTCTGTGCAAATGTCCCAGTTTAGGTGGACTCCTACTTTTGGGGGGAAGGTCTTCCTTACAACCTTTGTATTTTTGCTTTTTTTTTTTTCTTTCCCAGCTGTGACTGGATCAAACACTCATATCTGCCTTGGAGAAAAGACTTGGACCAGAGCAGAAAGCCTGGGATGCTGGGGCAGCAGGCTGGGGCTGGGTGGGCGGGGTGTGAGGGTGGCATGCAACTGAGGGTTGGGCCAGGGCTGGCGTCCCTAAGGTTGTACAGACTCTTGTGAATATTTGTACTTTCCAGATGGAATAAAAAAGGCCCATGTAATTAACCTAGACCATCAGAGCCTAGAATCTTCACGTGGCTGGGGGTGTGGTGGGGGGGGCGGGAACTGTAATCATAGGGAGTCTAGAACTTTGTAGTCAGAGACTCTTGGGAGATCTGGAATCTCATGTGCTGGGGATCGGAGGGGGACTAGAACTGGGGGCTAGAACTGTAGCGCCAAAAAACCTTGGAACATAAAAATTTGGGGGAGGGTCTAGAATCCCCAGGAATCCAGAAACTTGGGCATCTGAACTTGAAGCCTATGCTTCCTTGCTCCAGAATTACTGGGTCCAGTGGTTGTGGATAACCATAGCCTTCAGCCCATAGCCAAAATTCCCTTGCTTGACAGGTGACCTCTCAGCTCTAGCTTGAATCCTTCCAGTGATGGGGACCTCACTGCAGAGAATCATGGGGAAGAGAGGGTGGGAGTGCCGGCCATGGGGAAGGGGAGAGGGTGGGACCCTGGGCAGCTCAGACCCCGGTAGCTCTCACTGGGCTTGCATGCCTCAGGGAGGGTGTGCACTCTGAGCTTATAGCCTCCTGGCCTTGTGCTGCTGCCAGCCGGAAGGACAGTTACTTCCAGAGGAAATGCATATTGATCCTGCTGTCAGCCTCCTGTGGCCTCTCCCAGCCCAGCCCTTCCCTCCAGAGTTTACAGCACAGAGGTTTTGGGGGTCACCGCTACCTGAGGAAGGCTAAGGCTGCTTCTAAGGCTGGTCTGGGTGAAGAGGGGGGCTGAGGGGTCTTCTAAAGGTTCTGAAGCTGGGCCAGACTCTAGCAGCCCCCCTTTCCCCCAGAGAAAGGGGGAGATACCTCCTCACCCCTGAACCTGGGATGTATCCTAAAGCAGCTGTGGGTTGTCCTGGGGGTGGAGGCTTGGGCGTCCCAATTTCCACCCGTGAAGCAATGGCCTCAGCCCCTCTTTCCGGGTTCCCTGACCCCATGCCCACCTCTCCCCTTGAGACCCCGCTCTCTGACCAACTCCTCATTGAGGTCACCCCCCACCCCCGCCCAGTTACTTCTCAGCCACAGCACCGCCCTCCATCAGGCCCCCCAGTAGTGTCCCCGTGTCCCCCATCAAGTCCCCCCCTCTAGCGGCCTCAGCCCCCTCCTGGCCCTTCCCCCTCTGAAGGCTGTAATATCCGTTTCACGATTTGGGGGCTGAGTTGCTATAACAACAGACGGGGATTGTGTTGTGAAGAGCGGCTCGCTCTCTGTGCCGCCTCCACCCCTGCAGCCTGGTCGGCTCCCCTCCCTACAGCCCTCCGCCCCAGCCCAGCCTATTCCCAGCATATGTGTGTGTGTGTGTATGCAGATGTGTGCCCAAGGTCTGCCCTGGCCAGGGAGGGTCACGTGTGACTGTCGTTTCACGGTTGCATGTGTGAATGTCATGTAGAAGCTTCCACACTGCATATGTGTGTGTGTGTGTGTGTGCACAGATGCACACGCTCTGTTTGCTGCATTTTCCCTCCACCCTGGGTCCCCACTGGACTGTGCCTGGGTGAAGGGCCACACTGGGTGGGTGACTTTGGGGAGGGGTGCCTTCAGGTGGTGGGTCCCAGCTACGTTGGGTCGCCTGAACCTTGGACCTTGGGGGGAGACGGTCCTGTAGCTGGGAGGGGGGGCTGGAGACACAGCAGCTACCAGGTGACCTTTCCTGCCCTTGACGGGCAAAGGTGGCCCCGGGAGCTTGGGGTAGGGACAGGAGACAGAAGCTCACTCTTCCATCTCTCCCTGCCCCTGCCCTCCTGTCCCTTTTTACACCCATCTAAAAGGGTCTGTGAGAGTCTCTGAGTCCCTGCCCCTGTCCGCCTGTCTCTCTGTGTCCTGGTGCCTGGCTGGACATGTCTGTGTATGTGTGTGTGTGGGGGGGGTGGTGTGGTGTGTGTAGGCTGCGGGGAGAGGAGCAGTGGGGGATGGGTAGGGCAGTGGGCTTTGGGGTCAGAGAGGCCATTTCACATCTACAGACCCTGACTCAGCAGTTCCCATTCTCTGACTCCTCTAGTGGCCTTGGTGGAGCCAGCTTGAGGGTCTTTCCATGGTCAGCATGGGCCTCAAGTCTGGGAGCTGGCTTAGGGATAGCTCTTCCAGACCCCTAGAAATTTCCCCTTGCAGTCTGGGTCCCCTGCTCCCCCACACAGTCCGGAGAGGAAGACCACTTGTGCGTGGGTATCCTCGCCCATCTACTCTCTGTAACTGGCCACTTTTGTGCAAAGTGCTTTGTGGGGGCGGAATGACCCTGTGAGCCAGCCCTCTGTGAGCCCTGTTCCCCTGGCCCCGTGCATTTACCTCGGAGTGTGCTGGCGCTTGTGTGCTCAAGTTTGTATACGTACGTGTATGTTCTTGGGCAAGCGTGTGCTTCCTGTGGGGGTCTTGCCCACAGGAGATGGGCAAGGGGATCACTGCCCATCTTGCAGTGGGGCATTTCTGCAACTGTCCCTGTGTGTCTCTTTGGGAATGCCTGTGTGCACATGGATAGGTGTGCATGGCTGTGAGTGTGCTGCTGTGTGCCCATGCATGCATTACCTCCTGCTAAAGAAACACCACCTACTACGGGCTATGCAAATCATGGCCCCTGCGACAGAGATCAGGGTTCTGGGCGAGGTGGCAGAATGGTGTGATACACACACACACACACACACACACACACACACACACACACACACACAGCCTCATTCAGAAGCCCAGTGTCCAACTTTGTGGTACACACACTAGGTGCCAGGTCCACCTTTGATTGGCTGAGTGAGTGAAGGGGTGTCCCCTTCCTCCCACACTCATCCACGCGCACATTCAGGGTCCTCACAGGGAAGGCCTCCACCCAGCACCACGCTCACTCTGAAACTCCCGGTTGCGGGGAGGAACACAGAGGACCCAGCTGCTGCCAGCATTCCTTCAGGGATCCAGACAAAGTGCAGCCTCGCCTCTGCCCCCAGACCTGCTCCTACCCACGTCCGGAGTTCTGGGCAGGACTGGGAACCAGGCTCCAAACTCGGATTCCCATCAGGTAGCGCTGGGAAACCCCAAGCCCTTAGGTCAAGCCCGCCATCATCGCTGCCTTTCCCTCCCCGACTGCCTCCTTCCTTAGAGACCCTCACGCCTCAGTTCTAGGGGAAGCCAGGGCGTCCTCGGGCGGTGGGAGGCGGAGGCCAGGCTAAGGGCTTGGAAAAAGCCCCCCACGGTCTCGGGCTGGTCTTCCTTCCCTAGGCTCCCGACAGCCTGGGCCCGCCCTGGGCATAACCAGTAGAGGGCGCTGCGACCCGGGTCCCTCACTGGTCCTGCTCCCTCCGTGCCCCAAGTCGGGGCCCACAGCCTCTCCTTGGGCACGTCCCAGTCCTGGGCGCTGCTACACGGGGCCGTCGGCCGAGGGATGCGGGACCGAAGAGCCCGACCCAATAAGGGAGAGGCTAGGGCGTCTGGGTTGCCAGAAAAGACAATGTGGCTGGGTTGGGGGTCTGCCTGGTTGGGAGCCCCGGCGCCAGGGCTAAGGACCGCGAGAGGCGGGGAAGAGCTCGGATGCCCTGGGGCAGGGACGCCTGGGTCCCTGGCAGGGAAGGGAGGTGGGCCCGTGAAGCCGCGGGACTGGCGGCTTCTGCGCCTTCGCATTGGCTGCTCCGCTCGTCCGTTAGCGCAGCGTGGCCCAATGCGCGTGTTTGGGGGGCGGGCACTGGTGCTGATGCTGCCGTCAGTCGGTGTTGCAGGGATGCGGCGGCGGGAGCAGCCGCCCTGACTCGCAGAGCATCTTCCTCCGAGCGGCACCGCGGCGGGGCGGGCGGGCGGACGAGCAGGCGGGCGGGGAAGCGGCGGGGAGCGAGAGAGGCGCGAGGCGGCCGACACCGCTGGCCCCGGCTCTGCCACCCGCTGGAGACGGGGCGACCCTGGGGCTCTGATCCCCACCCTCCAGCTCCTGCTGCCCCTAGAACCAGGTACGGGGGGGGGGGCTGCGGCGGAGACGGGCGGGGGGCGGGAGCGGATCGGGGGAGGGGAGCGATCGGAGGGGCGGGGGAGGCAGGAAGGATGGATTGGGGGGCGGGGGCGCTGCCGCGCTGAGAGGGCTGGCTGGGTGACAGCGAGGAGGCTAAGTGGCTGGGGAGGGGGGTTGGGGGTCGGAGGCTCCCTGTGGAAGGGGCACTGGCCCTGAGCAGGGGTGAATGGAGAGGGGTGGGAGGGAGGGTCGTTGGGGGAAGGGATAGGGCAAAAAGGAGGGGCATCCGGAGGGCTGGGAGGGAGGCTCTGAAGGGGGGTCCCCAGTCTGTGCTAGCCCCAAGGGCTGGAAGCAGTGTTCGTCCAGAGGGGCTGGGAAGCTGTTGTGCTCCGAAGGGTCTGCAGGGGAGAAACCAGTGAGGAACTGGGCTTGGTGGGTGAAGGAGAGGGCTCTGGAGAGGGGAAAGAGAGAAGTGGAGAGGCAAGGAAGGACCAGGGGCCAGGCCAAGGGCTTCAAACTGGGGGGCACCACGGAGGACCAGGCTTTACTGGGGGATGGGAGCCAAGGGGAGAGGAGGTTATCGGGAGGGAGCAGAGGGGAAGGTGCCAAGATGCTTGAGGTGGAGATGGGTCTGTGCTGGTGGAGAGCCGGGAAAGATGGGGGGGCCTGAGGGAGAGGAGCGGAAGCTTGCGGGGAAGGTTGGGGGCGATGGAGAGGGAGACTGGGAAATCAGTAGGAGGGGGCTGTGCTGGGGTGGAATGCGCTGGGGGCGGCGACGGGGTTATGGTCAGAGAGCGCTGCAGGGAGAGGCAGCTGCAGGGCCCTGGGCTGGCTCCCCCACCCCCAAAGAGGAGGGGACCATTTCTCATGTCCCGGCCTCTCCCCCAGCTGAAGGAACCATCTGCCCTGGGTTCTTTGGGCTGGGTGTGAGCCCTTGAACCCTTGATGGGCCCTTGGAGACGAAATGGGCTTCTCAGAGGGCGGTTGTCTTCTTTACTCTTAACCCCCACCTGAGTCCTGGGTGAAGGCATTTCGTGCCTCATTGAATGAGCAAGGGCTGGGAGGGGATTGTTTCTTGGTGTCTGGAGGTGAAAGGGGTAGTGGTCCAGACCTGGAGGGATGGAATAAGCCTTAGGGGGTGGGTCTTGGGTGTCCAGTCTTCTCCACTGCTTTGCGGGTTTCCATACACCCCTGGTTTTGTATGTGTTGGGGGTGGGGTGGGGTGGGGTGGGCGAGGACCTCCCACTCACTCCTGCCCCTGCCTCTGGCCACCTGCCTTGTGTCTGGGTATTCGTTTTGGGAGGCTTGGGGGGTTTTGCATTCTCTATCTTCTGCCAGAGGAGTAGAAGAGAGGAAGGAGACAGAAGGAAGAAAGAGTGGAGGGAGGTCGGCTGGTCTGTTAATTGTGAGGCCTTCGGATTTGTGGGTGCTTCAGCCACTCTAGTCCCTAAGTCCTCCTGCCTCCAGAGACGCCCCTGGGGATGCTGGCATCTGAGGCTGGGTTGGCTCTTCCTGAGGGCAGGGCAGAAGGGTCTAGGTGGGTGTTCCTTCATTCCCGCTGGGGGAAGTGTTCTCAGACCTCTCCTCTCCTCAGAGCCACAGGGGTGGATGGGACTGACAGACAGGCAGAGGCCAGTGGTCCCTGGGTGGCTGGGGAGCCCTCTCCAGGAGTCGAGGTCCTGTCCTGGCTTCTCAGCTTGGGCTGAATCCACACTATGGGCTCCTGAGAGGCTGGCTGGGCTCTGGGGTGCTGTTAGGGACCTCTCTGGGAAGCTCTCCGTCTCTGCCCGGGTCCAGCTGCTCCCTCCTGCCCGCCCTTGTCAGTGACACAGACAAGCTGACACTGATACATACACTCGGTGGCACCCACCCAGACACACACCTACACAGGCACACACACCTGCGTACACAATACGCCTCCCTGCAGCACCCCGCCTACACTCCCCACCCGGGGAGACTGCCACCTCGCTGCCTGCCTCCGAGACATCCCCCAGGTGCCCTGCGCTCCTGTACACGACACACGCCTGGCCCCTACCTGCCCCCAGAGCCCCAGCTCTGCACTGTCAGCCCTCACCCTCACACACACACACACACACACACACACACGGCCCCCCGCCCACCCATTCACCTCCCCAGGATGACGCAGCCAAGTCAGCACACCTGCACTCCTCCCTACACATGCTTGCCCCCAGACACACCCTCCTGGACACCCCCCTGCCCCAGTCAGCATCACATGGGTCATGGTGCCACTTTGCCTCAGGCCTTTGTGTGTGCGTGTGTGTGTGTGCACTCCGGCACACACTTATGCTCACTAACACCCTTTATGCCCTGGCTTACCCCCTAAGCTTCTCCCCCACTTTCATTCACTTTCGTTCACTCGCATATCTTTGCTCCTTGAAAGAGAGCACCCCCCCAAGCCCCAGGCCCTCCTACCCCTCCCGGATCACTACCGCAGTCCCTCCCTGTCACTCAGCTACACCTGGCCTTCCCCAGGAACTCCCATCCCACCCCTTCCACTAATCCTCGGGGGCCCTACCCCTGCCTGACACAGGGGCCATGCTGTCCATTCATTCCCAGCTCTGAGCTCAGCCCCCAGGGGGACGCAGACCATGTGTCTCACACACCGCCCACCCTGCCACTCCATCTGTCGGGGTGGCTCCCCGCCCGGCCCCATCCACACTGGCAGGCAGGCCCGTGGGGCTCAGAGACTCACTCAACAGATAAGCCAGCATTGTGGCACCCAAGCCATTACCAAGCCTTCTTGCCACCACCCTGGGGGTGCCATGTGGGCTCCGCTCTGCCCCTCAGTGAGCCTCCGCTCCTCATCTGTAAAATGGGGGGTCCTTGTACCTATCTTGTGGGGTTCTTGCAAGGACCAAATAAGGGACCAATAATGGTAACAACTTTATGCATCACATTCCTACCGTGAACCCGGCTCTGGGCCAAGCGCTCTGAAATTCACCTCCTGTATTTGTCAGGACCGGAGCGAGCCGCCGGCAAGTGGGGGCTGATTCCATCATGATCATGTAGCCTTCCACACACGCGTGTGCACACACCTGTCCTGGGTACCTTTAGGAACTGACCCAGGTACCTCCTGCTGACTCACAAGGCTGCCCTTGGAAACCATCTGTTCCCTCTGCATCACTGGGGTGTGCCCACCCAGGTCGGTGTCTCCCAGCTGTGCACAGCTCAGGGATGGGCGTTGGGGTGAGCTCAGTGCTCCCACTGTCTGCCCCCAGGCTCCTAGGCACCCGTGCCCCAGCCCCCACTTTGCCGAGTCATTCCAACAGACCTCAGCCCCCAGCCCACCCAATTTCTCAGCCCCACACCTGACAACAGCCTCGTTCTATGTGCCTTGAGCTGCTGCCTCTTATGCCCAGCCCCCAGCATGCTTCTCTCCACGTGCACAGAGACCCACTCAGGGGGCCGCCATGTGTATGACATTCACTTCTAGTGGTGCCACTATGGGACTCCCTCTGATCTTTAGACCTTGTCCCACCTTCCTAGGCAGGAGGAGGTGCCCAACAGAATTGGGGAGGGCCCAGGGAGCAAAACTTGAGTCCCAACTTTGCTACCTCCAAACTCTGTGACCTTGGGGGGTCCCTTTCCCTCTTTTGAGTGTGTTTCCCCATCTGCAAAAGGGGGCAGTGAGAAGCCCTGCCTTGATTGCTTCCCTCACTGGGCCTGGTGGAATCAAAGGAAACACGAGACACGTGGAGTTTTGCAAATTGCAAGATGCTGAGATGAGGAGATTTAAATGTAATCATTAACACAACACATTCAGGCTATGCCAGGCGCTGTCATGAAGTGCTTTACATATATTAACTCTTAATTTGGACAACGCCAGTCTTACCGTTATTTTACACGTAAGGAAACTGAGGCCCAGAGGGGCTAAGTAATTTGCCCAAAGTCACACAGCCTGTAGGGGTGGTATTTGAACCCAGGCTCCGGGGTGAGTGCCTCTGATCACTGCTTTGTTCCTGCCGGCTGCTAAGGTGAGGCCAGATGCCAACGCACTCTAGGTCTCCCCAAAAAAGTCATCAGGGCTGGAAGGAGGGAGCGGAGGAGGGAGATCAGAACTGTTTGTGGCCCACCAAGCCTGCCTGCGGTTTTAGGGAGGAGAAGGGATCCTCCAAAAAACACATTGGGACTGAAAGGGACCTTAGGGCTCAAGTAGTGTGATGGCCCCTCCCATAGGATCCCAGGGCCCCCTCCTGAGCCGCTCTGAGCAATAGTCATTCTGCTCCGCTCGCACACCTCCACAGAAAGGGAACTCACCACCACCCCCCCGGAGGCAGCCTACTCCACTGTTGGAGGTTCTAAATTGCCAGCAAGCCTCTCTTTAGCTCGAGCCAAAATCTCCCTCCCCCTAACACGCACTTCTCCCACCTGTCCACGGGCTGCCTTCTGGGGCCACCAGAATGTGTGCAAACCCAGCTTTTCCTCCCTGGCGCCTGGGGGAGGCCCCTGCTGTCACACTCCCAGCTGGCATGAGAGGGAGCTGGTGTGAGGCGAAGAGAGCCAGAGGGAGGCTGGCATTCCCATGGCTGGAGGTGTGTGTGTGCGTGCGCACGCGTGCGTATGGTATCGAGGTGGCCCGAGATGGGGTGGGTGGGTGTGGGGAGAAGGCCCCTGGCCAGGGGCTCTGCCAGAGTGAGCACGGACTCTCTGTCCTCCTGGAATTTGCCTCTATTCGCTCAGGTTGCCCTGATGGTCATGGGGAGGTGGGGGGCGGGGAGGGAGCTGAGGCTTTTGGTCAGGCGGAAGGCCCAGGTCTGGAACAGTGGGTACAGTGGGAAGCATCTAGAATGGAAGGCCAGGGACCTTCGTTTTAGTCTTGCTCAGCTGGGTGGCCCTGGGTCAGTCATTGCCCCTCTCTGGGACTCAGTTTCCACCTCAGAGAAAGCAAGAGGGTTGAACTCCAGGAGCTCTGAGTTCTGCGGTTCTCATTCCCGGGGGCAGGCTCAGTCTGGGTTTTCTGGAGAGGGTAATGGCCCCTGTGAAGTCCCCATCAGAGAAAGGGGGACTCCGAGCTCAACACTTCCTTCCCTGTGGCCTGTGGAGAGGACCAGGTTACAGGAAGGCCATAGGCGTTGGAGACAGCCCACCCCTTACCTGCACTGGCACTTGGGCGAATGGATTTATCTTGCTAAGCTCTGGAAGCCTGGGGTGATGAGGTGGCCCATCAAACTCCCGAAACTGAGGGTGAGATGAGACAGTGTGTCTGGTTGTCCAGCCAGGTGCTGGGCGCAACTGGAGAGCCCAGAAGTTACAGCTCACGTGACACTGGCCTGGCCGTGGGAGATGAGAAGGCGGCTGTCAGCCTAGAAAGGCCTAGAAAGAGTCTGTGGGAGAGGGCTCAGTGGGTGAGAGAGTAGGCCTCTCAGAGGAGCCTAGTCACCCCACGCCCCCTGCTCCCGCGGCTCCCCTCCCCACCGGCTCCAGGCTCCAGGGGCCATCTGTGGGTAGGAGGCGCGAGGAGGCTGACTGGGTGCAGAGTCCCAGGGAACATGGGAGAGGTCAGGTCCCAAGAGGAACAGTGGCCCGGGGCCAGCCATGGCTGGCAGTGTGCACTGCGCTGACGTCAGTCAGCCGACAGGATATCCCGAGGCTGCTCTGGCCTCTGTCCCTGCACGGACAGTGGGCATTGGAGAAGAAAAGTGGGTCTTGGGGAGCAGTGCCTGGATGGTGGGGGCAGGGGGCTCTCAGTGGGGGAGGGGCCGTTGCCCTGTACAACTCCAGGGGAACCATTTACTTGATGTAGTTGTGCAAGGAGATCTGAGGCCCGAGAGCCGTGTGCCAAGAGTAGAGGAAGGTTAGTGGGTCCTAGGTTTGCAGGAAACCCCTGCATCCTGGGAGGAAGGCGGGGTTGGAGGCTGGGTCAGCAGAAGCTTCATCCAGGGGAGGGGAGGGAGGGAGCAGCAGGTTTCCCAGGGAAGTGTGGGGTGGGGTGGGGTGGAAGGGACCCAAGTGTCCGCTTAGCATATCCTCCTTCTGGGACCATCTCTGTCTCCCGAGCCTGCAGCTGCCCCAAGGGTTTCTGGGTCCCTGCAGAGAGGACCCGGGGAGGACTGGGGCTTCTTCCTGGCCAGGCCGGCAGCCCCTGTGCCCGGCACTGAGCCAGCCTGGCCTGGGCTGTGGAGCTGTGGGCTGTGGGGAGAATGAGTAATGAGTCTTGAGGGGCCCTGGTTCCCAGACCCTGCTGCCCTCACCCCTCCCTGGAGACACCGTCCAGGCCCAGTCTCTGCCCCACAGCTGCCTCTCAGCACAGTACCCGCTCCCTACTCACACTCTCCCTCCACAGCCTGGCACACGCGCCCCGCGGAGTCATCCCCTCCCGGACTCTCATGCATTTTACCTCCCCTCACCCCCACTGGCCTCCAGGGACAGTCCTTCTGGCTCCTAGGACCCAGGTGTCTACCGCCCAGCCTCTGGGGGCCTCCTCACCGACCTCCACTTGATCAGTGCTGTGCCAGCCTCCCGAACAAGGGAGACCCAGCCCCGGAGGCATTTTCAGTAAGAAGCCCTCTGCCAGCTCCCTGGAGGGTGGGGGATGTGAGTATGACAGAGGGACTTGGTTTCGGGGTGGGGCAGGGGAGCTAATCCCCTCCCTTTCCTGAGCTGAGGGGCGAGTGGACAGCAGCACGAAATCCTATTCCCTCTGCTAGTGGAAATCGATAGCTAATTAATTCCCTCCCCAAAATGTGTCCAGAGGTGGGGGTGGGGGTTGGGAGAGAGGCAGAGAGAGGCTGGGCCAGTCAGAGACTGAGACCCCAGCAAGGGGAGGGAGAGAGGAAGGACCAGTCACTTTTCTGGTCTTCTGGCCTGTGCCTCCGCTGGGGGTCTCCCTGCCCCCTCTGGAGAAGAGGGGGTTTGGCCTTTCCCTCCCCCAAGCCTGAGGGTCCCCTTCCCTGCCCTGGGCCAGGGTGGGGGTGCATGTGTGTGGGGGGGTAAGGGCGTCAATCAGCCTGGGAGCAGGTGCTGTATTTAATTTGATTGGCTAATTAGCTCGCGCATGTTAATTATCTCCATTACCCAATGAGGAGAGGCAGTGACAAAGCTATATATAGCCCGGACAGTGTTCACAGGGAGAGGGGCTGTCTGCCTGCTCTGTCCCCTGCTTGGGAAGGAGCAGCCCTTGGGGGGGCAGTGAGGCAAGACACTTGAGTCCCCACTGATGCCGGTGGGTCTGGCTGGGGAGTGGTAGTGATGGCGGGGGGGGGGGGGGCAACGGTCAGAAGAAGCCAGAAGGAAGGACCTGAGAACGGGGATTTGAGGGTCTCTTGGGGATGGCTCCCCAGACTCTCCCGCTGTTCTCCTAGGCTTTCTATGCCCCTTCTTCCTTTGGCAAACATGTCACTCCAACCATCCCTGCCCTCCTGTGACTCTCTCCTCACTCCTCTGCTATGTTTTTTTTAGGGGGCCCCTAGCTTTCTCCCATGGAGAAGGGAATTGCACCCACCCGAACTTCTGCCTCACCCCTCTTCTCTTGTTCGGGTTCCCGCTGCCCTGAGCTACACCCGAGGCTGCCCCACACTTTGTGTCCTTCGTGGGGAGACTGGAGTCTGACACATGAGGATCTAAGTCCCAGTTCTCTGCTGACCGAGCTGTGTGACCTTGGGCTAGTCTCTAGTCTTTCTATGAGGGCTTCCCCAGTGGTTAGTGGGAATAGCGGGGCTTCTGAGAGTGATTAGTAAAATGCCATTTGTAAAAAGGCCCGATATCCAGGGCCTTGACAAATGCTGTTAGGATTAATTTTCTCTACAGTCTCTTTCCTCTTCTCCCCATCAGGCCATTACTCTTCTGTCTCTGTTGCTCTTCCTGTGATTTCCACCCCTCAAACTTCAGTCTTTCCCTGTCTCTTCCTAAACTTTGGCCCTTCCCTGCTTCTCTCCCAGGCTTCTCCCCACCTCCTTCCCTTCCTCCCTCCCCAAAATAAAATCAATGCAATATTCAGGAGGGTTGTTGGATATAAATAATTACGACTCGGAGTTTAACGAGATGCAAATTCCCTCCCCAGTGTGGGGTATAAATTGCTCTCTGACAGCCCGTTACAAGGGTAATCATTTCAGAAAGGCAATTTTATGTAAATAAGGCTGCCTACCTCCTGGTGGCTCCCCCAGCCCTGAATGGGGAGGAGGTGGAACTGAGGGGTGAAGAGAACCCAGGTACAGGGCCGGGCCTGAGGCTGAGGACTGGGAACTGGAGGTTGACGTTGACAGACATTTAGGTTTTGGAAGGATCTGGGCTGGTGAGCAGTGGGGTTGGGGCCCAGGAAGAGGTGAGTGTTGTTTGGGGGCATTTGGAGACATGTGTCTTTGCATGGTTGGAGAGGGTTTGGGGCCTGGATGCCTGGGTCCTAGCTGGCTTCTCTCCCTTGCCCCCTTCTCAGCCAGGTTACCCAGTGATCCCATTGACGAATTGGCATTTAATTGATCCCAATGAATTATTTAGCAACTTCATTATCCAGCAACAGGAGCTGAAGAGAGAGCCCCAGACTGGCTGACTGGTGGTGGGAGCGTCACCCAGGCGTTGGGTGTTTCAGAGAGAAAGGGGCGGGGGCGGGGCGGGGGAGTGGTCGCCACCTGGTGGAGCGTCTCCAGGCCTCACCCACAGGAACTGGCCCTGGTCCTGACGGGAGGCGAGGGTGAAGGCGTCCGACTTGGGCTCCTACCGGACTTTAAGATGCTACTACTCACCCGCCCACATCTCAAATTAATAATTACCTTAATGAGCGCCATAACTCTGCAAGGGCTGGGCCCCCAGTCCTACGGTCGTCGGTGGTGGTGTCTCTTGCTCTGGGACCCTCTCCGGGTAGGGCCGGCTCCTCGAGTCCTAAAGGGAAACAATTGAGTGCTTGCTGGTGTGATGGGGGAGTCAGCACCGATGATCCCCTCCTTAACCCTCTCCCCTCCTCCGAACCCCTCATTAACCCTTTCCTTTCTGTTTCCCCCACAGGCATCCCTCCCCCATCCTTCGTTGGAACCCGCAGCGGGGGAGGGGCGCCGCCGCCGCCACCGCCGCCCCGGGAAGCCGGTACCTGGGCCTCTGTGCCTCGCCCCGCGGCCGGGCCCATGGCACTGTGAGCCAGCGAAGGAGCCCCGCTCGGCGCGGGGGGCGCCCGGCCCCCTCCCCGCCCCATGCGCCCGCGGCTCTGAAGCCTGAGCGGGGCCGGGGGCCGGGCGGGGCCGGGGCCGCCGGAGGCATGGCGGCCGGGAGCCGGTGGCGGCCGCGGTCGCCGCGGTTGCTGCTGCTGCTGCTGTTGGTGCTGGCGGCGGGCGCCGGCGGCCTGGAGTTCGGCGGCGGCCCCGGGCAGTGGGCTCGCTACGCGCGCTGGGCGGGCGCGGCGAGCAGCGGCGAGCTCAGCTTCAGCCTGCGCACCAACGCCACGCGCGCGCTGCTGCTCTACCTGGACGACGGTGGTGACTGCGACTTCCTGGAGCTGCTGCTGGTGGACGGGCGCCTGCGGCTACGCTTCACGCTCTCGTGCGCCGAGCCTGCCACGCTGCAGCTGGACACGCCAGTGGCCGACGACCGCTGGCACATGGTGCTGCTGACCCGCGATGCGCGCCGCACGGCGCTGGCGGTGGACGGCGAGGCCCGCGCGGCGGAGGTGCGCTCCAAGAGGCGTGAGATGCAGGTGGCCAGCGACCTGTTCGTGGGCGGCATCCCGCCCGACGTGCGCCTCTCGGCGCTCACGCTCAGCACCGTCAAGTACGAGCCGCCCTTCCGCGGCCTCCTGGCCAACCTGAAGCTGGGCGAGCGGCCCCCTGCGCTCCTGGGCAGCCAGGGCCTGCGTGGCGCCGCCGCCGACCCACTGTGCGCGCCCGCGCGCAACCCCTGTGCCAACGGCGGCCTCTGCACGGTGCTGGCCCCTGGCGAGGTGGGCTGTGACTGCAGCCACACAGGCTTCGGCGGCAAGTTCTGCAGCGAAGGTGAGCCCGGGGGAGCCGCTGCTGGGTGCCTGGGCTCTGGAGCCAGGGCTTGCCGGTGCCGCAGGGTCCCAGGGTCACTCATGGCCTGGGGGGGTTGCCTGCGGCCAAGGACGTGTGAGAGCTTGAGCCAGCCCGCGGGGTCGAGAGGCGTGTCCTTGCGAGGGGTGGGGTGAGGACGCCCGTCCTGAGGAGAGGGGGCGCGTGGCTAGCCAGTGACCTGTGTGGACGTGGCCTGTGCAGGGCGGTCTGTGGGTAGTACTGTGCCGTCTGGTCCTGTAAGGGGCTGGCCGGAGCCCGAGGGTCCGAGCGCTTGAGGGTCTGTGGGTCGTGTGTGTGGGGGTGTGTGAGGGAGTGTGCCGACAGGATGGGTGCCGGGCTTTTGTGGGCGGGGACTATGGGGCTGTGAGATCTACTGTGGGTGCAACCTGGAAGGCTAGGCGGTGTGCAGGTCGGGAGGGTGAGGGGTCTGCCCGGGGGTGGGGGTGGGGTGGGGTGAGGTGGGGGGGCTTGAAGGGCTGCAGGTGGGGCCGGTATGGGCGGGGCCTACAGAGGCGGGGGCGTGGCGGGCCCAGGCCAGCGAAGCAGGTGCTGCCTGCTGGGGCCATCGGAGAATTTCTGAGAGTGAAGCCTGGGGAGTATGGCTGGTGAGGCAGGGGCCAGACGGGAGGAAGAGGACCTGGGCATGGGGAGGAGGGCACGCAGCTGGGGCAGGTGAGGAACAGTGGGGACGGCCAGGTTGTGCCCGGAAAGGGAAGTTTCAGGGAGGGAGAGCTTCCACCAGCTCCCGGGCTTTGAGGGGAGGAGCTGAGTGAGATGAGGGGACAGGTCGTGGGGGTGGCGCCAGGCCTGGTCCCTGAGGGCTGTGGTTCAGGGGGACAGGGAAGGAGGGACTTGAAGGCACCTGTTGTACCTTGGTCTGGTGGGGCGGTGGAGGAGATGTTCCCCATCAGTTTGGGGACTAGGATGGGCATCTCCTTTGACCCCGGTCCGTGGTGGCAGGCATGCTTCCTCTGCCCCAGACCCCTAGAAGCTGTTGGCCACCTAGCCACTGTGTGTGTGTGTGTCTGCCCCCTCCCTGGAGAGGTAGAGACTTTTGGAGAGTGTGTGTGTGTGTGTGTGTGCCCTCAAACTAGTGCGGCAGCGGGACTGTTTTGGGGATGGGTGTCCTCCTGGCTGTCAGCATGTGCGCAGCCATGGGAGGAGCCGAGGCTGCCCGTGTGGCCCTGGGTTTGGGATGTGCTGTATTTTGACAGTGTATCTGTGGTTGTGGTAGAGGAATCCTTAAGGAAATTGTTTGGGTTGCTTTTGTGGGGTTATTTGCATAAGGTTGTGGACTGTATCTTCAGGAACTGTGTGTATTAAGTTAACCTGACACCTTCTCACCTTTTCTCCAAGGAATGCAAGTGCTCTCTAAACTGTGAAAGTGTGTGTCTTTGTGTGTTCGGCTGCACACAGAGGCTGGGAGTCTGGCATTGTGTATTACGTGTGAATGGTCTGCTTGACTAGAGTGGGGTTTACAGACAGGAGCTGCAGGGCCCAGGAGAGTAACCAGTATACAAATGAGTACCCGCCTGCATCTATCTTAATGGGAGACCTCAGTAAGAGCCTGGAACTCCATAAGAAATCTTTCTTTCCATGACTTTGAATTTGATTCTCTGATCTCCATGACCTTTCCCCTCCAAGTCTTTCTAAGAAAACAAGATGAAGGGGCACCTGGGTGGCTCAGTGGGTTAAGCCTCTGCCTTCAGCTCAGGTCATGATCTCAGGGTCCTGGGATCGAGCCCCGCATCAGGCTCTCTGCTCAGCAGGGAGCCTGCTTCCCTGTCTCTCTTTGCCTGCCTCTCTGCCTACTTGTGATCTCTTTCTGCCAAATAAATAAATAAAATCTTAAAACAAAACAAAACAAACCAGGATGAACCACCCATCTAACTTGACGGAAAGGGAATTCGAGCTATGGAGAGGTTGTAGTAGCCGGTCCTTGGGCTCACTGGCAGAATAGGGCCTGAGCGTATGAAAAATACAGCCAGAGGCACATTGGTCAGTCAGACCCTTGTGTCCAGTCCCCAAAAGGATTTACTGGCCAGAGGCTCCCAGTGAGCCAAATAAGGTGTGTGCTTCTGAATATGGGTTGTGTGGTTGTGTGGTTGTGTGTCTGAGGTGTGTTGGGGTACCTGTGTGTGGGAGGGACAGTGTGTGTATAATATGTGTGTGCTGGGTGTGAATGAGATGAATGTTTATGTTAACTGTGTTGGAGCTGGGAGAGACAGCTGCCTATTTGACCCATTGTGTATGTGCGCACGCGCGCGCGCATGTATGTGTGTGTATGAGAGTCATGAAGAAGAGGGAAAGGGGGCATTAGGTGGGTGTCAGACAGCTGGTCAGGGCAGGGTTGTCTCTGAGTGTATGTGTGTGTGTGTGTGTGTTGGGAGCTCTTGAGGGAGGGGCGGCACTTTGTCTGTGATAAAGGGGCGGGGATATGCCTCTCCATATTCCTTGTACCTAATACAGTACCAGGCACTTAGTGGGTGTTTGATAAAAAATTTGCAGGATGAATTAAGAGATATTAATAAGTATTGGGGAAAATAAAGGCTTGGGTGAGGCTGAATGGGTATCTGAAAATGCGTATTTTTCAGATATGTGCTGTGGGTGGGCGCAGGGTGGTAAACACTGACGGTGTCTGGAGGTGACAGGCACAGTGACAGCCCTGCTGATTTGCATCCCTCTCCCCACCCCATGACCTCATTCCCTCTCCTTATATTTGTTCCTATTTCCTGGGCAGCTTTTGTAATATCTTGTGCTCATTACACTTCTGGTACATTCTCATCCAGCCGAGGAGGAAAGGAATGCAAACTCCCACCCTTGGGCTTGGGGGTTGAGGAGAAAGACTTTAAGGGGAACAGGCCTGGCTCCTCATCCCTGAGACAGAGCTGAGAGACCCAGAGTCCCCACATCTCCCTCTGAAGTTACTGTCATTTGGTGATTATCTTCTTTGAGGGAGGCTCAGCTTGTTTGAGATTGTGGGCATTTAAAAATGTCAGTAATTCATAATACCCTTTCCAAATAGGAGTTATTTTTATATCTGTCCGTTGTGAAAAGGGACGACTCAAAGCTACTATGAATTCAGGAAAGCTTTTAGATGACTTCGATGTTATATTTGCCATTGTGGTTAATCAA
This sequence comes from Lutra lutra, assembly GCF_902655055.1. NCBI lineage: Eukaryota > Metazoa > Chordata > Mammalia > Carnivora > Mustelidae > Lutra > Lutra lutra. The sequence continues at coordinate 107,143,048 of NC_062287.1, read as the reverse complement.
AGATACATTAGAAAAAAGTTTTTAGCCTTACAGGCAAGACATATCAATCTGCCTTCAGTATCTGGTGTGCATATGGATTTGTGGGTGCTCTGGAATCACCCCCCAACCCAGGCCTTCCTGGGTCTGGGCCTACCCATTGACTGAGAACCTCCCTGTTAGGAAATGTGCTTCTTTTTTCTCTGGGGCGGGGGGAGGGAGAGTTGTCTGGCCACAGGTAATTGAAGAGAGAGCCAAGTTCAAGTGACTGAGTGTGTGGACCCAGTGCTGATAATCTGTCAAAGCCAGGCTGAAGTCCCCAGGGCACCGGGCAGGGATTTGCATGGGAATTCCTCCCGTCCCTCCCACCCTCAAGTGGAATGGGGGCACAGGCGTGTGGGACGGAGTGGCAGGGGTAGAGAAGTGTGAAGCAAGGAGACAGGGAGGTAGATGCCCCTTTATTTATGTGTGTCTTTCTTATGGTGGTTGCTGACTGAATTCAGTAAGTAGTTATCAAGGCCTCCTTTGTGTGAGGCCTCGTGTTGAAGGCTAAGGGGGAGGGTCAGAAATGAATAAGATGCTGCTCTGGGTGGTGACTGTTTAATTGGTGAAGCCGATAAAAAAGCAGTCCAGTGTGTGGGAAAGAGCATGGATTATGCAGCCCTGCCTGGGCCAGTGACCTTGGACTTTAGCTCTCTCTGCCCTGGTTTCCTTTTCTGGAAAATGGGGGCCATAATAGTGTCTACCTTACAGAGTTATGGGAGCTAAATCAGCTAATTCATGTCAAGTGCATAGAATAGTGTCTGGCACATAGAAAATGCTCAATAAACACCAGCAAAAGAACAAGGCACAAAATCGTGTGGTATCAGGATGCCTGGGCGGCTCAGTCGGTTAAGTGCCTGCCTTTAGCTTAGGTCACGGTCCCAGGGTCCTGGGATGGGGCCCCACGATGGGCTCCTTGTTCAATGGGGAGCCTGCTTCTCCCTCTGCCCAATGTTTCCTCTGCTTGTGCTTGCTTCCCCCGTCCCTGACAAATTAATAAATAAAATCTTCAAAAAAAAAAAAATACCGTGGTATACGCCCAAAGAGATGCAGCAAGACGGTGCAGCTCAGTGATCAAAGCATGGACTCCTGAGTGTCAGGTCTGCATTTCAACCTGACCTTCTGCCCTCACCAGGCTCAAGCCATCAGGTGAGTGCCTAACCTTCAGACGAATTTTTCCTTACCTGCAGATGGAGATGAGCAGGCTTGTCTCGCAGGTCTGTCGTAGGAATTAAATGAATGTCTGATACATAAAAAGTGGTGAGTAGAGGGTAGTTACTATTGCCAGCAGGGTGCTACCGGTGTTGCAAGGAAGGGGATAGCTTTACAAGTTGGCGGGGATTGGTAATAAAAGGCATGCTTTTGAGGATTGACCTTGACCATGGATGAGTAAGCTTGGTTTGAGGGCGCCACTCCATGCACAGGCACTGGTAGGAGCAAAGGCATGGGAGGGAGGGACATGTACGGCCCGTCCGTAGAGGGGACTCCAAGAATATAAGGAAACAAGAGCGACCTAACACGGGAGAAGCAGGCTGAAGCCAGGTCTTGGAGTTTTGACTTAAATCATTCAACCAACATTTGTTGGATGCTGTGTCCCAAGTATTGGCAAATGCAGCCACTAAGCCTCCACAGTTTTTTTTTTTTTAATATTTTATTTATTTATTTGACAGACAGAGATCATAAGTAGGCAGAGAGGCAGAAAGGGAGGAGGAAGCAGGGTCCCTGCTGAGCAGAGAGCCTGATGAGGGGCTCAATCCCAGGACCCTGAGACCATGACCTGAGCCGAAGGCAGAGGCTTAACCCACTGAGCCACCCAGGTGCCCCAAGGGTCCACAGTTTTGAGCAGATATAGTAATAAAAGCTATATATCAGAAGCTGGGAGTCTACTGTAGAAGGATTATGGGTGGCAGAGTTATGCAGTGGAGAAGTCAGTTGGGAGACAGTTCAGGAGAGAGATCTGGGGCCCCCGCATCTTGCTGGGCTTGGGGAGTGGCAACGAAGGGTGGTGGCCTTTGTGACAGCAGGAGGAGCACGTGTTTGGGAGCTGTTGCTGGGATGGAAGCTCTGGGACTCAGAGAAGAGGCAGAGGGGATGTGGTTTCAGGTTTGATTGGAAGGACGGTGGTGGCGGCGGGCTGGGCCTTTGCAGCGGAGGGGTGAAAGGAAAAGGGGGGCGGTGGGAGGGGAGCAGCCTTGGGCCCCATATCGTGCACGTGTTGAATTGCGGTGTCCCTTGGTGTTCTTAGACAGAGACACCCAGGCTGTTGGAAAAGTGAGACCAGAGCTTTGCGTTGAAGGCGGGGCTGTGGATGGAGACCTGGGTGCCACGGGGGCGTGCGTGGAGAGAGAGAATATTTGTAGTTCTGGAATCAGAGGAGGTGGCCAAGGAGAAGGTGAGGAGACGTCATAGGAGCCCACAGGTGGAGAGGAGAATGTTTTTTCTCATTTTATCCTCATGCCACTGCCTGGGTCTGAACCCCAACGTGATTCAGGGGCCAGTTGTCCCCCACTGTTGTCCACGCTGCTTCCCAAAGCTCAGGCAATAGGCCAGCTGTGTCGCGCATTACTCGCGTGTGGGCTTTTTTTTTTTTTGCGTGTGGTTTATTGGGGGTCATCAGGGAAGGTGTTTCATCAGAAGCCAGTAACCATTCCCAGTTCTTCAGGTCACAGCTTTTCCCTCAAGTCGGGACGTGATGAGGGTGTTCCCGTGTCTGCCAGTAGCTGTCCCAGCGCCGAGAGAGTGCAGTGGAAATCGATCAGTAAAATCTCAGTCTTCCGGGGCCCTGGGGGAGAAACTCACCCTGGAAAGTGGAGCATTATCCCATTAAAATCCACAACTCACCAACACTGAAAGCATTTCAGACGGAAATCTTCCCGAGATATGTCGCACACCTCTCTGCCTCCCCGAGCATAATATTTGGAAAGTGATTTAACCTTTTCCGGATGACTCAGGATGTCGTGATTCTCCTTAGGTGTTGGACTGTCATACTGTGGTTCCTTCACTGAGGCTTGTCCCTGCCTGAAATGATGCCTGACTGCTGTATTTGGATAGTTCTTAGATTAGCTTTTCCCGAGTTTTTCCACCTCCGTCCTTAGGAAGGGTTGTCATGCGGCAGCCCACATCTCCTTGCATTCGTGAACTTGGAAATCAGCATTCCCAAGTGTGTTGGGGTTGTGGGTCACCACTGGTAAGTGGGTTCTGGGTAAGGTCTGAGAGCCTCTCCTACGAGGATATAATAGGTTTTTTTTTTTCTTCAAAGGGTTTATTTATTTTTTTGACAGATAGAGATCACAAGTAGGCGGAAAGGCAGGCAGAGAGAGGGGAAGGGAATCAGACTCCCTGCTGAGCAGAGAGCCCGATGCGATGCGGGGCTGGATCCCAGGACCCTGGGATCATGACCTGAGCCGAAGGCAGAGGCTTTAACCCACTGAGCCAGCCAGGCGTCCCTATATAATAGTTTTTTTTTAAATATATAATAGTTTTTAATGCATCACCATCAATGATGTTCATTGTGGCCGCTCAGAACTTTTTCTTTTCTTTTGTTCTGGTCTTCCTCACTGTCCTTGATAATGAGTCTAGTCTGCTGGAATCCCGAGTTCATGTTAGGCAAGACAATACCATCTCCGCCCACTGGTGGGGCTGATAAGACTTCTGTGTGTGAAAGTTGAGTAAATGAGGTCACGTATGTGGAACCACTATGTCAGCTGTTAATATCCGATGCCTGTGGGCCTGACAGTTTCTGCTGCGAGAGAGATGGCTCCGGGCTCAAGAGAGTGGTTCAGGGAGTGGCTGGCGTGAGAACCCAGAGATGAGACAGATACTCACAAGGAAAGCCTCAAATGGTAGAGTGGTTAAGAGCAAGGGGGGCCCGGGGTCTAATCTAAGTTTTCTACTTGCTGTGTGTGTCAGCTTGGGTAATTTACTTAATCACTTTGTTCTTCAATGTCCTGCTCTGTAACATGGAGGTTATGATGTCGTTGCAAGGACACAATGAGCTATATGGAAATCCTTTACAATGGGCCAGGCACTGTTCTACATGATCCATAAAGGTGACTCTGATTATCAACCCTAGTGGTTAGAGAAGTCTGCAAGAAGGAGGTGGGACTTGGCTAGATATTGAACGAGGACTGAGTGAGATTTGTGGAGGTGGAAAGGTACGGGCAGGGCTTTCCCTCCAGGAAAACAGCCTAAACGCGAGGTCTAGGAGATGGGAGTTGGGTGTGTTGGGGTGCGTGTGAGGAGACCAAGATGGTTGTACTTTGGGGGAGATAAGATCAGAACTGTAGAGTCAGGTCAGCTACTAAAAGTCTTGACTTCCAGCCAAGAATGTGGGTCATGGGAAGTTTTAAAGCCAGACAGATTCGGGTTCAGATTTTGACTCTTTCCCCTCACTGGCATTGTGACATGGGACAAGTTTCTCCTGCTTTAGGAGGCTCAGTTTCCCCGTCTCTGCGAGAGAGTGATAGCAGCATCCCTTGACAAGGCAGTAGTGGCGAGAGATGGGAACAGTGCATGGAAAGAGCCCGGCACCCTTGAAGTACTCAGTATGTAAGAAGTGGTTTTGATTATTCATTCAACAAACATAAGCATGCCTTTTTCTGAGCCAGGAACTGTGCAAGCAGCTGGAGGTAGAGATGAATGAGACATTGTCCTTGCTTTTGGATATCACACAGTCCAGCCAGGAAGCAGAGATGGAAACGCAATTCGCCTTGGAGATACAATAAAGTGAAATAATGATACAATGTACATATTGAGAGCAGGCACAGAGGAGGGGCGGTTAGCCCTGCCTGTGAGGCCAATTGGGAACACAGAGGTATACTGACCTGGTCTTAAAACAAGAGCTAGCTTTCTCAGGGAGCTAAGGGTGGGAGGAGTGGGACTAGGGAAGGGTCTTTCAAGCCAAGGGAACAGTATGTGCAGAAATGTGGGACATTAGGGAAACGAACAGCCATTGGGTGTGGCTAGAACCTGGATTGTCACAGAAAAGGAGTTTGGAGGGAGGCATGGGTGAACTTCCAATGGACTTGCTTGAGAAGATCAGACTGTATCCTGGAGGAGTGTCCTGGGAAGTCTTGAAAGGTTTTAAGCAGGGTTGTGACTTGGTTGGACCGCTTTAGTGGTGTGTAGACTAAGAATTGCAGGGGAAAAAGCTGGTGTGGGGGGAGATCATCGAAGAGGCTTATTAGTGTTCCGGGGAGAGGATCTGAGGAGGGTCTGGCTTTGGGGCCGTGGTGGGGGAGGGATGGAAGGATGAAAAACATTTCTAGGAGTTTTGTTTAGTTTTTAGGGGTTTAGAAGGTGGAACTGACAGGGCCTGGTGATTGGTATGAAAAAAAAAGAACAAGGCTGATTTCTGGATGCCTACATTGAACAGGGAGAGCAGGTGGGAGGAGAGGGAAGGGTTAGGAGGTCCATCTTGGGCATGTTGGAGGTGAGAAGCCCAGGTAGAACTCTTCTGAAGACAGGTGGGGACATAGGTTGAGAACAGAGAAGAGAGCTTTGAGCCACTGAAAAGTTCCGAGTGTGTGTGCAGGTGCACATGTGCGTGCGTGTGTGTGTGTGTGCATGTGTGTGTGCATGTGTGTTGATCACAGCAGTATTTCATCAGGTGTATCTGGCCCCTGGGCCAAGAGAGCCTAGTTGGGGATGGGCAGGGAGACAACCAGCAGGAGGCTCTTGGAGGAAACCGGAGGGGAAGGGTGGGGCTAGGATGACCTAGGAGCACAGGGGTCAAAGTCAGAGGTGATTTTGTGCCTTTGGACAAGTTTCCTTCCCTGCCCCCAGGAAGTAGGTAACACCACCAATCTCCTGAGGTTGCTGGGAGGGTAATGCGTGAGCCCCCTGCTGAGGGCCGGTAGGGTGTCAGCCACTTGGCTAATTAGCAACATCTCGAGCTTGGCTGAGTGGGGGGCACCTCGCGGGGGCTTGAGAAGCATTGGTTGAATGCAATGCCTTTGCCAAATGCAGGGCAATGGGCCTTTGGTTGCAGGGGTGGGGAGAAGCGCGGCTTTCGTGCTGGACTTTGGGTGTCAGGGAGCTGTCCGAGTAATCGCTGCGCAGGCAGACAGGGACCCACAACTGGTACCCAGGGGAGAAGCCCAGTCTACAAACACAGGCTGGGGAGTCCTTAAGCCACGGAAGTGAGCTATCGCCAAGGAGGGCAGGGAGAAGGAAGGAGTGTGGAAGGCATAGGACCCAGCCTGGAAGGGTCTGTGATGGCAGGTGAATCAGCAGAAAGCAAAGAGCCTCACAGAAGGAGAGGTCAGTGAGTCTCCAGGAGCTGTGTCCCGGAAGCCGGGAGAGGCAAGTCTCACGAAGCCCACAAACCTAGCTGGCTCGTTGCGTCTTCGTGGGTATAGCGCGGCCCACGTTTGTGGCAGGTGGGAATACTTTTTGAAAGACCAGCCATGTTGGATTTTCTAGAACATCACCCTGCCTCTTTGTTTGTACAGGTGCTGGAGAGATGATGGCGCTGACTGCCTGGGGCGTTTGCACAAAACGGGGCCAAAGAGGTCCAGACGTGAGGCTCCTCGTGAGAGCGCAGGGATTTTCCTGGGGGATCCTTTCTAGCCCGCATAGCAAACCCTGCCCTCAAAGCAATGCGATCCAGTTTATTTAAGAACACTGTGTAGACACAGTTTTGGGGGCGTGCAGCTGGCCGGTGGAAGCAGTTCTGTGTGTATAACACGCGCAGATAGGTAAAGGTTTCTTGTGCGAAATGCAGATAGACGGTGGACGGACAGACAGAAAGGGGGCTGCTGTGCTCATCGTGGAGTCCTCAGCCGGCGGAGGGAGAGCAGGGCGTGGTGGCGGTGTGCGCATCTAATATTAGCTCTTAGATCACCGTGTGGGTATTGATTCTGCATTCAGCCTCCGTGTGTGTATTAAGGAGGTGGGATAAGGTCTGATAAATGACAGTGTATGTGTTTCTGAGAGACCAAACCCCCTAAGAGCCACTGAACAAGTGACACAAAATGACGCCAGAGGCAGGTGACGGTGCACGCCTGCGGGAGTGAGTGTGCACCCTACAGCTGTGTGTGTGTGTCCCGTGACCTGCAGGCCCATGTGTGCATGCATCGTGTGCGTGTGTGCATGTTTCCGCATCGGGTCTGTGCGTTTGTAGGCTGCGCTTTTTCTCTGCCACCTGTTGCTTCCTAGGAGGTGGGTGTGTGAGAAATGTTCAGGGAAGGGGGAGACCCCGCCTCACCCAGGGCAGACCAGAGCCCGGCCTTCTTGGGCTGTTGTCGCTTCTTTGAAGGAACTGTCTCCAACCTCTCTTGATCCACTGGTGTCAAGACCCAGGCCCAGGCAGAGCCCCTAGGTGAGGGTTGGCAACCCAGAGGCTGCAGTGGGACTTAGGGACGGGTCCGGTGTGGCCCACTGTGTTCTGATCACCTCCCCCAGCTGCTCGTCCCTAGAATCACAGAACTGCAGCCAGAGGGGCCTTGGAAGCATTCGAGTCCGCCCGCCTCATTTTTACAGAGGAGGGACAGGTGGCTCAGAGAGGTCCAGTGACGGATGGGATGGGAGTCACGTGGCACTTTGAGGCAGAACTGGGCTTTCTGACCTTCTGACTGTGTGTGGATGACTTTTCTCCCCTGGGGGTGGGGTGTTGTGGGGGGGGTGGGTGGTGGCATCCGTGTGTGCAAAGGCTTCAAGTGTGGGTTGCGTGAGAGATGACACGCATCTCCGGATTGCTGAGCGCCTATGTGTGTCAGTGTGTCACCGAGTGTGAGTGTGTCTCGGGTAAGCCCTGTGTGAGCGTGTCCCCATCTGTCTCCGAGGCACCGTGGAATGAAGGGGAGGAGCATGCTCGGGAGAGGCAAGCCTGCCTGCCTGCCACTCCAGGCTCTGCCTCCCGAGTCTCTGTGTGACCTTGAGGGTCACTTCCCTGCCCTGGGCCTCAGTTTCCTGAAATGTAACAGGAGATGTAGGGCCTCCTGGACTGAGTGACCCTGTGTGTGAGGCCTTGACTCAGATGGCCGCTCCGTGTCTGTCCCCTTTCAGCCTGGGTGGGGCTCAGGGACCTTGAACTCCTCACCCCCCCGGGGAGCCCTGTCCTTTGTACCCCCACTAACCAGCCGTCCTTTCTTCTCTCTCTCTGCCTTGCCCTTTCCTGAACCTCGCCGGCCTACAGAGGAGCACCCCATGGAAGGTGAGTGATGCTTTCTCGTCTTTGGGGCGGTGGTCAATCACCGCGGGGTCCTCTGTGAGGGGATGTCATTGGCCCCTGGAAGGCTCCCTCTCCTGCCCATGTTTGGGGAACCCCTAGGGGAAGGATGTCTGGGGGTCCTCTTGGCTGCCTCGGCCCTACTTCTTGCCTGTTCCTTCTTTATTGGTTTGCTGGGGAGAACTGCCGGACAGAGAGAAGGTCTTTCCAAGGGCCAGTGTGCCGCCTGGCATGTCCTCTTTAGGAAGGAGATGGGAGCGAGGACGAAGGGATAGGGCTGGAGGAGCTTAAGTGCCCAGAGGGAGTGAGGAGACACTCTTGGCCAGCCCAGTGGGGGGAGTGTATGAGGGCCATGCAGCTGGGGGTCTTGGGGCTGCTTGGGTGGGGTCCGCTCTGAGTCTGGAGGAGGCAGGCAGAGGGTGGGGGGCCATGTCCCCGGGTGTGTGGGTGTAGGTGGGTAGCAGCTTCTCCTCTCTGACACCTGGGCTGGACGGCAGGGGTGGTCTGCTTCTTCTCTGGGCCCCGGCCGAGGGCCAGCACTAGGCCCGGAGGCTGCCCCTCTTTGGAGTCCCTCTGTCCATTCCTTCCCTGTCCGCTGTTTCGTCTGCCTTTCTTTTCTCTCTCTCTCTCTCTCTCTGGTTTCTGTCTTAACCTTTCTTTTCTCCAGGGCTCCATCTCTAGATCTCTTCCTCTGTCTCTGTCTTTCCCCAGGCTCTCTCTGGGCTCCTGTCAGTCTCTGAACTGTCCCCTCTCGCGTCGGCGTGCCCCACTCCTTGTCCTCTTCTGGGGTGCACAGGAGACGGGAAGACTCGGTGGGCTGGTCAGGTGTGGAGGCTGGGTGGCAGGGGAGCTCACACGGCCACCAGGAAGAAGGCAGGCAGCAAGGTGGGCGGGAGGTGGGATCCGGTCCCCAAACCTGTCCCATGTTCTTTTCCTGGAGAAGCAGGAAGAGGGCGGGAGAGTGGGAGGGATGCTGCGACTCTACGTAGGCCGGAAGCTCCCTGGGCCTGGGCCCTGGCAGGGGAAGGGTAGGGGGACAACACTCAGGATGGGGGAGTCCCAGCTGGGAAAGAAGGGGAGGGCTTTTGGCCGGAGTGTGGGCTGGAATCCATTTTTCCTTGTGGAGTCCATGGTTTGGCTTGTCTCTTACTGATGTCTCTTTTCCCTGAGTGGCTTCGTTTCCCCTGGTCCCGGCAGGCAGGCACCCATCTGTGTGTGTGTGTGTGTGTGTGTGTGTGTGTGTGTGTGTGTGTGTGCGAGAGAGAGAGGGAGAGAGAGAGAGAGACTGTGTGTAGCTGTGTGCACATGTGCTCCTTGGGCTCGGCTGCCTGGTTGTGCCCGTGTGCCTTTGTGCACGTCTGTCGCTCTATGCTCTTGTGCTCGTGCCTGAGTGTGTGTGTAGGTGCGTGCACGCCTGTCCTCGTGCCTTCTGTGGCGTGGTCCGCATCTCTGTGTGTCTCTGTAGGCGTGTCTGCGTCTGTGTCTGCCTCTCTGTGTGTCAGTGTTTACCTCCGTGTGCGTGAGAGAGGGAGTCTGTGTGTCGTGTGGACGCAGCCGTCTGAGGGCTGGAGATAAGATTTAGGGCTGATGTGACTTTTACTTGCTCTTGATGTCATGTCTCCTCCGGAACAAAGGGAGAGATGGAAGGAGAGAGAGGGGAGGGGGACGAGCCTGAAGGGGGAGGCTTGTGGGGAGGAAGACGGGGGCAGAGAGGTGGGAGGAAAGAGGGGGGTAAGTAGAGGCCGGAAGAAGAAGTGGAGGGAGGGACAGAGAGGAGAGAACTCAGGGAGGGGAAACGGCTAGGCCAAAGAAGAAAGCAAGCAGGATAGACAGGAACAAGAAGGGAAGCTGGGCTTGGGAACAAGTGGAGAATGAGCCCCTTTGGATGCCACTGACCCATTTCTTGGGGGCGGCATGCTGGCCTGCTGGTTTGGAAGAGGCAGTGTGTGTGTCTGCGTGTCAGTGTGTGTGTAACACACCCAGGGGGTGACGAATCTGTGTGTCTCTCTGTGACGTGTCTGCTTGTGTGTCTCTCAATCTTGTTCCCTGTCACCATCTTTCTTCTTGGGTCATCTTGGGCTTTTGGTACAAGGGCAGGGAGTGAGACTAGGAGTGATTTTGGGGGGCTGGGGTGGGCTGGGGCCTCCTCTGGGGCTCAGTGCTCTGGACTCGGCCGCTGAGATCTTAGAGTCCTCTGTGCCGCCTTCACCCTCTTTTCCCATCCCTCAATGCTGTGCCCTCATCCTGGCCTTCTCCCAGGAACCCGGCCAACCAGCTCCCCAGCCCCTGACAGCCCCTCCTCCGTCCTCCCCAGCCTCTGGTAACAGGGAGAGAAGACCCAGAAGCAGCCAGATAAAGTGTCCTAGGAAAGGGCCCTTGGTAATGCCATCCATCACTGCCGGCCTCTTCTCCAGGGGGTGGGAGGAGGGGCCGATGCCACAGGTGGACGTGGGGAGGGCTCACCCCGGCCCGCTGGGCACGAGGAAGGAGCGGAGATTTCAGGCCTGGGGGACAGGGGCGGGGACTGAGGAGACGTAGGCTTTGGGGGGGCGCACCCGCAGGCCAGGCTGGCTGGAGCCAGGGGGTAGACAGGGCAGGGAACAGGCCTCCCCTTCCCCAAGATGGCTGGTGCTGTCACGCCTGAGGGAGCTGAGCAGCTGGTTGCCGTGGTGACGGAGGGAAAGTGCCGCATGCTAATGAGGCTGCCTGGGAGCTGGGCAGTGGAAGGGTCTGTGAGGGGAGAGACTTGGCTCCATCCCCACCCCACCCCACGCAGCGGTGCAAGCCTGCAGGGGGGACAGAGGGCCCATCCTAGGGCCTCTAGCCCCTGGGCCTGGATTTCGAAGGATGGGAGGCCACAGGCAAGGCTATTTCTGCCTGGAAGAGTTGGGAGAAGGTTTAGGGCTCTGGGTCTGGCTCTTGGGTTTAGGGGGTTTGGAAGAAAATGCTGGGAGACCTTGGGGAAAGTTCGTGGGGGGCACTCAGAGCCAAGAATAAGACTCAGTCCAAATGTGTGGTCCTCCCCACTTTTGTGGCTAAAACCTTTGTCTTCCCAAGAGCTGTTCTCTTCTGATGCAGCCCTTTCGATGCAGGAGGGACGGTCCCCTCCCCCAGTTGGCCTGAGCTGCAGAGGTAGGGGGAGACCCATGCCTTTTCCCAGAGAGAGGAGAAGGGGGCGACGTGAACCTCTGCCCACATTTTCCACAGGGTCCAGGCCTTTGGCCCCTGGCCACTCCCTTCCTGGCCCCTGGAGATCTTTACCTTGATAATCCCACTCTGGCCTGACTTTTTGTCCCGAGGGCCACCCTCTCATTACCACAGCACTGGGATGGTTTCCAGGTATCCAAGGACTCTTCCTTCCCCGCCCTTTTGGCTAGAGACCTGGGATGCAGGGTCCCGGGAGAGGGAGGGCCTGGCTGGTCATGTCAAGGAAGCCTGGGGCTTCGGCTTCACTGTGGACCTGGGGCTGCCAGCCTCAGTTCGGGGAGGGCTTTCCGTGGCTGGTGTCTTCCCAGGACTAGGGTGCTGGTCCACTTGGCCAGACTCTTTCCCACCTAAGGTTTAGGAGGTCCTGGGTCAGGGCTGATGAGGGTTTTCCAAGGGGCCGAGGTAACGGTGGAAAAAAGTCCCAGTCCATCTTGCCTTGAGTCTTGGAGCTAGGACTTCTGTTTTCCTCCATTTTCAAAATTCAGCTTCTGGCTCATCTCAGGGAGGGCTGGGCCAGAGAAAGGGGGTCCATAGAGTAATTCTGACCTCTCAGAGAGCCAGACCTCCTGCCCACAGGCCTTGGCTGTCCCAGAGTGTGGGCCCCAGTCTCCTAGCTCTGCTTGTGGAAGGATCCAAGCTCAAGCCCTCTGCTCCAGCTTTTCCCATCCTCCGATCTGCTTCTGCTCTAACGTTGTCCTCCTGGGCCTCGCTTTCCTTGTAGAGTCCAGGAGCACAGCGATCAGTGTGGAGGTTGTTGGGGAGGTGGGCATCTGGGAGGACTGGGGCTGGACAGAAGCCTTTGCAAAGCCCACTTTGGTGGGAGAGTCCTTCTAGGCCCAGGCCCCACACGCCCCCCTCCACCTTCTGTGCCAGGCTCACAGGGGTGAGGTCGTGGGGTGGAGGTGGGGTGGGGTTGGAGGTCGCCCCTGTCCACTTAATCCCGCGCTAACAGGACACTCTCTCTCTCTCCAGGTGGCTTTGATTTTTGTGTCGTGTTTTATTTTCTCTTCCATCCGAATCGTTTTTTCTCGTTGACTGTTTTTTTTTCTCTCCGCCTCCCGGAAGAAAAAAAAAAAGAAAAAAAGAAAAAGGAAAAAGCAGCCCTCCCAGCCTCATGCTTCTCCTCCTTTTCCTTTTTTTTTTCCGGCAAGAAGAAAAAAAGAAACCAAATTCTCTCCCCCCTTGCAGTGACTCCCTGCCCCGACCCTTCCTCTGGTTCTGCCTGTACCCCCTCACCCCCTCTGGTACCCCCTCTCTCACTCTCTTTCTGTCTCTCTCTGTGCCCCCCCTCGTGCCCTCCACCCTGTTTCCGGCATCGGGGCCCCTCTCCTCAGCTTCCGGGGCTGGGGGCTTTCCCCTCGATGCCTGTCACAAGTTAAAAAGGGTTTTTAAATTGTGGCAGCAAGAGCTTTTTTCTCCCCTCTCTCTGGCTGATTTTGATGACTCGTGTTTTCTTTGTTTCTTTCCCCTTTTCTTTCTTTTTTCTCCTTTTTTTTTTTTCTTCCTTTCTTTCTTTCTCCCCTTCCCCTTTCCAAGGTCCGGCTCACCTGACGTTAAACAGCGAAGGTATGGTTTGAAGTTCTGGTTTGGATTGGATTGGATTGGATTGTCCCCAACCTGCGACTGGATTTTCTGTTCCTCTCCCTGCCCCCCTCTCCCAGGCTCCACCTGTCCCACCACCTTCCTGCCTTTCCCGCCCTTCCCGCCCGCTGCCTCTGTCCTCTCCGTGTTCCGTGACTGGGGCGCTGGGGTGGGGGCGGGGCTGACCCCCGGCTGTGCTCTCCCCTCCCCCGCCCTCCCTGCCGCACTCCATCCGCCCTCATCTCACCTTGGTTTCTGACATCAAGAGATGTTAAAACTCCTGCCGCTGTCTCCAGTCACCCTTTTGCGTTTTCCTGGTACTGTATCTTCTTTTTCCCTCCTCATGATGGTGTTTTATTTCCTTCCACTCATTCTGATCATTCTTTCTTTTCTGTGGACCCAAGTACAAGGAGAAAAGCAGGGGCCTGAGGCAGAGGCTTCTAGGCAGCCTCGCCGCCCTCCCCCTGCTGCTGCATGGTGTCCCCTCTGTCCACAGTGGCTGCGAAGCCGGGAGAGGCAGGGGGCTGGAGGTGTGGGACCCCCTCTTGGCACAGCTGTCCTGCCATCTGCCCTCACCAGCATCTCTTGACCCTGTTTGACAGAGGAGGACAGTCAGGCACAGAGGGATGTGGCGATTTGTTAGTGATTAGATGGCCTTTAGTTGGTGGTAACATTGGGGCTGCTTCTCTATTTTTAGCCTCCCCTCCCTACCAAGTCCCTACCATCTTTAAAAGCCTGGGCTGTTGAGCAAACCTGACTCTGATCCCCACCCCCCCCCCACCCCCCTCAGCACTGAGCTCTCCAGGGTCTCCCGGTCCCTGATTCTTGAGCTCAGGTGTTCCAGGCCCTTAATCATTGCTCCCCATGCCCAGGGGGGTGCTCTGCCAGGGCTCCTCTCCCACAGAGGGGGGCTTTTTAGCCTGTAGGCAGGAGAGGCCTAGAGGACGAAGACTGGACTGTGGGGAGAGGCTCCGCTCTGGAATTTGGGATGGATTTAGGTCTGGGAAGGCAGGGGTCTGGGATTCTTGCAGGGATGCGAAATTTTGGCAAAAACGGTGGGACAAGGGGACATCCCGCGGGAGTAGTCGGGACCGGGGAGGTTCACTCACATCCTTCTTGCCTCATTGCCTGTTCTGGGTCTCTTGGTGTCCAGAGAGGGTGCACCTTGTCATAGATGAAGCCCAAAGGAACCAGTGCCCCGCTCCCCTGCCCCCCGCTCCTCTGTCCCCCTCCCCTGACAGGTCCACAACCCAGGTGGGATTCCAGCTTTGCTTGTGGGGATTTGGGGTTGAGATGGAATAAGGGCCCAGACACAGACTTTTAAACTCCATTCTCCAGCCCTCCCATGGGCTCTGGCAGTAGCTGTGGGGGTCCGAGAGCCAGGCGTTGAGTGCCCGAGTGCCTGGCAGGGTTGGGTGGGGAGCTCAAGCCAGCCTGGAACCCAGATGTGATAACATGTGTCTGTGGGGGCTTTGGAGAGGAGGCCTGGTGGTTTGATGGGCCGCGTGGGAGGAAGTGGGAAGTCAGCCCTGAGAAAGGCCTTCCCTACATATGTGATAAACTCTGGCCAGGCAGAGCCTCTCTTGGTGTGCCTAGCCCTGCAGAAGACCATGACAGCAACCATGGCCCTGGCCCTGGGAAGCCCCGTGATCTAATTGGCAAAGCAGGGGACAGAGGGGACATCAGGAACGCTCACCACTAAGTGAACCAGGTGTAGATGGAGAACCAGATTTGCCTTGAGGACAGGCCAAGAACATGAGAGGCCTTTGGTGCGTGAATCAGGACGGTCTGGGAGGAGGGCGCCTGTGTCAGGCTTTTGGAGGAGTGAGAAGCATGAACTCCCGCCTAGCAGAGAAGGTTCCAGAAGAAGCAGAGTGGGGAGGCGAGTGAGCAGGCATCTGGAAGTGGAGGCTTAGGGTCCCGAGGGCTGGCCTGTCTGCATGTTCTTGGGAAGAAGGAGCTTCTGAACCATCAGGGCCCCTTCTCCTGCAGTCTCCCCAGCCCTGGGCCAAGGGCAGAAGTTGGTGGCTGTGATTCTCATGGGCTCTGCGGGCCTGTTGGGTTTGTCATCTGGCCCTGAAGGTAGTGAGTCCCCAGAACAGCACCCCCTGCCCCACCTGTACCTCCAAGCAGGACCTTGACCCTGGAGAGGGCCTTCTATCACCTCAAGGATGGGGTGGGACTGGCTGGGTAGCCCCCTGTGCCTGATTCCCCAATTCTGCTTCTCCAGTAGGGTCCTTACTGTTCTCCGAGGGGGGGGCCGGGAGAGGAGGAGCCAGCGATGTGCACCAGCCAACGAAAGGTCAGTGACCCCACAGTCCCCAGAGAGCCCAGCCCCCTTGCAGGCTAACTGCACTTCTTGGGGGGACAGATGAGTCAGCAAAGGTGTATCCCTTTGTCCCCCCTCTGAGGTCCCCGGCGATGGCTGGGCCTGCGTCCCTGGGACCTGTCCTTGTGTGAAGGGCCACAAATCCCAGTTGTCCTAATGATCTTTTTCTAGAACACGATGTCTTTTGGTGACAGATGTTCAAGCCCATCCCTAGAAAGTATCTGGGAAGTAGGGTAAAGAAACAAGGCACCTCCCCCATCGAACCACCAAATTCTGGAAGCCTGCTAGATGCCAGCAGCCCAGGGGGATTCTGGTTAGGAGACGCGGCCTCTGTAGTATGTGTATATCCCCTAAATGAGCCTTCACTTCCCTTTGTGGATGGCCTCGCCACCCTGGGCTTAAAGATGCAAAAGGGGACGCTTGCCCGAGCCCCTGCAGCCGGCTCATGGCCTCTCAGTCCGTCTTGGGGCTGTCCAGGTTCTCAATGACTTTTTCTGCTCTGAGGCTGCCTCCCGTAAGAGATCCTCTTTCCTAAGGAATTTGGGGTGGGGGCAGTCTAGCAGCCCACAAGGAGCTCGCTGGGTGCCAAGCCCTGGGCCTATCAGGTCCCGATCCTGGATCTGTCTGTGCTCCTTTGTACGCGCCGTGAGCGCTGTTGGCTTGGCTTTCTGCCACCCCTGCCTTCTTCCCAACTATTCAGTATCTCTCTGATACTGAATCTTTTTGAAAAAGTGGCCGGGCCCTCCACCCCAGCGGTCTCCCCTGAACTCTGCAAACAAATCCACACGCTGCTCGGTGCCTCCATTTTATCTTCCTTGTTTCCCCTGTTAGCCTCCCCTTCTCCCCAGACTGAGCCCCAGCCCACCCACCCCCAGGGCAGGGGTGGGGTGTTGTTACCTGTACACCCCCAAGGCTTCACACAGCTCCTAGCATGAGCTCCGTGACTTTATTTGAAATGGGTAAACGGTCTCTGTTCTCCAGGGGCTCATTGACATTCTAACAAGTAACTACAAAAAAGTGTAGTCCAGGCAAAGTGTCTGAAAAGTGCAGACTTTGTCCAAGAGGAGTTAACGTATTCGTTCATCTAGAGAGAGAGGCACCATGCGTGCGCGCGCGTGCATACTCACACACACACAAAGTTACACATCAGTGCAAGCGTCATTTATTAGTGGAATAGGTCACAGTTTACGAAGCTTCATCCCAGCTGTTCTCCTTCTAGATGCCACAGCAGCCTGTGAGGCAGGCCGGTGGTCAGCCCCTTTGCCCAGAGGAGGAAGCTGGGGCTTAGAGATTGGCCTCTTGGTCAAGGTCACCAAGCTGGTGGGAGAGCCAGCATGAGTGCCCAGGTCTTCTTTTTCACATCACACTTCCTCTCGAGGGAGCAGTATAAGAGGTTACTAGGCACTAAGTGCCAAATGAGCAGAACAGACAGCTGTAGCGCTGGAGAGGAGGGAGGGGCGAAGGAGGGCTGGAGACCTTCCCAGAGGAGGGCCTCGAGCTGGGCCTGGAAGGGAGGCAGGTGCTCTGTCTCTCACGGCCCTTAGAACTCCAGGAGCCTAACGATGGGTCTCTAGCTGCCTTGTGTAGTGTAACTGGAGACACTTGTGGGGCTCCCCACTCCCTGACCATGGGAGGTGAACACAGATCAGCCCTGGTCCCTCTTCTGGAGCCAGGGTGGGGGTGGGACATCAGGAGCTGCCATTGTTTCTTCAAGGCCCCTGGGAGCTGTAGCCTCCCCCCACCCAGGGTCTGAGGGTGGTGGTGGGGAAGAGTACCCCCTGGCGCTTTGGGTCTGGCTCCTCCCAGGTCTGGTTTGCAGCCCCTTGAGCACCCTGGGCACCCTTACAGCCACAGAGACCCCCGTCAATCCCTTAGGTGCTGCTGGCCTCCTCCCCATTCCGGGTCTGCTCTGTCCTTCCTGCCAACCTTGGGCTCTCTGGTTCACATTCGCTCACCTCCTTTCTCCCTCTTTTCCAATTCTTTCCCACTCTCTCTGGTGGCTCCAAGCCTCTGTCCATCTCTGGGCTTAATCGGAGAACACGGAGACTCCTCCGACTCCATGGCTGGCTTTGCCTCTTCTCCTAGGAGATCCGAGGCAGAGCCCAGAGGAATCGAGGAATGGCCTTGTTTCTTCTTTTCGCCTTGGCAGCCGTGGTCCAGCCCCGGGCCCTCCTCTCCGTTCTCTTTTGTTCTGCCCCCATCACTTCTTCACGTGATGGCTTTCTTCTTTCTTTCTGTTTGCTGTCCCTTTAATGATAGTTCCTTTGACTGCAGTGAAAGTGAGGGAATGGGAGGGGAGGGCTTCTGGGAAGGACTGGTGCGTGTGGCAAACCCAAGGTCAAACACATCCCCTTCTCCAGTCCTTGAGCCCCCTGGCTCTGCCCAGACTTGGGCAGCAGGCCTGGTTGCTATGGAAACACCCAGGCCCTGAGAAAGCCTTGGCTTCCATTCCCTAAAGGCCCCTGTCCCCCTTTCCTTGCTGGTCCCATTCTGTCCCCCTCACCTGTCCCCCCCTCGGCTTGCAGCTCGTCTTTAACCAGGCTGCTTTGCTCTGTCACCTCTTGCTGCGTCCTCGCTCTGAGCTGGCTCCATGTCCCTTCTGCCCCCTGTGGCCATCTCTCCCCCTCTCTGTGGTTCCCCTCTGCGTCGCCCTTCTTCCCCATGTCCCCTTCCCGTCTCTGCCTGGCTCTCCTTCATTTCCTGGCCCTTCTCGCTGGAGCCCGGAGGTAGGCAGAGCGGGGTTCCGACTGTCCCCGTGTTGCTCCTGCCCCCACCAGCTCCGCGGCCCCGTGGCCTCAGGAAACCGGGCCTTGCCAGCTGCAGCGAGCGCAGTGCCAGGCTCTGGGGCAGCAGCTGGTGCCTTGGCATCCGGAGGCAGTGAGGACGGAGTCTCCGGGCACCGCGCCCGGAGGGAGAGAAGCGGGGCTGTTGTGTGCCGGGGAGGGGCGTCGGCGGAAAGCGCACCCGGGTCACGGCCGCTCCCACACGTGGTGCTGCTACTGTGGCCGGGCTCACAGGGGCGCAGGTGTCCTCCGAGGGCTGTTCGTGCGCCTGGCATTGTGCCCTGCTCCTTCCTGGGCCTGGCGGCCTGGGTTGAGGACCCTGCACTCCATGAGGGCCTGAGGCCGGCCATCCCCACCCCAACCCATACTGAGAGGTGAGCCAGACGAGCGCTGCAGTGCCCAGTGTTGGCAGAAGCGAGTCCCTGTCTTCGTCTGGGTCCTCTGCTTTGCCCTGACTCCACCTCCCCTCCTCTTCCTCCTCCACAAGCTCTAGCTTGTGGCGGTGCGGGGCTGGGACCCTCAACATCTCTCCACATGGCTGTCGTCCTGTCACTTGTCACCCACTTACAGATGCTACAAATCCCTAAGGTCTCCCAAGTGTTATTTTGCTTCTGCTCGAAAAGTGCCTTTGGAGGGAGCCCTGCGCCGGGTGCTTACACACGCACACATGCAAATGCACGCACATGTGCCCAAGACCCAGAACCATCTGCTGGCACTCAGGAGTCCTACCCCTGCCCTCTGGGGCCCCTCATAGGCTCTCGGCCTAGGGCCCATCTGCACTGTCCTCTCAGGTTGGAGTGGCCAGGGGCTGGCCTGGTGGCCGGCCTGTGGTCACCTGTGTAAGCCCCACCTGGTGGCCCTCAGCGCCCTTGTGCCTATCGCCATCACCTGCATTGTCCTCCCGTGTGTCTTCCCTCCGTCTTACCCCACCCCACCGTTCCCCAGCCTCCTCTTCTGCTCCCTGCTGCCCACCAGGCCTGCTGGGCCAATCCCCACCACGTGAGGCTCGAAACTGCCCCGGGCCCTGAGAACGACCATCAGCAGAGAAGAGGCAGGG
This sequence comes from Lutra lutra, assembly GCF_902655055.1. Lineage (NCBI taxonomy): Eukaryota > Metazoa > Chordata > Mammalia > Carnivora > Mustelidae > Lutra > Lutra lutra. The sequence continues at coordinate 107,123,903 of NC_062287.1, read as the reverse complement.
GCGGGAGGAGGCGGGCTGCCATCAGGAGACCCTCAGCACCCCAGTCTTAGGGGAGACGCTCCAGCATCCCTTGTTCAGGGAAGTGGCTGAAGGAGGACTGGCTGGGGATGGGGATGGGTGCGGGGAGAGTGCAAACGTCTGCTTTGCCCAGGCTTGTGGCAGCTAAATTGTCAGCTGTCCGTGTGCGCCGCTTAGCAGCCTCCCGCTTTGGCCATGGACACAGGCGAAGGCGACTTCTGACAGTCAAAACGTCCGTGTCCAGAGGGAGGGTGGACGGGCGGGGGGTGGGGACGGAAGAGGGCCTGACACTTGCAGAGGGAGCTGCCGGGCTCCCTCTGGTGCCCAGGACCTGTGCCCCTGGCTGCTGGAGGGGCCGCGGCAGGTCCCGCTCAGCCTCTCCCGTTTCCCCACGCCGCGGCATCCAGGCAAGGAGGAGTTCGTGGCGACCTTCAAAGGCAACGAGTTCTTCTGCTACGACCTGTCGCACAACCCGATCCAGAGCAGCACCGACGAGATCACGCTGGCCTTCCGCACCCTGCAGCGCAACGGGCTGATGCTGCACACCGGCAAGTCGGCCGACTACGTCAACCTGTCCCTCAAGTCTGGGGCTGTCTGGCTGGTCATCAACCTGGGCTCAGGAGCCTTCGAGGCCCTCGTAGAACCCGTCAACGGCAAGTTCAACGACAACGCCTGGCACGACGTCCGGGTCACCCGAAACCTGCGCCAGGTAGGGGGAGCGCGAAGGAGGCGGGGGTGGGGGGTGGCAGCTGTGCTGGGGTGGACCGGAGTGCAACGCTGGGGGGGCGGCCTGCGTGGAGGGGCATGGAGGGGGGTTGGGGTGGGGTGGTAAGGCATCAAGGCCCCGCCCAAGAGGTGTGGTTCGGGAGAAGTTCCAGGCTTCGGGTGCGAGGGCAGCGGAGCGCGGGGGCCGGGGGCAGGTTGCAAGCCCAGGAAGGGGAGCGTTGAGGAGGCGGCAGAGCTGCCTGGGGTGGGGCCCGAGGGAAGGGGAGGGGCCTGGCTCTCACTGGTGTCCGATGCTAGGCTTTCAAGGGCCCCCAGGGTTAAAAAGTCGGGTGACCTGGCAGGAGAACAATTTCAGGGAGGGCGTAGAGCCTGGGTGGGTGGACCCTGGGAGCCCGTGGAAAGGTTCTGGCCTGGTAGCTGTGGGTTCCCTGACAGGGCAGAAGGGCACCGATGTCAGTGTGGGGACAGAGTGTGGCCTGCCCACTGGCGGGGCCTTTCCAGGGCAAGGCAGGGATGGGGTCTGGGCAGGGTAAAGGTGCGGCAGGTGTGAGGGAGAGCAGGACTGCTGGGCGTGCTTGGCCTCGCCTCTCCTCCAGGGCTGCACACTTACTTCCCCTTGTCCCTCCCGGGAGGGCCCAGCAGCCCATGGTGGCCTTTCCGTGGTCCCCAGGCCCCTTGCAGGAGCCCAGAGGAGACCCCACAGGAAGGACGAGATTCTTCTCTGCAGCTGCTCCCAGATGGTCCGCTGGCAGGGGCAGCAGCTCTAGAGTCCTCCAGGTGGCCTCTGTGCCGCTGACTTCTAAGGCCCAGGGCGGCCACGGTGGGTCAGGCCATCTCTCTGGCCGGGCTTCTGCTTGACCCCCACTCCCCTCATCCTCCGTTTGCTTCCGGCCCTGGCAACTTCTTGCCTTAAGCAGCCTCCCAGCCAGACCCCTCTTCCTCTGCCAGTGCAGCCACCGTGCCTCCAGCGACACCCGTCTATACCTCCTGACTCCTCTCTCCGTGCACTTGGGCAGGGGCCGGGGGCCCAGGCTTCTGCTGGTCCTCTTCTCTCAGACCCACGGCTTTCTCTCGCAGTGAGTGGCGGGGAAGCTCTTCCAGCTGTTTCCAGCAGGCTGAGGGCCACCAGGGACATGGACGTCTCTGTCCCAGGAGGTGCTTCACCGCTGCTGGGTTAAGCCTCCTCTTGCTAGGTATCGTCTCTGTCCTTCCTAGTTCCAACCTCGAGGCCACGCGCCTTCCGCCGCCTCTCCTGATGGTCCTCCCCATGCTCCTTCTCCCCGCTGTCTCCCGGACAGGATCCTCCATGGGCATGGGAATCCCGGCTGACCTCGTGCTCTTCCTGCCTGTTCTTCGCCACCGCTGTGGGATGACCGCATGGGGGCTCCTCCTTTGGCATCTTCCCCCTTGCTGGGAGGTCTCTGTGACTAATCCTGGGGCTCTTTCTCCAGCCTGCTGCTCCCCATGGCTGCAGGGCTCCTACCCACGTGCCTCTTCTCCATGCTCCCCGTGCTCTGAGGGGTACCAAGCTTGGGGGGACCCTCCTCAGGGCAGTGCCTTGTTGCATGTCACCTTGTTCTCTGACCCCGTTGGAGGGCGGTCTTATGTTGTCACTATTGTCTGAGCACACCTGAGTGTGTCCTGTGCATTTGTCCTACTCGTAGGTGCCATATGTGTGGCACCTGCTGGGGGGAAGGGGCGTTGCTTTGGTGCTTCTCGATGACTCTCCCTTTGAGGGACCAGGATTGTCACCTGGTACTGACCTCTGGGAACATGCTGCAAGCCCAGGGTCCCTATCCACATGTCGCTGGTCAACAAACACATCATGCATCCACGGTGGGTGCAGAGGGGAAAAAGGCAGTCCGTGCCCTGCCAGCCCTCCGGCTCCTGGGGACACAGGATGAATCTGTTGAAAGTGACAGAGCAAAGCTATGCCCATGCCAGGGAGCAGCAGGGACCTTAAAAGTTCTGGAAACTCGGAGTTACTGAGAGGAGGCTGGGGGAGGTGGGGGAGGCCTGGCCCCAGCAGCACCGAGTAGAGACAGTGACCCATGGTGGCCTCTTCTTGGGGCTCCCAGAGTTGGGGGTTCAAGCTGCTAACTGCTGGAAATCACTTCCCCTGGCTTTTTCTCTTTCTTTTCTTCTTCTTCTTCTTTTTTTTTTTTTAAGATTTATTTATTTTTTTTGAGAGTAAGAGAGCAAGCCTGGGTGGGAGGAGGGGCAGAGAGAGAGGGGGAGAGAGAATCTCAAGCAGATTCCTGGCTGAGCACGGAGCCCAACATGGGGCTTGATCTCAGGATCCTGAGATCATGACCTGAACTGAAATCAAGACTCGGACGCTTAACTGACTGAGGCCCCCAGGTGCCCCTTCCCCTGGTCTCTTTTATGACGAGTCTGAGCAGAGTCCGGTCGTGGTGACCCGAGCCCAGGCCTTCAGGGCCAAAGAAGGTGTCTGGTAAAGATTTGGATTGAGGTGGTCTTTAGGAAGGGTTTCAGGAAGGATCCACATGCTTACATTCGAGGTGCAGTCCCGTTTCGGTCATTGTGACGGTTCCCAAGTAGGTCAGCCTCGGGCTTGTGCTCTGGACTCACTGTCCCCACTGTCCCCACTCAAGACCCAGCCTATGGCCAAGTCCATCCTTACCAGGCCCTCCGAGTCCCTGCCTGTCTTCTCAGGGCTTTTCAGCCAAGATCCTGGGTCCTGTGAGGCTCTCAACCAAGGACAGTGTGTCCCCTCAGGCCCCCTGGGGAGACACTGTGGATGAGACACTGTGTTCCAGCCCGTCATCATGTTCCTTACGCATGGTCAATATCTGTGTTAATTTCTTTTCTCTATGGGGGGGGGGGGTCTGCTCCTTGAGGGCTTAAAACCAGCAGCTAAAGTGCGTTTGTAGTTGTTTTCCAAGCAGTTTTCCTGGTTTGTCAGGTGCTCTACTGAGGCCAATTTTGGACACGAGGCCCCAGCAGATCTATTTCACATGCCCGGGGAACAACTCCTCTTCCCTTGCACAGTCAGAGGAAAGAGGACTTCTCCCTACACACCTTCAGAATTGTCTCGGGACCGTGTCCCTTCTTCTTACAGTGTTTCTCAGAAGGCACTGGCAATCTCTTTTCTGTTTTGTATCTCGCCTAATTCTCACGAACCATCCTGTGCCGTGGGACATACTCCCGTTTTATCAATGAGTAAATCGAGATTCCGCAGGTTAGAGAACTTGCCCACTTATCCCCTCAGGAAGGGATCGGATTGGAAGTCTGACCTCAAAGCTGCACCCATTTCCCTGCCTCCCTGGGAGAGCCCTGGTTGGTGTCCCTTGGAGCGAAATAAAAAGGCCCCCAGAACTCCTAATTTGTCTCGTGGATCTTCCATTCTTAGATGTTCTCGAGTCTTGTCTCTGCCCCAAGCTGCTCTAGCGTTAGAGCTACAGCCAGAGTTCAAGGTGGAGAGGGGGCTAAGTTGCCCCTGGATATAATGGCTGAGCCCCCGCCCCATGACTTGATGCCTTCCTCCTTCTTCACGCGCTGTCATTCTTGTGCTCTTGGACTCCAGGAGCCCTCTCTGTTCCTAGAGTGGGGAAGAACCTTTACCACTCATGTGCTAGTGGGAAGCCTTAGTATTCTGCATCCTGGCATTCTGGAAGGCACGGGCTGCTGTAGACCCCTCCTTGTGCTGTGTCCCGGGCCTCCAGGAATGGTTTCCAGTGCCCGCTGGGTTTCGGGCTCCGGACCCACCCCTGCTTCAACTACTCCAAACTTGCTGTTTTTCAGAGGAAGCCGGGATGTCCTGACATTAGCGGCAGGCCCTGGCTTTGAACTCACCTCCCTTTCTTCTCAACCCTGTTTCTGAATTTGCCGTTCTACTTGTTAAAAATTCAAGTTGTCTCAGAAAGTTGAAAATTGTTTTTTTTTTCCTTATTTTAGTCTCCACAACCAGTTCTAGTTCAAAAAGAGTGATAGTAGTTGGGTTTTTACCTCTGATCCCCACCCCACCCCTATGCCCTTTTTTCTCCTGTGTTGCTCAACCAGGCAGGGATATCAACAACTCTTATGTTTTGGGTGCCCTTGATTTCGCTGCCCTGAAACTAATTGTCCCTTGTCTGGACTGGTTGGTCTCTTCACTTTGCCACGGTCCCACCAGCTGACAGGACTAATCCTCGGACCCTGGGTTAGCCCCTCGCACTGGTCCCTGCACCTGCAGTTTGACCCCTGCCTTCCTGTTTTGTCAAGTGCTTCGGTATCACTAGGAATTGACACCCGTTGTCTGGGACATCTCCTGGTTGCTCAGAGTTGAATTCTGTTATTTTTCATTATACGAGGCCCTTATTAATTGTCTTTCTGAATTAGTCCTGGGCTCGCTGGTGATAATAATGCTGTAATGATCTGTCCCTAGAATACTTCTTCTTGAAATCACCCTCTCGGGTGTGCCTTTAGTCTTTAATGGACATCCAGCCAGAATGTCCCGCCATCTCTGATCCCCTCAGCGAAGCCACCTTTGTCCCTTTGATTTCTCCTCCACAAACACAAGGGTTATTTGGAAGGTGGTGGTTGCCTCTGCCTTTGGCCTTGAGAAGAGAAAATAAACAAGAGCCACATGGGGGCGGGACCTCTAGAGACTGGGTTAGAAGATGCTGGTTTATGGCTTAGGGAGGAGTAAGGGGTTTTAGAGGTGAATGGGCCTCCGTGTTCCTTTTTATGGTGCGGTGTGTGGGGGATATGGATTTCTGGTGCTGGCTGTGGGGAGTGGAGGCTTGGGGGTCTGTGGCGTGCATGGAAGGAGGCTGGGCTGCTGGGAAAGGCTTCCCAATTCCAGGGCTTGCAGGGGTGGCGGCGGAGGGGGGTGCGTTTCATTCCAGGATGGATAAGCTGCCCAGAGGAGCATAAGAGAATGAGGGTCGGGTGTTTGAAGAAACTGGGGAAGTTTTGGGGGAAAATGGGCTCTGGAAAGTCAAAATTAGGGAGGAAGGAGGGATCAGCCATGAGTGAGAGAGTGGGAGGAGAGGGAAGGGGTTTGGATGAGATATGTGGTGAACGTGAGCCCTCGGCCAGCCCTTGGAGGGCAAGGTTTCCTTTTCCCTGTTCAGGTGGCGACTCTCTCTCTCTTCTTTTCTCAAGGAAGGGAAACAATAAAAGAGGAGTTGCCCCTCCCTTCCATGACTCCCTGGATTGATTTGCCTCTCCTCCATGCACAGGAAAAGCAGACCCCAATATCCCTTCCCATGCTCCTTGGGGAACCTCTTCCCTTCACCTCTAAATGAAATTGCCTCTCATTCTAGCCAGTCCCGTGACTCTCTGGGAGCATTGGCCACCCTTCTCCCAGCCTGACAGCCAGCTGGGCCACCACCAGCCAGTTAACCCATTAACTTGATATGGTCACTGGTCAGCCAGGAGGCCGGTTCTCTAGAAGGCCATCTGGTTGACCAGTTAGCCAACAACTCATTGTCCATTCCCCGAGTCAATAGCCCATCCCTTTCTCACATCCCTTGTCTCCCCCCTTCCTTCCCCCCAACTCCCTAACATTTCAGCTGAAAGGACTTACTAATACTGCATAAATGGGTCTGCTTCTTAACCCCCTGCCTTCCCTCTCTCACCCTCTGTTGGAAAACCCCGTTGCCAATTCTGTGTGTGTTACTAACACGCTTATAACCCAGGGGACCAAGGGATGGGCAGGGACAGGTGGGATGAGGTATGAGTGAAAAACCGAACTAACCTTTCTGTCTCATTGCGGAATGTCGGCCATCTTTAAGTCTTTGCTTTCCTGGTCCAGTTCTTTTGTTGTTTTCTTCTCTACTAACCAAGGTCTTTAACTGTTCCCCTTCTCTGCAGCTGGCTCTTCCGGGAGGGGTGTGGGGGGCAGAGGAATCCAGGGGAGGGGGGTGGGAGGGGGGACTGGGAGAAGAAGGGATTTAATTTTTTGTGTTTTATTTCTCCCTCCCATTATAATTTAATTTTCTTTAAACGAAATGCTTCAGCTGAGCCTACGGTGGGAGGGTCTGAACAACCAACCAAATACATATGGATATATATATTTTTCCTCCTTCCTTGAGTTTCACAGTTGGTCATTTTATTTTTCTTTTCTTTTCGTTCTGTTCTTTTGTTGTTGTCTTTGTTGTTGTTGTTGTTATTTTTTTTTGACCCCCCCACCCCTCCCCCATATCTCCGGTGAAGCACGCAGGGATTGGACACGCTATGGTAAACAAACTGCATTATCTGGTAGATATCACTCTAATTGTCTTACCGTTTGGTTTGCCGTGGGTTTTTTTAGCTGTTCGATTCTCCCTCTTTTGTTTCCTTTCCCCGTTTGGTTTTGGTTGTTTTGCTCTTCTGATCGTTTTTTTGGCGTCCTGGACAATCTTCAGATTTTGCTTCTCTCTCTTTTAGTTTTTCCTCTTTCCCTTTTCTTTCTTTTTTTGGCCCAAACTCAAATCCAAAAGACAAGTGGAAACCAAGGAATTTGGCCTGTCCCTGCCTTAACCCTGACTCCTGAATTCAGATTCCTGGCCAGAGAGACCTGGGGGGCAGGCCCCATGTTCATCGGCTCTGGTTAGACCAGCCCCGATGCCAGGCTGCTGATTTCTATTGCTTTATTTTGTTCCTTTTCCCCCACACCCCTGCGCTCCTTCGTTTTTTTCTCTTTGATTTAGTTTCTTTCTTGGTCTCCTGAAAATCCATGGAAAACACCATCCCATGACATGCTATGCTCTGCTCACTGTCAGCTCCCGGACAGACCCCTCCAGTTGGGACCCGGGGGGGCTGGGGCTGAGCCTCCTGTGGCAGCCAGCTGGGTAGGTTCCTAAGTCGGGGGTGGTGGGGATGGCCCCGGGAGATGCGGAGCGGCCTGGGACCAGCTCATTCTAGTTTGGGCGCAGTCCCATGCTGGCTGCCAGTGAAGAGGTGACATCCCCTCCCTCACGCCTCAGCCTTGAGGGTTCCTGGTTCCGTGCCCCCCACATTTGCATGGCATGAATGGTCTTTTCCCCCCAGGAGGGATAGTGGCCAGTTCCCCCACCGCTCTGCTGTTCTGACTAACACTCTGTTTCACACTGTCTTCCTTCCCCCCCATCTCCCCCGACCTCAGTCCCCTGCCTGTCCCGCATGGCCTCGGCCGGAGTGGGGGGGTGGTTGCCTTCCCTGGTGAGGGGATGAGAGGAGGAGGAGCAGCAGGAGTGAAGTGGGGCTAGTTGTTGCCAAACCCCTCTGTTTGGGTTGGGCTCAGTCCCCGTGAGTGTCAGTGTGGGTGTGTGTGTCAGCGCAGCTGGTGTGTGTTGGTGTGTGGGTGCGACTGTGGGTAAATGTTGGTGTGACATTTAGGGGGTGTTAGTGGGAGACTGTGCTGTGTGTCTGTGGGCTTCTGCTGGTGACTCCACATGTATAAACGCTGGTGTGAGCTGGGGTCTGTGGGACGGGGTGGAGGTTTGAGCCTGGGAAGGGTTCTGGGTGGAGGCGGGCAGGAGCCGGCCCTCAGGTCTGGGGCCAGGATGGGCCGGAACAGGGCAGGAGCAGAGGGCAAGGAGCTGGGACTGGCCCTTTGCTCCTCACCTTGCCTCGGAGTGTGTGTCTGCCGGCTGTGCCGTGTGCCATCCCCTGGGATTCCCTCGTGCCCGCCCGTCCCGGTTCTGTGGCGGCAGGCTGTTAGTCATCGCCTATTAATAATGCAGAGTGATTGAGCACCAGGCTGGGGACCCTGCAGATGGACGTGTCTGCTCCCGTGGGGCCTGCGCTGCTGGGGGCAGCTGCCTGGCCTTCCCAGCCTCCCTGATCTGCGAGGCTGCATGGCTGGCCATGAGGGAAGCTTGCTAGCTGGGGCTCCCAGTCGTCTCCCTGACCTCCCCAGGGGCTCGAATTGTGAGGCTACGTCGGGCCTGTCCTGATGCTTACACGGGCTGTGTTTCCCTGCACCCACAGTCCGTGCTGGCCCTGTCCTCTGCCCTGTCCCCAAGGCAGTGCCCATAGCCGCAGCCATCCCAGCCTTCCCGAGCCAGGATCTCATCTGGTCACTCCCAGGCATCCCAGTGTTGTGACAGAACCAGGTGGTGGTCCCGGCGCCATCCCACCTACAGGCTCCGCTCTCCAGCTGCTACTTCTAGAAGTTAGCCGCTGCCCACCCCTCTGGCCAGGCCAGGACCTGGGCATTTGGAACTCTTTCTTTATGCAGCCTCACTGGATAGCCAACCTGTGACTTTGGGGACAGAAAGGAGGCAAGATAAACCCGTGTTGCGCACCCCAAACACCAGGGCAAAACCATCTGAGACTCGGGACTCCGTAGATCTTCCTTCCAGTCTCAGTTCCGTTAAAAATTGATCACATGGACTTGGGCCAAAGCTCAGTTTCCTCATCGACTGAACAGCTGATAGAGTCCATTGCCTCCTTCCTGGGGTCAGTGTGAAAATAAAGCAGGGTAATGGAAGCGAAAGTATCCGTACTCTGTAAAGGAAATTATGGTTTTATTCATCTTTATGGCATGTTAACTGATTATCTATCTCAGTGTTTCCAGGGTGAGGATGTTTTGTAAAGAAGTGATTCCCTTCCCATCGCAAACCCTGGAGAATACAGCATCTTTGGCCCTACGGGAGAGAACATTATTGTCCCTTCTTAGGAATCAGTCTCAAAATAACTTTAGGAGGCCCCAGAATGCCTCCGGAATTGGCCCCGGGCAGGAGGAGGAAAGGTGGAGGAACGTGGTTAAGTTGGTTAAGAGGCAAACGGCCTTGTCTGGGTTCAGCCTTGGCAAGGAACGTTCCTGCTAAATTCCAAGTTTTTAAAGTGCACGGTGTGAGCGCTACTGTTTGATGGTCAGGGCTGGTTGCCTCCTGGTGGCCTGAGGAGCCTCATAGACCCTTGAAAACCTGTTCCCGGGGATCAGCCTTTTCAAGGGGACTGGAGTCAGAGTATGGGGCCCCGAAAGAAATGGGGTTTACCCTGTTCTTACTCCCAGGCATCCCTCTGCCCCAGTTCTAGTTGGCTTTGAATTTATTTTTATATGGTCTCTTTTGTTGTTATCGGTGTGCTTCTCCTCGGGGCAGAGGGTGGATACAGGCCAAAGAGGCTAATCCATTGAGAGGTTTGGGTCAGGTGTGGTAAGGAGGATGGACGTTTCCTTGTAAAAATAATAATAGTTTGTTTGTTTGTTTTTTTTTTTGCGCACACACTGGGGTCTCTGATTCTTCTAAATAGTTCTCACATCCTGCATATAATTTAAACTTGGCAAATGCCTAGGTCGAGGCATCAGACAGAGACTGTTGTCAGTTAGCCAGTGGGGAAACTGAGGCCCAGAGACAGCGGTGGGGGGCATGTAGCAGTTCTGGAGGGCTGGGTGCCTTCCCTCCTATTATCTCATTCGATCCGTGTTGTCACCCTGAGAGAAGCACGAGTGGTGGAGGTCATTACACCCCCTTGGCAGATGAGAGGCACAGATTGTTGTGGAAAATGGGAAAGGCGGAAGAGGAGCTCGAGTTCTCTGACCTGAAGTCTTGCCCCTCTCGTCCCAAATGTTATCAAGTCCAGATGTCAGTAGTTGCTGTAGGACTGTGACTGCTAACCGAGTCGATTTCCTGCGAGTCTTTTCAACCTGATTCTCTTTAGCCTCACCCTAACCCCAGACAGATGGCTGAACTTGAGCCGGAAGCAGGCCTGCACGACCTCCCTCAGCCATCCTGTCTTTATGCCCGACTCCCACCCCACTTCGTCCTAAGGGGAGGCCTGGGCCTTCTTCCTAAACTAGTTTTTTTTTTTTTTAAAAGATCTTATTTATTTATTTGACAGACAGAGATCATAAGTAGGCAGAGAGACAGTCAGAGCGGGGGGGGAAGCAGGCTCTCTGCTGAGCAGAGAGCCTGATGCGGGGCTTGATCCCAGGACCCTGAGATCATGACCTGAGCCGAAGGCAGAGGCTTAACCCACTGAGCCACCCAGGCTCCCCGCTAAACTAGTTCTTAACCGCCTTTGGCTTCTAGATCCCTTTGAGAATTTGTTGACAACCATGGACAAATGAGACACTTTTGCATACAATGTCCTGGAAACCCATCTAGCCCCTCCAGAGTCAAAAACGTCTGCCCTCCATCCTATTCTCCCCTGAATAAGTCCCCCTCCCAAGGAGGTTGGTGACCCTGTGATCCAAGCAGGCAGCTGGGGAAAGCTCTGGATGATGCCAGAGGGGCTCTCCCTCTTCCTCAGCCTTTCTTCCCGGGTCAGGACAGGCATGGAGGGTGCCTGTGGGGACAGTTGTGGCCAGGACTTGGTTTCATATCCCACTAGCCTCCCTAAGAGCGACACGCAGAGCTCAGAGCAGATGAGAGGTGGGCCCAGCAGGGAGGGTTGAGACCCCGCCTAGGTCAGTGGCTGCCTAGCCACCCTCCAAGCTCCTGGAGCAAGGAGGGAGGCTGGGCTCCCAGGTCTTCCATGCCTCACCCCTTCTTCCCTGGCTGCACATGGCTGTTCCAGGGCAGAGCCATGGCTCGTTCCTGCTGGCCTCCTCAGTTCTCACTCGGGGCCCTGCCTGTCCGCGTTGATGGGTTGGTGTGGGTTGGGCGGCGCGTCTGCTGTGTCTCGGGTGCTAGCCGTGGTGCTGATGACCGAAAGGAGGATGCTTGGAGATGAGCCGGTCAGGACTTCCGCCCACTGCCTTCAGCAGGATGTGGTGTGTGAGCTGGTGTGTCTGGGTCATTGATCAGTAGTGAATGGGTGGTGGCAGTGAGTGTCTGAGTCACCCCCTGGTGAGGAAGATCTGAGCCTCGTGTCCCTTCCCTTTCTTTCTCAACCCATAAATGTCTCTGTCTTAGCGGTGGCTCCTCTCTCCTCCTCCGTTGGGAGGAAGCTTCTCCTTCCTGCACCCACGGCTCCCTCGCCTCCATCTCTGCTCTTCCCCATCTCCCTGGCCCCGCATGCCCTTTCACGTGCGGCTGCCTCTCTCTCTCCTCTCCTGCTGGGCCTGGCTCCCAACCCTGGCCCCCTAACCCGCATGTATCCCAGCTGCAGAGGCTGTTCTCTCGCACGGCCCCCCTGCCCTCCTCCCCCGCCAGCCCCACCCCTTCCAGAAGCTGCGCGGGGAGGGGGGGTTGGGGGGCAGGGGCAATCGTGAACCCCTGGGGTGGAGGGGGACGGGGGAATTACTCCCCTGATTCCTGCTTTTACTAACGAACCCGCCATTTTTGTGTCTGGACTTTGATTTGTCTGAGGGAACAGTTGGGTTTTACTAATCTCCGTCATCTCCCTCCTTGCCTTCCCCAGAGACTGTCCTCCATTCCCCCTACTCTTGGCTTCCTTTCCACCCAGTGCCCGTCTCCCCCTTTTTCCCTCTACTTCCTCCACCCCCAGGCTGACTCCCCTTCCTCCGTGCACCTCTGTATGTCACCCTTCTCCCACTACCCTCTCCCTCAGCCCCTGTTCTAAAAAATAGTTGTGAATTTGGGGGGACAGATAGGAGGGTGATGAAGGCATCCCTTTTCCAAAATGGGCACCAGATGGCCGTGATTTGCATAAAGCCATAGAGGGCAAGGTCAGATTCATGCCCAGTGTGAAGGGGAATCCAGGAGGGTGTTCCCCACAGGTCAGGTCCTTCTAACTCTAGAATGGCAAAGGCAGGTGAGCTCCCTGCATGGACTGGGCCAAAGAGCCCACAGGATGAGGATAATGGCTGTAGCTGCTGGGGCTGGGGGGAGGGAGGACACAGCTGAGTGGCTCAGGGGAGCTGGAAGGCCGAGGAGGCCAGGAAGCCTCTTCCTGAGGACTTTGGGGGCCAGCAGGGGCCTCCCCCCTACAGAATCAAGGGCACCTGGTTAGAACAGGCTCGGAGGAGGAAGGCTCTGTCCACTCAAGTCTCCTGTGGTGTTGGGCTTATAGATGGGATACAGGCAGGGAGAACCAGTGTTTCTCTGGGTCACGAGGTGACTTGACATTCACCTTTAATGATCAGGATGTGTCTGTCCCCTGGATTGTGATGGGATTAACGTGGTTATAGGGACATGTCAGGTCAGGTACCTGCCCTTCAGGAGCTGACTGTCTAGCTGGGGTGAACAGACACTACTCAGGAACTAATTAGTGGCTCATTTCCTGGTCTTGGTGTGGCATCAAGAGTGGAGGTGTAGGGTGGGACAGAGCTGAATTTGCCTTAGGGAGACCCCTTCACCAGCCACCCCTCCCTGTCCTATCCCACTCCTTCACCCCAATCCCCTTCTTCCCTTTCTGTAGCCCCCTTCTGCCCATCCTAATTTTGTCTGCATGTTTTTGTGACTAATACTTTGACCCTTCCCTCTTCTACCCGAATCCCTACTTCCCAGCCTTAGGTGGGTGGAGGGAAGAAGAAATAAACAATAATGACCAGCCCTCTCCTCAAAATAAGACTCAAAAGCTTTTGAACTGCCCCCTCCCACAAAGACCTCTGTCCTTGAACCTGGTCCCCCAGCACAAGGTTTGATGGTTCCCAGGAGGGAGCCCTTCAGCCCTCACTCTGCTTAGCTGTGCCCCCAACTCGCTGTGAATGAGGGGGACTCGAGGGCCCTGTGGGGAAGTCCCCCTTGCCTCGTTCTACCCATGTTCTTTAGGAATCCCTAACATCCTCGTCCCACCCCTAATACAATGGAACTCTGGAGACCAGTCTTGGGAAAATGGCTGGTGGCATGTGCGTACGGGCCGATGTGGGCAGGGACACACAGAATGTGACTGGAAGACCTAAATCTCCAGACTGTGCCTAAAAAGAGGGTCCTGAAGTATGTTTGGGGACTGGGAAGCGGGGGTGAGCTGTGGTCTGCGGAAGCACAGTGTTGGCTTCACTGTGATCCAGTTTCCTGAACACTCCTGTAGGAGCCTGCCTCCTCTTCCCAGGTGACCATCCTGAGCCACAGCTCCTCTCCAGTGGGGCGCTCACAGTCCCAAAGCCCTGGATTCTTCCCCCATGTCTTGCTGGGTTTCTGGAGCCCTTGTAGGCTGCTCCTATGGCTAAACTTTTCAAGGCCAAGTGGGGATTTGTCTGGGGAGGGGTTAGACAGAGAGTTCCTTGCATCTGTCACTTCTCCCCAAGGTCACTTCTGCCTTCCCCAGGCCACTGCTGAGCCCCTGTCCTCTCCTTGGAACATTGGGTACTCCCCTCTCCTTTCCCATGTTGCTTTCTTAGCTGACTTTTCAGCCCAGGGTTAAGATATCATGAGGTTATCTCTGTTCCCCTCTTCCCTAACCTGGCCCTTAGTAATGACGGTGGTGTTAGTAGGGAAGACAACAAAGATAAGAGGGCAGGCTAATGAATACGTAAAGAGCTACACTCTCCTTGGGAGACAAGAGAGCCACCAGTATATGGAGGGACTGGGGAATAAAGAGACAGACTCAGGAAGAAGGCATGGACCAGTGGGAGCCCTTGAAGTTAGGGTGGTGGTGGTGGGAATCAGCCCCTGAAGGCGTTATGCGTCCCCCAGGAAGTTCCAATGCTCTCCAGTACTATCCCCGTGTTCTGGATGCCCTTGCTGTCTCCCAGTTTCCTGCTGGGCTAAGGCTTCAAGGACTCCTCGGTGTCCCAAAGTGACAGCTGCAAGTGAGGCAAAGCCACCAAGATCCAAGGAGAACTGGTGCTCTCTATGTCCTTTATGAAAAATGCTCTGAAATCACCCGAGGCTCCAGCAAGCACCTGAAGAGGGGGGAAGTGAGGATGCCATTTGCATCCCCACATAATGGGGCCTTGTCCTGAGGTCCCTACTCCTGTTTGGAGCCATTTCCAGGCCCTGCTTCTTGCTGTTCTTCATGGTGAGCTCTCCAAGTACCCTTCAGGCCTCTGCCTGATGAGTTGGGGGCTGTGGGGCAGGCCTGAGCCCACCCTGAAACCATCAAATCTTGTGCTACCTCCTTTCCTGCCTTCCCTCTCTCCCCCCACTGTTCCTCTTCCAAGACAAGCAGACATAAAAATGGGGGTGTCCCCCTCCCCCGCAGCCCCCCGGCCCCTCCCTTGCCCAGCCCGTGGCTTTTCCCAGGGAGTTGATGCCGGTTGTCTCCTTGTCTCTCTCCCTCCCTCCTTGGGCTGGGCAGGTGACCATCTCGGTGGACGGGATCCTGACCACCACAGGCTACACGCAGGAGGATTACACCATGCTGGGCTCGGATGACTTCTTCTACATTGGGGGCAGTCCCAACACGGCTGACCTGCCAGGCTCGCCCGTCAGCAACAACTTTATGGGCTGCCTCAAGGACGTGAGTAGGGCTCGGAAGGGGAAGGGTCTGGACTCAGCCAGGAAACTGGTCCCTGTCTTCAGTGTGATTTAGTCTGAGCTGGCCAGCTGCCTGCTTCCTCTGTTCTGTCCGAGGTGTGGGGAGACCTCCCCTCATCAAAACCTAAGCCTCATTGATTTTATCAAGAAGCTTCTCCTCTCTCATTTCCTTGAGCCCCCGTCCTCTCAGAGGACTCTTGAGGGCAGCAGTGGTGCAGAGGACAGAATGTTGGATGTGAAGCCTGAAGACCTGTGTTTGGTCTTGGTTCTCCCACCCGCTAGCTCTATGACCTTGGCCGAGTCTGGCGGCCTGTGTAGTTCTTAGTTTCCTCATCTAAAAAGTGAGTAGTCAGTACCTACTTCTCAAGGTGGATGTGAGGGTGGGCAAGAGTGTAAATGAAAATACTCTGTCAGTTGGAAGATGTCTGCTAGATGTGGGCCGTGATTGTCTTGTCACTACTAGGAATCCCAATTCAGCGGGTACTGAGGGCTGCCCTGCTCGGCTGGGCTGGAGGACGGAGCACAGACCATAAGTGGGGCAAGGGAGGTACTTGGTCAGAGCCTCTGTATGTGAAGTTCTAGAACAGAGGTCCAAGCCAGTGATCCGGAGCAATGAGCAGCACGCCCCCCCCCCCCACAATGGCAGGGTCCCGTGGTGGCTGCTGGGCCGGAGTGGCCAGCCCTGAGCGGCTTTTGCTTCCTCATCCCTGACCCTATCCCTCCCTGCAGGTGGTCTATAAGAATAATGACTTCAAGCTGGAACTGTCCCGCCTGGCGAAGGAAGGGGACCCCAAGATGAAGCTTCAGGGGGACCTGTCATTCCGCTGTGAGGATGTGGCTGCCCTCGACCCCGTGACCTTTGAGAGTCCTGAGGCTTTTGTGGCCCTGCCCCGCTGGAGTGCCAAACGCACCGGCTCCATCTCCCTCGACTTCCGCACCACTGAGCCCAATGGGCTGCTGCTTTTCAGCCAGGGCCGGCGGGCCGGGGCTGGGGCTGGCGGCCACAGCTCTGCCCAACGGGCTGACTACTTCGCCATGGAGCTGTTGGATGGCTACCTCTACCTCCTGCTGGACATGGGCTCTGGAGGCATCAAGCTGCGGGCGTCTAGCCGCAAGGTCAACGATGGCGAGTGGTGCCACGTGGATTTCCAAAGGGATGGGCGCAAAGGTCAGATGGCCTGGGGGGTGGGGAGCCCTTCCCACCCTTCCCCTGCCTGACTTCTTTTCCAGACCCCTCCCACTCGCCTCCTGGCCTCTCCCTCATCCTTTCCAGACCCCTCCCACTCTCCCGGCCACTCCCCATCCTTTCCAAGCCCCTCCCACTGCTGTCCTTCCTCTCCTCCCATTCCGGTGGGTCCTGTCTTGGTGCATCACAGGGAAGAGGGTACTGTTTGGAGTCAGCAGAGCTGGGTTCATACCTCAGCTCTCCACTTAACCGTGTGTGTGACTTCAGGCCCTTACTCAGCCCCTTGAAGCCCCAGTTTCATTATCTGTAAAAGGAACCATTACACTGGGGTCCTTAAGAGGAGAAAATAAAAGAGTATCTATAAAAGCACAGTGCCTAACACAGAGTAGAAGTCCTATTCTTTAAACAAACAAACAAAAATCTTCCCAACCATGCCTTCCTTCTAGCTAGGCCCATGCAACCTTCTTTTATTAACTCACTCACAAGTGCTTAGGGAGCACCTACTGTGTGCCAGGAGCTGTCCCAGGTGCTGGGATGGGAACTGTGGGGAATGAAACTGTCTTCGCTGTCATGGAGCTCATGCTCTGGGGGCTTGGGGTACAAAGTAGCACCCAACACTCCTACCTGCTGAGGTTTCTAGCACAATAAAGCGGAGGGCAGAGTTGCTCAGGCCAGGCGGGTGCTGTTTCTCGAAACTTCTGTTGCTTCCGACCACCCTTTCCTCTACTCTTCCCTTTTGGTCTTCTTTCCCACCCTCTTGCTTTCTGCCCAGTTCTCTCTTCACTCTTCTCCATCTTGTCATCCATGAGAGAAGGAGTTGATATAAAGGAGAATTGACACATTACCCAATGTAAGCACTTACCACATCAGCTAAGTTGATGTTACTGCACCAGGCCTTTGAGACTGGGTGGAGGGGCTTTTCCCCCCACACACAGGGAGGAAGGAGGCCCTACGGCTCCCAGAAACACCAGCCTCTCATGGCTGGCTGTTGCTTCCCTTCTCTTCCTCAGAGATGTCACCTTTCCCCAGGCTTTACAGTATGTGGGTTCATCCCCTGGTTTTGTCTCTTTCTCTCTCTTTTTTTTTTTAAAGATTTTATTTATTTATTTGACACAGAGAGAGAGATCACAAGCAGGCAGGGAGGCAGGCAGAGAGAGGAGGAAGCAGGCTCTCCGCAGAGCAGAGAGCCCGAGGCGGGGCTCGATCCCAGGACCCGGGATCATGACCTGAGCCGAAGGCAGAGGCCTCAACCCACTGAGCCACCCAGGCGCCCCTGGTTTTGTCTCTTGATGGCACCCAGGCTTCTTCTCAGAGCTTGCTGCCTCTCAGGGTTTCCCCATAGTGACTTGTGACTCTCTAGGGTAGAAGTCTGCCCAGGCTTTGCGGAGAACCCCAGGGCCCTCTGCTCCTCTCTCCCTTCATGAGGTGGTCTCCTTAGCATCCCACAGAGCTCTAGAGCCCACACACCAGGACTGACGGGTCCTTGGGTCACTGTTTGACCAGCTCTGGCCATTTCTGATGTCCCATGTTCATTTGTGCACCTAAGCCCAGACTTGGGGCAGCCATACCAACAAAACTCTCCTTGACCTTTTCCGTGACTTTTTTTTTTAAATTGTGCTAAATTACACATAACATTACCATTTTAGCCATTTTTTTAAAGTGCACAGTTTGGTGGCATTAAGGAACTTCACACTGTGGTACAACAATTACCACCATCCACCTCCAGAACATTTTCATCTTCCCAAACTGAAACTCTGTCCCCACGAGACACTAACTCCCTGTTTCCCCTCCCCCAAGCCCTGGCAGCCAAAATCCTTTCTCTTTCAATGAATTGACTACCCTGGGGACCTCCTGTAAATGGAATCATATAATGTCCATTTTTGTCTGGCTCATTTCATTCAGTGTGATTTCAGCTTTATCCATGATGCAGCACATGTCTCAGCATTTCCTTCCTTTTCATGGCTGAATAGTATTCCATTGCATGTAAATACCACGACCTTTTGTTTGTCCTTTCACCTGTCGATAGACGCTTGGGTTGTTCCATTTCCGTGTTTTGGAGCAAGGATCTTGGAGCAAGGCCTGTATTCACTTTAGTTTCCTTTTGCTGACTCTCCATTATACATTCTTTTCCCAATTCTTCCTTTCCCTCCCTCTTCCTTCTCCTACATTTGATTCATTTACTGAGAGTCTAGCTGGGTAGCGCCCATGGCCAGGAGGCCCAACAGCAGGTCCATCTGGGGATCTGCTATCAACAGAGATGTGGGTGATCAGAGGGCCGTAACTAGGGACCTTCTGGGGGAGTGGGTTTTAGCAGGGAGACCCTGGAGCATCTGACACCTAGTCAGGGGAGACAAGCTAGGGCCATGTTATTAAAACGGAATACAGGGGAGTGACTTCTTTGGTTCAATAAAGGTTTTGAGCAGAGGAGAATGTGCTCCAGATTAAGAATCCCAGCCATAGAGGAGGTCCTAATTCTGCTTCCTGAATTTGACACCCCGTATTCATGCTTCGATCTCCTGCTGCACCCCTCACCCTGTCCAGATCTCTGCCCGGTCAGGCCTGATGTAGACCAAACCCTCCTTACCTCTCTTTAACTTCATGGACATATGCAGACTTTATTTTATTTTATTTTATTTTGTTTTATTTATGAGAGAGAGAAAGTAAGCACACAAGTGGATGGGTTGGGGAGGTAGGAGGGAGGGGCAGAGGGAGAGGGAGAGGGAGAAGCAGACTCCCCGCTGAACA
This sequence comes from Lutra lutra, assembly GCF_902655055.1. NCBI lineage: Eukaryota > Metazoa > Chordata > Mammalia > Carnivora > Mustelidae > Lutra > Lutra lutra. The sequence continues at coordinate 107,105,048 of NC_062287.1, read as the reverse complement.
GAGAGCCCAGTGCACCCTCGATCCCAGGACCCTGGGATCATGACCTGAGCCGAAGGCAGACACTTAGCCAATTGAGCCCCCCAGGCACCCAAGACTTTTTTTTTTTTAAAGCATTCTTCTTGAGAAAAGACAGAGGAAGGAAAAAGTACAGAAAAAATATAAATAGAGAAGTTTCTAATGTATAATCTTTTACTGCTTAAAGATTTCAGTGAAGGTTTTGGAGCTCCCACGTGATCCCAAATATTTTTTCTAAGATAACCAGCCTTTCCTTCCAAAGAAGCCGTACAACTCGGGAGCTCTGTGCCCAGCCACCCCTCTCCTGGTTGTCATCCTGTGTCAGGCCCGGGGAGCGGATCTGCCTGCCTATCTCGTCCGCCAGAGAGAGGGTTGGACCATGCAGGCTCTGGATGGCAGTCTGCCTCTGCTCCTGACCCTCCCTGGTGCTTTGGGCAGCTTCCCCAATCTCCTTAGGCCTCACATGCCGCTTTAGAACGGGATTGTAAAGGGCTCCTTTCCTTGAGACTCTGACATAAGAGAAGTGCTGAGCGTCTGACATGCGGTCATACAAGTTCAATAAGTGTTAGTAGGAAGAAAATGCTTTGGAGTCAAAGCTTCCAGCCTCCATAGGTCTCTCTGCCTCTGGTTTCTGGTCTAAGGCACTGGCCAGGGCTATGGTCCAGGCCTTCGGGGGCATGTCCACCTCCTGTGCAGACCCCGAGGACTCACTCGGGTGCAGAGGGAGGTGTGTGGACAGAGGCTCCTCACACCGCAGCTTGGCTGGGGCTGGTTCACCTGAGTTCTTGAACTTGACATCTTCGTCTAGTGGTATCCACAGTAGCAAATAAGGCCAAGCTTCTGGCCCAGGGCTGCTGTAGAGCGTGGAGTGGAAGATCAGGGCTCCCTTGCTGGCCCGTGTTGACTCTCGATCCTGCCTTCGTCACTGAGGCCCGCTCTCCCTTGATCCCTAGGCTCCATCTCTGTGAACAGCCGCAGCACACCGTTCTTGGCCACCGGGGAGAGTGAGATTCTGGACCTGGAGAGCGAGCTGTACCTAGGCGGTCTCCCTGAGGGGGGGCGGGTAGACCTCCCTCTGCCCCCAGAGGTGTGGACAGCGGCGCTCCGGGCTGGCTACGTGGGCTGTGTGCGGGACCTCTTCATAGATGGGCGCAGCCGAGACCTCCGGGGCCTGGCCGAGGCTCAGGGGGCGGTGGGCATCGCCCCCTTCTGTTCCCGGGAGACGCTGAAGCAGTGCGCATCTGCCCCCTGTCGCAATGGGGGCACCTGTCGAGAGGGCTGGAACCGCTTCGTCTGTGACTGCATCGGGACCGGCTTTCTGGGGCGGGTCTGTGAGAGAGGTGAGGCCGGTTTCCATTCCGGGTGTCCCCACTGCCCATCCTTGGGCCCCTTCCTCCGCAGGGTGCCCCTCAGAGACCAGGCCTGGGTTTGTCATCCTTGTAACGATCCTCTCGGTCTTCTTTCTCCCTCCACTGGCTTTCCCCTGTCCCCCGATTCCCTCTTCTCCCACTTCCGGGGCAGAGGCCACGGTCCTGAGCTACGACGGCTCCATGTACATGAAGATCATGCTGCCCAACGCCATGCACACGGAGGCAGAGGACGTGTCCCTGCGCTTCATGTCCCAGCGGGCCTATGGGCTCATGATGGCCACCACCTCCAGGGAGTCCGCCGACACCCTGCGCCTTGAGCTGGATGGGGGCCAGATGAAGCTCACGGTCAACCTCGGTAACCACCCCGCCCTGTGCTCTGGTCTCTTCCCTGTCCCTGCCTCTGACCACACCCCCCTCTGTCTGGAGAAGCTGGTGGTGGCGCCACCAAGGGTGGGAAGTGGGGAGGGGCCAACCCCGGGTCAGCGCCCCCGAGAGCTTCATCCCCAGCGAGGATGCTCAGAGTAGGGGGTGCAGGTATTTGGCAGCCCTGGGTATGGGGTACCCCCACTATGGCTGTGTCACCCACCCAAGTGTGTCTCGGTGTGACAGCCGTGCTCCAGGAATGCTCCTTTGGGTTTGACGGTGTCTGTCCTGTATCCATATGTGATGACGTAGCTCATTGTTGGTTTAGTCTTTCACTGGCTCATTCATTTGGGAAGGACTTGCAGATGCCTCCTGGGGCTAAGCCTGAGCTGAGCGCAGCTCACCTGGAGATGAGGAGGACCGGGCCCTGTACACAGCTACTCTCACCTGCTCTGCATTTAAAGAGCTGTGTCTGTCTGTGTGCGCAGGTGCCCACGTGATGCGGGATGCCTCAGGACATATCTTCCCTTGTCTGCTTTCACGTTTGAGTCCCATAGCTGCCCTGTGAAGCCACAGGGTCACCTGCTGGGCTGTGCTTTGCCTGTTTTATAGATTGTAAAATTCACATGGCGACTCATCCAACATGGCAAAACCAGCATTTGTTGGGGAAGGAGCCCAGATTCAAACCCAGGCCATTTGCCCTAATGTACAGTGTTTTCCCATTGCCTCTAACAGACTGGGAGGTGGAGGGCAACGGGGACCCTTGCCATCTCTGCTCCTGCCCAGAGCAGGCTGAGGCCCCACATCACCGGGCCGTCCCCAAGTCGTCTGTGCGAGTGGGACTGTCAGGTCTGTTGGTACAGAAAGAAGACGGCAGGTGTACTCAGTCAGCTCGTATTTACGGGACACGTCGTAAGCACCAGTGTCTTCTGCCCTGGACTCCAACAGTAGCGAAGACGAGGATCTCGCCTCGGTGAGGCTGTCAGTCAGGGGAACACTGGAAGGTGGAGGTCCTGAGCCACCCAGGCTGGGCTCGCGACTGTCTGTTTTTTACTAGCCTCGCTAAGCACATGCAAGTATAGGACCCAAGAGCCTGCCACGAAGGAAGATTCAGGCCACGAGGGTCACTCGTTGCATCCTGGGCAGGAAGAGAAGCAGGATTCTTCTGAGCAAATTAGGGACCTCAACTGGAGAGAACACAGAGCTTTGAGCTTTTAAATCTCGATCTGGAGTTTCACCCTAACTTTGGTTGCCAGATCATGTGTGGGACAGGCTGTGGCCTTTTGGGGACCTGTTGCCTCATTAATAAATTTATACTATGTCTTTCCCATTCCCCTTTGGCCACTTGATCTTTGCCCTCCCAGGACGAGGATTTGCCAAGCAGGGTGGGGGCTGGAGGCAGGGAGGTGTGTAGGGCCAGGGCCAGAGCCACAGAGTTGGGGGGGCCATAAGGGCTCCATGAAGCTCTGCTTTGGGCCATCATCATAGCCCACAAAGTGGGTGCTGGGTGTCAGGGCTGCAGGGGGAAAGTAGGAAGGGAGACACCCTTTGGCCAATGTCCCACAGTCTGTACAACATCCCTGGGCCATCTGAAATGGTCATAGGAGGGAGTCACCAGCCCAGGACCCCATGAGTGGCCCCGTGCTTCCTGGTCTGGGTATCCAGACCTGGTGTGACACACTCCATCATCCTGGCGGAGGGCGGGGGGTGTGTTCTCCGCACAGTAGCACATGGCTCTATGCGCTGGGTAGTGATGCGGTAGGGAACATCTCTAGCCTCTAGCAGGGAAGGCAGATGCTTCTTCCTGACCTGGGCTATCTTAGGTGCTTGGGGAGGAAGCTTGGGTTCCTTTAGATTAGACAGAAGACGGTGTCCTCAGCCAGGAAAATACTCTCTGGGGGTCCTTGGGACAGGTCTTTCTTAGGATCTCCCTTCTCCTTCCCATCAGCATGCTTTTCTGTCTGTGCCTCATAAGTACTAGAAGGCAGAGAACAAGGTGGCCGTCAGGATGCCAGCCAGCAAGACAGGCCTTCCACCTCTCGCCTGTCCCTTCCTCCCACCCCTGGCTGTCCCGAGCCCCATGCGGAGATGCCGTCTCTAATATGGCTCATGACAAGCCATGGCCAAATGCTTGGTGCAGACACATCTGTCCCCAATACCAAGGGACACGCATGCAGGGAGGCGGGTGGCTGCTCCGTGGTCCTCCCCCAACTATCAGCCTCAGGCTCTGATGGGACGAACCCTGGTCCTGGGGCTGGGAGATCTGGGTTTCACACCTGGTCACTTTGCTGACCAAGTCATTCCCCTCTGCTGGCCTCTGGGTCATCTGTAAAATGAAGTTAAGGGTCCTCACTCTGTTAACCTGTGGCAGTTTTGAGACTCTGGTGGAAAACGGGAGTGAAGGCATTATACAGAGGCAGGACGTGTGTGGAGACTCACCCAGCCTTCTCGAAGGAAAATATGACCGGGATAGGGTCCTGAGCTCCGAGCCAGGCCTGGGGGCTTGCTTCCATGTTGCATGGCCCCGTCTGGTTACCGCTCCCCCATTCTGCTTGTTACCCAGGGCCTGTGGGGCCACACAGGCAGGGAGTACCACCAAGGCTCTGGTCCTGGGCTGGACTTACTGCTGGGGGCCAGAGAGAAGCCTGAGAAGTCTTGGTCTCTGGCCTCGAGGTTTCATCCTGTAGGGAAGGAAGGCAGGCAGAGGGGGGCAGCTCTGCAACCTGTTGGATGCTCAGTGGAATGTCGCAGACTTGGTGCTGTGTCCTAGAGAAGAAAGGGAGGCTGCTGGTGGTCACTTGGTGGGACAGCTGGGAGGAGGCCCTCCGTGCCAGCCTCAGGAGGTGGGGCGTTTGCTGGGCCAGAAAGGGCCAACCAGGAGCTGCTACCTCCTTCTGGGCAGAGGATTCTAGAAACACTAGACTGTGCCTCCTGTCCTCCTGTGCCTGCAGACAGTGAGCGGGGTGGTTGATTTCTGTTTCTAGAAAATGCTGGAGTCCCCTGGATTCTTTGCCCTGTTCCACTGTGACCTGCGTTCTTGGGTCCTTTTGCCCTAGATACTGCTTCTTGGACCATTGCCCAGCCTGTCCTGTCCCTTGTCGCCCTTCACCAGGCATGCCCCTACAGACCCAGGGGTTCATGATGCTGACACGAAGGGCATATTGTCATCAGAGAATCTCCAGGCTGGAGATACCGTTAGTGGTTATCTCCTCCGACCAGCACGCCCCGCCCCCCGCCCCTCCCCGCCCCGAAGTGTGAATTACCCACTAGTTCCTCCATCTCGGCTCACAGGCCCATGTCAGGGGCTCCCCACTTCCGACGCCACTCTAATCCCTGGGTCCTTCTTCCTTCTTGTCAACCGCCCCTTCTGAAATTCCCACTTGTGGACCTAGTTCTGCCCTCTTGGGCTGTACACAGTGAGTCTAACTCATTCTTGTCCTAAGCCAGGCTTGATACACAGGGTGCCTCATTCCCACGGGGCGGGGCGGCTGCTGTCAGTGGTTCTCAGGCTCCTGCCATAGCCTGGGCTGCTGGGACTATTGCTCTGAACAAGGACTGCATGCTTCTGCTCTTCCGTGTCACCTCTGAGATGAGCTTCTGGCCAGTGGGCTCCTGAGGCTCCTTGCGTGGGAGTCTTGGACCGCCATCTCCAATCTGTGCCATCTGTGGGGTCTGGGTGGGGCAGGGGATCAGGTGGGGCGTAGGATGGGAAGCCTGGGTTCTTTACCCTGGTTTCCTTACCATGCAGGTGACCTTTCCCACCTGTTTCTTCATGCACGCATCCCCTCGTGCTGGTCGCTGTGTCCAGCCAGGACTTTGGTGGGTCTGCACAGACCTGTCATTTCACTAGCTGAGTGCGGCTCACTAGCTAATGCTGCCTGAGCTGGGCTCCGGGTGGGTGTGTGCATGGAGGGCTGGTGCGCCCTCCCCCACCCCCCACCGTTCTGCCTGCCTCCGGGATGGCGCCGGCTCTTTCCCACAGTGCCCATTCTCACGGGGTGTTCACTGTCCTCAAATGCCACTGGAGCGGGGCTTCCAAGGGTGGGGTCCTTGCAGGGGGTGGACCTGGAGCTGACACCTCTTCTCTGGACAGATGGACCCCCATTCCTGGCGCCGCCCTGCTGGGGAGGGGAAGAACTGAACTTTTCCCAGCAGGGTTTGGCCTGCCCTTCCTACCCCTTTTTTCTTTTTTGGACCCTTCATTGGTGAAGACTCTGCTGGCCCGAAGAGAGCCTCCGTGACCCAACTCCAGGCCTGGCACCCTCCCGCCCTCACCCCGACATTCTTCCCCTCCCTCTGTCTAGCTTCTCCTTCCCTTGGCTCCCCCTTCCTTCCTCTTTTCTCTCTGCACCCTCTCGACCTTCTTCCTCTCGCTGGGCCTCCAACTTCCCCCTGAATCTGCTCCTTGGCCTTCCTCTCCTTTCTCTTCCCTCCCTTGGTGCCAGGCTGTGGCTCAGGGTCCCGGCTGCTCCCCCACTCTTCTGCCGCGGTTGACAACGCGTGTGGAGCTCAGCCGTACTGCCCGAGGGGCCCAGGCCCCCAGAGCCACAGGGGAATCTGTTCACCTCCACTGCAGGAACCTTCAGGGGCCCAAGGGATGCCAGATGCCCCCACCTGCCTTTGTTTCCACGGTGGTGTTGGGGTGCGGGCAGAGTCTGCCCTGGGAGGAGCCATAGGATATCAGGCTATTGTCTGAAACTGCCCCTTTGCTGAAAGACAAAGGCCTGCTCGCTGAAGCTCTCTTTCTTGTGCACCGGGAGGAAAGCTGAGGCTCAGAGAATAGAGATTAGGGCCCAGCTCCTCTGCCTCAGAGTGTAGGACTTTCTGCAGCCCTGAGGCTCTCCGGGTCAGATGGCATGGTTCAGGAATCCAGAGGGGCCTAAGCCCCAACTTTCTAGGACCCTAGTGTTTCATTCCCTCCAAAAGGCTGGCCGACTGACACGTCGTGGGTAATGCGTCCCATCAGAGGCGGGTATCGGGGGAGAGGTTGGTCCAAGGCCCTGGGGCCCTAGGCTGCAGTTCTGCATAGTGTGCTTTCTGGCCGTGTGGGGCCCGCTGACCCTGCAGTCACAGGATAGCAATGGTGGGGCTGGGGCAGGGGCAGATTTAGCCTACTGTGCCTGCCTGTCCCTGACTTGCTTTGTGTCCTCGGTATCTCCATCTGTGAGGCCCTGGCCCCTCCCTAGGAGGACAGATCGAGGCTAGTTGCTCTCCAGGGTGAAAGATCCCTCCAGTCCCGTGGCAGCCTGGCATCCTCCACGTTAGGAAGGGTAGAAGGAAGGTTCCTGGAGGGGTGGTGCTGGCCCCCTGGGACTTTGGGAGGTGGATGGCCACGGGAAGGGAGCCCTGGGGCAGACCCCTCCATTTAGCTCAGAGCCCAGGGGGCGTGGGGAGAGACATGTCACCACTTGGGCTCTGAGCAGGGAGTCGTCCCAGAGCAGGGGATGCAGGGATTCTGACCCACCCCAGCCGTCTCCCTCCCAGAGATGTGGAGATGTGGGGGGTTGGCCAAGCCTGCAGCCCCACTATGATCCCCTGTACGACTGGGATTCCCAAGGTGCCCATCTCCCTCAAACACGAGAGGCCCGGGCCCCTCTAAGGGGGACACAAGCCCTCCTCCCACCACCCGACTGCCCTGCCTCCCAGCTCTAGGGAGGGTTGGAGCCCTCTTGGGGGCAGGAGGGACAGGGGTCCAACTGAGGAAGGGGAGAGGGCACCTGGGCACGCGTGGTCCCCAGAAAGTGGTCCCGGGGGGAATCCCCGCCCGCAGACACCCCTGCCTGTGAAGGATGTAAAAAAAAAAAAAAAAAAAAAAAAAAAACTTGTTCTGCCTTTTTGTCTCCCCTCCCCCTCTGCCCGCCCCATGGCCCCCCCAGACTGCCTGCGTGTCGGCTGCGCACCCAGTAAGTGGCTTCCCTCTTCTTCTGCAGAGCCCCTAGGGGCCTGAGATGCTGAACGCTGGGGATCTGGGGAGGGACGGAGGGGGGAGGAGAGCCTTCCTCACTAGCTTGTGTGGGGGTTGGGCCATGGGTATGGGGAGGGGAGCAGGCATGAGGGTGGGGGGCATGGCTGTGGAGGGCAGAACGGGCCCAATGACGATGAATCAGGAAGAGTTGGGGGAGGGCTCTGGGTCAGCATGTTCCCTAGGTCTGAGAAAAGGAAAGCCAGGAAACCTTATCATCTCAAGTCCTCAGGAGGGTGGGGCAAAGATTTGGTGGCACCTGTGGGAGGACGGCCCACCCCCCTCTGGCCGGAAGAAGCCAGAGAGGAGCTGGGACATTCCACTGCATCTCCAGAGGTGGCCACAAGGGGGAGGGCGAGGCACGCAAGAAAGAAGATGGGATGGGGAGCAGGGTCCCGGCTTCAAGTTCAGCCCTCCACAGCTCCTGCGGCGGGCGGGGGGCTGAGTTTCTGCCAAGTGTGGGGTGCACTCAGAGGGGACGGGGAGGCTCTCGCTGGGGTGAGATGGAGAGCAGGTGCGGACATTTCTGAGCATCCACCGTCTCCGAGAGTGTTTCTGTGTGGTGTGCCCTGATGTCATGGGAGAGGGCACAGGAGCGCGGCAGATGCTGGCAGAGGGGCCATGGGTGCTCAGCGTGTCTGTGCGTGTGTTTGGTCCCTGTGCACGCATGTGTGGTTAACCCTGTCCCGATGGCCTGTGCACTGGGGGCCAGGGGCGATCTGGGCGTGCCGAACGGCGTAGCATCATTATAGAGAAAAATATATTTTGTCTTGGGATCGGATAATCCCAGTCTTGAATAAACGGTCATAATTCCCGAGAAACATTCCCCTCTCTGGCCACGTTGGCCACGTGTGTGGTCGCATGTCCAGGTGTGTGGAGTTAACCAGCTATGTACAGGATGGTCCCACGGGGTCCCTCCGTGGATGGGGGAGCTGTGTGTCTGTGCGAAGGCTTCCCTGCCAGCAATGGAGCTGTGGGTGCAGACTCACATGGGGGCACGGTAATGCTGTGTATTTTTTGGAAATTATAGGTCTATGCCTATAGGCTGGGAATGTCACTGCTGGCTACACACCTTGACATTGAAGTTCCTTAGAAGACTTGGAAAGAAAATGTTGGTTATAGGTATGAGTGTCTGTGTCAGGGCCTTGGGGCACCAGTCTAGAGGCACCTTTCCCATCACACTCGATTCCAGTGACGTCCTTGGGAGTCATCCAGAGCGGCAGTACCGTTATCTGGATTTAGGACTGGGTGTGTAACCACCGTGTAGTGTGTGTCCTTGTGCGTGTGGGTGCGTGGCACAGCTGAATGGAAGCCGTAGGCTGTGTGTGCACCTGTGTGTGCACGAGCGAGACTCTCTGTGCTCCGTGCGGCACAGGAAGCCCTACGCGGGCACGCAGGAGCACGGGGCTCACTCCCCCCTTGGTGCCGCAGGTAAAGGCCCCGAGACACTCTTCGCGGGCCACAAGCTCAATGACAACGAGTGGCACACAGTGAGGGTGGTACGGCGTGGCAAGAGCTTACAGCTGTCTGTGGACAACGTCACCGTCGAGGGTGAGTGCTCGGAGACCAGGGAGTGGAGCCATCCCTAGCCACCTGTGGATGGCTCTCTTTTCCGTGACAATGGCTTGGGCCTCCCTTCCTGGGGCAGCATTCTGGCAAGCTACTGCTGGCCTCTCTCCTCGAGGGGTGGCATATTAGGGCGGGGGGGCTCCTAGCAGGTGGCACAGGCCTGTGAGTGCTGGACCAGTGAGCCTCCCAGCTCCTCCAGGACCCAGCTGCCGGCACCCTGCGCCCCGCCCTCCCCCGCCCACCGAAGTTCTTGTGTAGAGTGGAGACTCCTGGGGGACCTGAGGCCCAGCCCTGGAAATGCTCCCCCAGTCTGCCCGCCTCATCTCTGTTTCTGGTCCCGAGCAGGACAGATGGCAGGAGCCCATACACGGCTGGAATTCCATAACATCGAGACGGGCATCATGACAGAGCGCCGCTTCATCTCCGTGGTGCCCTCCAACTTCATCGGGCACCTGAGCGGGCTGGTGTTCAACGGCCAGCCCTACATGGACCAGTGCAAGGACGGCGACATCACCTACTGCGAACTCAACGCTCGCTTTGGCCTGCGGGCCATCGTGGCCGATCCCGTCACCTTTAAGAGCCGCAGCAGCTACCTGGCGCTCGCCACGCTCCAAGCCTATGCCTCCATGCACCTCTTCTTCCAGTTCAAGACCACAGCCCCCGACGGGCTTCTCCTGTTCAACTCGGGCAACGGCAATGACTTCATTGTCATCGAGCTGGTCAAGGGGTGAGGTGCTGGGCCCGCACGGCTGGTGAGGAAGGGCTCCCCTTCCCCTGCTGACCACGACCTGGCCCCCAGCTGCTGGCTGAGATATCCAGTCCCCTTGAACCGCAGCTCAAGGTTCAGGTCCTCAGCCACCAGCCAAGAAGGAGAAGCAGTACCCCTTCTTCCACTTGGGTGACCCCAGTTACGGCCTCGCCGGAATTCTCCCAGTTATATCTGTTTTCTGTTCACTGTCTGGGCTCAGGCGGGGCCTTCCTACAGGCAGAAGGCAGGGCCTGGCCTCTGAGGCCTCTCTTGCCTGAGAGGACCCCACCCTACAGTAGCTCTGTCCTGCCCCCTGAGGGCCTTGCTGTCCCCACAAACCTGTCCCCCAACCAGCTCCTCTTCTGCACCTGTCATGGGAGTTGGCTGCTTCGTGGCCCTCTATCCCCACTTTCTCCCCTTGATGGGAGTCCTCCTGCCATTGGGCTGGGTCCCTCCACTCTGGGGTTTCCCTCTCCATCCCTCCGTCCCGTGGTCCCTGGGACCCCTGTGAGCCACGGCTCCTCCTTACCCTGCCCTCGCAGCGCCGCCCCCACCTTGACCCGGTGTCTCCTCCCCACCGTGGGACAGGTACGTCCACTACGTGTTTGACCTGGGGAATGGCCCGTCCTTGATGAAGGGGAACTCAGACAAACCAGTCAATGACAACCAGTGGCACAACGTGGTGGTGTCCAGGGACCCGGGCAATGTGCACACGCTCAAGATTGACTCCCGCACAGTCACGCAGCACTCCAATGGCGCCCGCAACCTCGATCTCAAAGGTGGGGCCTGGGGCCTGTGGAGAAGGCCTGGCCCTAACCCAGAACCCCCCCTCCCCAACTCCCCTTGGTCGCAGTGAGCTCTCCGCCTGGGCCGTGGGCCCTGGGATCCTCTGTCCCCCTGCTGCCACCGCGGTTTCCGTCCTATTCCCATTCTCTGCTGGGTCTAGCGGGCATTTCCTATTCTGCTCTCCCGTGAAACTGATCTCAACACAGAAAGCCTGGCCGCAGGATGGGCCTCATGGGGACCTTGGGGGCCTTGCTCTAGAGCTGGGCCGCTGAAGGCCTCTTGGGCCTCCAAGCTGGAGAAGCTGGCCTTGGCTGTGGGCTGGAAAGAGGCTGGAAAGGGAATGGGGAACTTAGCGTCCTGGCAGGTGCCTCCCCTGGATGGGATGGGAGGGAACAGTTGATAAGGGGAAGAGGGAGTACCCATGGCGGGGTGGTGGGGGGCTTCCTGCCCGCTGCCTTGGTCTTATACACTGGGCATTGGCTAGGCGAGCTCGCGGGGGCTCTTCGGGACCCAGGCTTCCCTGGAGTCTCTGTGTCACACCAGGGTCACGCGTTCCCCAGGGGCCTCGCGTGTCTTCGGAATGGGTGCTAAAGGGCACAGGGAAGGAGGAGGAGCATAGAGCCCAGCCTTGGTGAAGGAACAGGAATGAAGCCAAGGCCTGCAGCTTCTCCAGAGCCCACTGGGGCAACGGAGGCGGCCTCCTCCACCAAGCAGCCCTCGGCCCCCTGGAGACCCTGCGTGTCGTGTCAGTGTGATTCAGACCATCTGGGCTGGGGGAGGGTCCTCAGAGACCCTCTTGAATTCACCCCCCTCTGGGAGAGGAGGAAATGGGAGCTTCAGAAGCCGGGAGCAGGAGGCAGAGTTGGAGCTAGAAGCTTGGTCGCCGCCGGCAGTGCCGCCAATCCCCCCAGCTCCCAGAAGGGGGCAACGTGTCACAGATAATCCTTGGCCGGCAACCCGGAGGGGGCTCTGGGCTAGGCTGGCGTTGCTGGGAGCCAGTGGCGGAACTCAGGAACTCAGCGGCTGTGTGCTGCACGACTTCCAGGGAGCGAGGTGTGATGTGGCTGGGCAGTGGTGCGCGGGGTCAGGTGTCCCTGAGGAGAACTGCTTCCTGGAGTCGCACAGAGTCCCCAAGCCCAGTCCTAGCTGTTGAGGAAAGGGGAGCTGGGTTGGAGCCAGGAGGGGTGGGAATGGAGAGCTGGCTGGGAGAGGCCCCCAAAAGCTCTGGGAACGGGGAGAAGGGAGGGAGTGGGAGTGGGGCGGATAGGGCCTCACGGCTCTGAAAGGCCCTGATTACAGGCCGGAACTGGAATCAGATGTGTGGGAGAGAGCATGGAGCTGTTCTTCCAGCTGCTCCCCCCCCACCCCCCCACTGCAAGCCCGCCCTGGGCATCTGGGCTTCTCTGGGAGGGGAGCAGACAGATGGCAAAGTGGAGAAGGAAGGAGGAAGAGGTGGGGGTGGGCTGTGGGATCTCTGTATGGAACCGAGCCTGGGAGGGGATGCCGCAGGCTGGGAAGACTGGCCAGCCAGATGCTGGGATCCTGGGAGGGGACCGGGGACCCGGATGCCGAGGATTTGACCCCCCTCCCTCTGCAGGGGAGTTGTACATCGGTGGTCTGAGCAAGAACATGTTCAGCAACCTGCCCAAGCTGGTGGCCTCCCGGGACGGCTTTCAGGGCTGCCTGGCCTCAGTGGACCTCAATGGACGCCTCCCAGACCTCATCGCTGACGCCCTGCACCGCATCGGGCAGGTGGAGAGGGGCTGTGACGGTGAGTGTAGGGAGGAGGAGAGAGGGGTGACTGCAGGCTGCAGGAGGGCCAAGCTGCAGGGGTGCATCTGGGCGGCCAAGTGCCCCCAGAGCTTTGGGGCAGGGGTGCAGGGGGTAAAGGGTCACTTGGCCTTCCCGTTGCCTCCCACCCTGTCCCCTGATCACAGTTCAAGGCCCAGCCTCATAGTCCCTGAGCACCTGTCTGCCCCACATGCCCCTGGCAGGATTTGGCCCTTCCAGTCTGGCAGGGCTGAGAGCGGGACCTCCTGCCTAGCTCTGCACCTTCCACGCCTCCTGGGGAGGGAGGGGGCTCGGCTGAGTGGGGGGTGTTCCTTCCTCCCGCCTCTTCCAGGCCCCAGCACCACCTGCACCGAAGAGTCCTGTGCCAACCAGGGCGTCTGCCTGCAACAGTGGGACGGCTTCACCTGTGACTGCACCATGACTTCCTACGGAGGCCCTGTCTGCAATGACCGTGAGTGCCCAGGGGAGGGGGCGGCAGGGGGTGGGTGGTGGTGGGGCATCCTGGCCTAGGCCCAGCCGTGGGGACTGAGTGGGAGGAGGGGGGTCTCCGAGAGCCATGCTGCCTGTTTCCTTCTTATCCCTTCCTGCCCTGAGAGCCCAAGGGGAGCTGCTGGCTGCTGTCCGCTCTTGGAGTCTTCTCTTTCGGGCCATGCAGGATTGCGACTGCTGGGTCTCTGGGCAATCTGTTGACAGATGGCCTCTCTTCTCAGTCTGGTTGGACCCTGCTCACTTCACCTATAACCAAAGGCGTCAGCCTCTGTTTCTCTCCCTGTGAGAAGTGGGTGATGGTCTCCCATGTTTTATTTGTAGCTCCCCCATCCAGGCTATGGTGCAAGATGGGGGACAGGCGTTGACCTGCACCCCCATTTTGCTGGTGCCTTCGGAAGTGCGCAGTGCAAGTCTTTTATTTCCTGCCCAGAGTGGGCCCACTCCCAAGGGGGCAAGCTCAGGAGGTTCCCGGGAGGTGAGGTCCAGCTGGTTTCCCTAGACCCGGCTGTGTGGGTCCTTCGCCCCCCCCCTCCCCCCCACCCCCCCAGAGAATCTCAGCTGCTGGTTGATCCTTGGAGCCACAAGGACACTCCTTCGTGTCCTTGTCTGGTTCTTCTCCTCCCCGTCTGGGCATCTGTCTGCCAACTTGCGTGCTGTTTGAGGCCCCTCCCTGGAGAGGGTACGGTGGACAGCAGTCTCCACTCCCTCGTGGTTGGTGGCCAGCAGCTGGTGAGAGCTGGGGCAGGCAGTGGGGAGAGGGGGGCTGTGGAGTTTCTCTCAGATGATTGGGCTGGGGGCAGCGGCTGGGGAGAGGGCAGCCTTCTCGGGCATCACCTGGATGGTCTTCCTTGGGGTAGCCCTGTTGAGAGACCAGGGATGTGACAAGTCAGAGGCCCGTGGAAAGACACACACACACACACACACACACACACACACACACACACACACCCCACGCAGCACCGGGCTTCTTCATTTTCCAAAGATGGAAACTGAAGCCTGGAGGGGTCGGTGGGTTTTTTGGGGGTAGTTAATAGTAGATCTGGGCTTAAACTGGGGTCAGAGACTTTGCTTCTGTACCAGGCCTTGGAGCCTTCGTCCTCTGGGCCTGAGTCCTGAGTTTCTTACGGGGTAAATCTGCCTGTTTCAGCGCTTGGGTCCTTGAGCAGGCCTTGGCTTTTTCCTTTTCCTCTGGAAATATGTCCAGCCCATCTCCCTCAGTGTTGTCCTGGGCCCTCAGGCATGGCCCAGCCTGGAGAACCTCCACATCCCTCTCCTGTCTCCAGGATTCTCTCGTCTGACCTGCTGCTCTCTGTTCTTTCCCAAACCCCCAGATGATGGCCAGCTCAGGGACTCTCGGGCCCGGGCTTTAGGGGAATAAAGACAGGCCCGGGCCTCTTTCTACCCCGCTCGCTTGCTGTGCACAGGCATTCTGCAAATGGTGGTAATATTGCCGCTTAATAGTAGCAGTGTCCACTGACTGTTTCGTGTTTGGCGGCTTACAAGGCCCTTTGAATTTGTTCCTCAGTGAAGGCAGCGGCACGGAGACCGACCGTCCTGTTTAACTGATGAGGACACCGAGGCCGCGTACCCTGAGTCCTAGGACGCTGGGGGCAGGGTGCACCCAGACCTAGGCGCTCGTGCCTCTGTGAGCTCCTGCTGCTCTTTTAGGCCCGGGGGTGGTGGTGCTAAGAGTGGGCATCTCTTTCTTGCCTAGGGTGCAAGGGATCAAGGTGAAGAAATGCCGCTGCTCCTTGTCACTACGACACTCCCACACGCTGGAGCCTTCTGGAAGCGGGCATAGTGATTGATGGGGGTTTAGGGAGTCATGCCATCTTTTAGCAAGGGTGGGAAGAGGGGCCGGAACAGCTTCTCCAGATCCCAGGCAGGTGGGAGGCAGGGGTAATTGGGACTGGGGAGCAGGGGACGTCTTGGGAAGAGTCACCATCCCCGAGCACTGGTCTGTGTGTCTGGCCTGAGCAGAGCCGTGCAGGTAAAAACAAGGTGGGTGCGGCCTGGCGGCTGGCGGGACTCTGACGCTGTTTCTCCAGATGCCAGTCCTGGGGGACCTTCCAAGAAGGGCAGGGCAGGAACCTGGGGGTGGGGGTCTCTGCCATTGCCTCCCGAACCATATTTCCTCTTCTCTGGGGCTGTGCCTCCTAAGTCTGCACGCTCGGCTGCTCCTCATTCATACTGCCTCTCTCTGGCTGATCTTGTCCGGGACCCACTGAGGCACAAGGCCAAGCAGCAACTGGCTGAGAGGCCTGCTCAGTTCACTCTGCCCCTGGGTGCCGAGAAAACCTGTACCTGGAGATGGGAAGGAGGGTGGGCATGGCCAGGGTGTCCTCAGAGGGTTGGGGTTGTCTCGTGGGGGAGGGACTGGGAAGAGGAGAGGTCTGACCTTCACTCAGGATAGCCCTTCCCAACTTGTGGCCTCAGTTTCTCCATCTGTGACATGGGATGTGAGGGACCTCCGTGTCCCCTTAAAGCTCACTCTGGGAAAGCCCATCTCTGCTGGGAGAGAGAGGAAAGCGGGGAGAGAACAAAAAAGAGAATATGAAGCGAGAGAGGAAGGGAAGAGAGAAGGAGGGACACTCGCTGCCATAAAGCTGGGGTTCGGGACCCAGGCAGTCCCATCAGGTCCGCTGGGGTTCTGTCCTCCAGAGCCTGCCCCTTGCAGGCAGGCTGTGAACTGAGTCTGCCCCTGTCTGTTTCTGGGCTCATCCTCTTGCTCTGCCCCTCTCTACAGCCTCTGTTGATCTCTCACACACCTTTCTCTTTTGTACCCTCTGCTCCCCCTCACTCCCCAACGTCACCCCCTCCAACTCTCTCCACTTCCCACTTACTGATATTGATTGGCCTCTAGGCGGTTTCTCTTCCTCTTCTCTTACGGCCACCGGCTCCTCTCTCCCTCCCTCTGGGACCATACATTTTCTGCCTGCTCAGAGCTCTGTCAGTCTCTATTCCAGAGCCAGGGACAGAAGAATGGGACGGAGAGGGCAGGAGGACAAGGCTTTGGGGGACCCCAGCCCTGCTTTGCAGGCTACCATCTCTCCTCCCTCCTGGAGCCCTGTAGCTCCTTGAAGCCTTTTCTGAGGACCCCTTTCTTCACTTCTGAAGAACCTGGGGCCTAACTGGAGGGGAGGGGGGCCCTGTTGGCTCACCCAGTGGGGGAGGGGGCGTGCCAACAGAGGAGCTGTCCCAGGTGCTGATTGCATTCGGCGGGGTGCGAAGCACTGTGCCCCTCCTGGTGACAGTTTTTGCTCCAAGATGGAATTCAGAATCAATAATCAGGAGCCAGCCCTCTCCTCCCTGGGTGCCCCCATTCTCTCTCCCCTTTCTCACATCACCTCCCCTTTCCTTTTACCCATTCTTCACCACGTCTCCTCCCTGCTCTACTACATTATTTCTTTGACTCCTTCCAGGTCCATCTCCGCCTCCCTCCCTTTTTATTTCTCTACCTTCCGGCTCTCCAACCGCCCCCCCCCACGCCCCCCATCCTTCCCTGAGCCTAGCCCAGCCCAGATTGATGTGAGTACAGAGGTCACATCCAGACGAAAGGAAGGGAGCCTCTCTGCACTTACCTCTTGACAAGTGCTTTCTAGAGGTCCCCAAAACTCTGGGGAGGGCTGATCCTAGTGGAGCGGCACCTAGATGAAGCGGCTCCCTCAGCTGAACATAAATGACCCACGAAGGGTTTTTTCCTACGTGGGACACTCAGTGGACAGGTGTCCTGGAAACTCCGTGGAGGGAGAGGTTGAGGCTGGGGGAGGGCCTGCAGGGGGCGTCCAGAGGAAGGATTGGGGGAGTCGTGCAGGGGGTAGGGGAACATCCTTTGGGGGAGGTGGTGAGAAGACTCCATGCATGTGTGACGTGTCTTACTCTTGAGTACCTCTGAGGCTCTGGGTCATTATTTTTGGAGGGTAAGATGAGAGGAGGTGTCTGTGTATGTCGGCTGTTCATCACTTGTGGCCAGACATGTATGTGTGGGCGCATGTGTGCCTCTGTGCATGTGTACACTCCGTGCCCCTCCCCTGCGCTGAGTGTGAGTCCGTGGGCCAGTGTCTATGAGCACATGTATGCATGTATGTGTCTGAGTCTATGTGTGCCTGCGCGCTCCCCGGTGCCTGTATGGGCACGTGGGTGTCTCCATACCGGTCCACATCCTCGAGAGCACGTGTGTTCGGAGGGGTGCGTGCAGAGGTGGCCGTGGCCACATCACTGCGCGCTGGGCCGGAGAGCACTATTGGGGTTCGTCCAGGTGCGGGGGAAGGGAAGGAGGAGGAAGAGAGCTGCCTCTCCTGCTAGTCTCGGTCCTCTTCAATTATTCAGCAGGGCCCCTTCTCAGGAGCGGGCGGGAGGGAGCGCGCGCCCGGGCGCGGGGGAGGGGCGGGGCGCGCGCAGAGGAGAGGCGAGCGCCTAGCGGGCTAGCCAGGTGCCGTGCGGCGGAGCTGCCCAGCGCCGCCCGCAGATCGGGAGCCGCTCGGGTCCCTCTGCCCTGCCCCCTCCTCCTCCCGCGCTCCCTCTCCCCTCCCCTCTCCACTCCTCTCCTTTCCTCCCTCCCTGTCTCCCTCCCTCCCTCTCCCTTCCAGCCCTCAGCCTCTGCAGCAACACTCCGCTGCCTCCATCTCTCCGCCGGAATCTCGCAGGCTCGCGCCTTTCCTCCGCTCAGCCCCGCTCCCCTCCTCTCCTCTCCCCTCCTCTCCTGCCTTCATTCCCCCCTCACCCGGATTTGCTTCCCTCCTCCCTTCTCCCGCCCCCCCCACCTCGGCCGCTCCCTCCTTTCCCCCGGCCTCCGTCGGGCGGCAGCGGCAGCAGCGGCGCGGCGGGCCCTAGTCTCCGTCGGTCTCCCGCTTCTCCCCTCCAGTCCCCCTCCCCCGGCTCGGTTTTTCCGCAGGATTTCCCCCGCTCTCCCATCTCTGCTTGGCCCCCGCGCCTCCCCTGCCTCTCCACCCGGCACCATGCCCCCTCCCCCGGGCGCTCCCCCGGGTTTCTGACGGCCCTCTGCGCCGCTCCGACCCCGCCGGGATGCGGGCAGACCTTTAGCTCCTCGAGATGGACCCAGGCGTCCTGGACCTTGGCGTTGCCGCTCCGCGGACCTCGGATTCCCCGGCGGGATCCAGTTGATTTCGTTGGCTCCGGACCGAGGCTTGGGCTCTGGTTTTCCTTCTCTTCACCCCCTACCCCCCCCCTCCCGGGGCTCGGAGCCGGAGGGGGGCTTCGCGGGGCTGCGCAGCCCCGCGTCCCCGCCCCCGGCCATGGGGCTGTGAGGCGGCCGCCCCCGGGCCGAAATGCCCCCCGGGGGGAGCGGGCCGGGGGGGTGCCCGCGCCGCCCCCCCGCCCTGGCCGGGCCCCTGACGCCGCCGCTGCCACCTCTGCTGCCGCTGCTGCCGCTGCTGCTGCTGCTGTTTCTGGGGGCGGCCGAGGGGGCCCGGGTCTCCTCCAGCCTCAGCACCACCCACCACGTCCACCACTTCCACAGCAAGCACGGCACCGTGCCCATCGCCATCAACCGCATGCCCTTCCTCACCCGCGGCGGGCACGGTAAGTGGCGCTGCCGTGGCCGGCCGGGCCCCCCCCCCCCCCTTCCCGGGCCTCCCTTGCGCGCGGCCCTGGCCCCGCTGGCCGCACCCCGGCTTGTGCGCGCCAAGCCCGGCCCCTCCGCTTTGCGGGCCCCGCGCTCCCTCACCTACCATCTCCGGCTCCCATCTCCTCAGCCCCACCCTCGCTCTCCATCGGCCCCTTCCTTCATCGCCCTCTGCTCTGCCTCCATCACTCATTTCTTGCCTCACCTTCACCTCCTTCTTCCCATCTCGGGTTTGTCATCACCTTCCTGTTTCCGCTCCCATCACCTCCCCATCTCTGTCCTTTCATCCTCTGTCTTCCCTACCCGGTCTCTCTTCCTCACCATCTCCTCCATCTCTGCCCCTTCCCATCTCTCCAGACGTCTTACCTTCACCGCTGCCTCTCCCTACCTTTCCATGGCTGCTCCAACATCTCTGTACCCAGGTTCTTATCCGTGTCCCCCCATCTGTCCCATCTGTCATCTCTGCCTCTGACATGTCCCATCTCTTCCTCTTTCACCTCTCCATGCCCGTCTCTGTTTCGCCTCTGTCCCTCCAGCAACCTTCCCTTCTCCCCCTACCCCACCACTGTCCTTCCATCACCTGCCAAACAGACGGCCCTCCACCACTGTCCCAGCCCTTTCCCAGTCTCCTGTCTCCTTCACAGGCCCCTTTGTCGCTGCCATACCTCCACCTCTGACCCCTAGCATCTCTCCCCTCTGCAGCTCCATTGCTTGGAGCTTACAGTCCCCCATCCTGGGCTCCCCATCACCTTCCAACCCAGGCTCCCTGTAATCTCCCAGCCCATCTCCCCATCACCCCTCATCCCAGTCTCTCCCTCACCCCCATTCCAGTCTCCCTATCACCCTGTCACCCCCACTCCGGGCTCCCCTTCACCTCCCCGCCTAGTCTCCCCATTGCCCCTCGTAGCTTTCCTCTATCACTTTCCACTGTCTCAATCCCTTGTAACCTTCCATCTCAAAACCTACTTTATCCTCCCTCTCAGACCTCATCACCTTCCATTTCCAACCTCTATCACCTCTTGTTTCTGGCCCGGATCACCTCCCATCTCAGGCCCCTCATCCTTTCATAGCTTCAGCCCCAAGGTTCTCTGTATGCCATTTCTGACTCTGTACCTGTCGCCTTCCATCTCTGTCCTCCCTGGTCTCTGCGGCCTATCACTTCCCATCACAACACCCCACACCTTCTGTCTGTGCACTTTCCATCACTTCTGCATCCGGCCGTCTTTCCATGTCACCTTGTTTCCATGCCAGACCCCATCACCTCCCATCTTAGTCCCTGCACATTCCACCTCAGACCCCTGTCACCTCCCATCCCAGAGGCCCCATAGCCTCCCATTTTAGTCTACTCATCATTTCCCTTCCCTGTACACTGCCATCACTTTCCATAGGGGACCCCCGTCACTTCCCATCTCTGTATGTCCTTCGCCTCCTAGACCTGCCCCCATCACCTCCCATCTCTATATCTCCTTTGCCTCCTAGACCTGCCCTCCTGTCACCTCCCATCTTGACTCCCATGGTGTCCTGACATCTCCAAGCTCCCATCACCTTTTATCTGGACTCTCCTGGGCTCTCATCACTGTGTTATCACCAGCTCTTACTCTGTACCCTTGTCGCCTCCCATTTCTGTGCTTCCTTCACTTCCCATTTCTGAGCATCCATCACCTCTCGTGTCTTTCTTTTTTCTTTTCTTTTTTTTTTTTTTTTTTTTACTCCATTTTTGTTCCTCCCTCATTTTCCATGCTTAGATCTTCCTCACTTCCCAGCCATGCCTCTCTGGGCCTACAAGGTCTGCGCTCACATCTGCCTCCCCAGTCCTGCTCCACATCTGTCCATGCTTGCCTCCCGACCTTTGCCCCCATGTCCCTTCCAATCGTCTCACCCCATTTCTACTCTCCTCTGCTCCCCTACTTTGTCTTAACTCATTTTTCATGCCTCTATGCTGTCTTTTTCCACTTCCCAAGTGTGACCCCTTCCCAGCCCCCTCTCCATTGCTTTCTTCTCTCTTCCCCAGCGCAGTGTCCCTCCACTCATCTCTGTCCCTGTCCCAGCGGGGGTCCTGCCTGTAGAGCACTCTCTCTTCTCTCTCTTCCTCCACGTCCCCAGCCCACACCTTCTCTGGCTCTTACTCTCTTTTTTTCCCCATGAGCTCTCTGGCCCTCTGCCTCCTCTCTCCTCTTCATTGTCCCCTCTGGCTCCCCAGAGGCCCAGTGTTGCTCCCAAAGGGGCCCCAGAGGACATGGTTCTTCTGGGCACTGAGGTGAGGCATGGAGGAGTGAGATACAGAAGGGGAGGCAGGAATACTGGAGGAGAGTGTCTGGGGGACAGGGCCGGAGGTGAGAGAGGAAGGGACCAAGAGAGGAGCCCAGGGGAGGTGAGCAGATTGGAAGGAGGGAACTTCCTTGGCGCTGAGTGGCACAGGGAGACTCAGTGAGGGAGCTCGAGTCAGGATGCAAAGAGCTGTGAGAACAGGAGAGAAAATGGAGGAGAGAGCACGGGAGGGTGTGTGTGTGTGTGTGTATGGAATGTCGGTGTTGGGGTTGCCTCAGAGATGGCCACCCCCTTGCTGTGTGGAGAAGAAGAGCCCCACAAGGGCTAATGACTGCCCAGTGCCACATGGCAACAGAGGAAGATGGCTGGAGGGCGCTGAAGGACAGGGATGGAAGGTGGTGGGAGCCTGAAGGGAGGAGCCCAGAAGGGTCAGGCAGGTGAGGGAGGGAAGAGGGTCAAAGGGCAGCTAGAAGAGGTCAGAGAACGCCACCTGTTATGGCTGGCCTCCACCTCCGCTGACCTTAGTCATGAGGAGAGGGGAAGTGACAGGCTTCTCTTGGGGCCCCAGGGTTGGCTAGAGGAAGAGGCCAGCTTGGGAGAGTTTTCTGGCAAGGGAGGGGAGATCCTTCCTCTCTGCCTCAACATCTCCCTAGCTTCCCCCAGTATGAGGGAGCCTCTCTTTCTGCACTTGCTTCTCCATGTCCCTTCTCTTGGCTTCTCCCTTTTGCCTTCCTTCCCTCCTTCTCTTCACTCTTTCCTCCATTTACTTTCCATCCCCCGATGCCTCCTGTTACATAATATCCCCACCGGCCTGCCAGACACCCATTGACACCCCTGCACCTGATGTCAGTCTGGCCACGAGGAGGGGGGAGACTAGTACACCTGGCTCCTAAAAATGTCCCAAGGGGGTGACATTCTTCTGGTCCTTGACCCCAATTTTGGTTTTAGAGCCTTTCAGCTCCCGCGACCTTCATTTCTGCCTCATTTCTGAGTCAGTGGCTTCCAGGGTTCTGGGTTCATCACTCCAGCTTGCTTCTCAAGGGGGCTGGCATTGATCTTGATTCTGAAAATGGGTGTGTTAACTTGGGTTTCTGACTGGATGGTCATGGCCAAGGATGGGCGCAGGAATTGAGGGGAGATTGCTCTGGGATTCTAGATCAAGTGAGCTGAGCCCAGGGCTGTGGATCCATGGAGGTCCCCCTGGGTTGTAGAGATCCATATACAGAGTCAGCATGGGCTATGGACACCCAGGACTATGGCTTTTCTGGATTGTACAGGAGTTTTTGCCTTTCATCCTTCTGGGTCTACCAGAAGGTTTTTGTCATGGCTTCTGATGCTGCGGGAAGGGTCTGCACGTGTAATTTCAACCACAGGGACATCACTTCATGGTGGGTTTTTTGTTTGTTTGTTTTTACATGGAATGAGTTTACTGTTTGGGTCTGTGTTAGCTAACCATTATTAACCATTATGGTGGTGTTCTCTAGAATGCAGGTGTGTGCGAACTCTATGGAACATTCTTGATCATTTAGTGTTTTACTGGGATCCATGAATTTTGGGGTCCAGGAGGCCCAGACGATGTTGGGTGTGGACAGAAGGTGCCAGCGCTGGGCTGTTGGTAGTGGGCACCTTGCTTGTGGCCAGAGGCTCTCTTGCCTTGGGCTTCAGGGTTGGGTGACCTCCCTCTTCTGCTCCCCCACTGCCAGGCACTATGTAGCTCATTAGCTACACGGGGAGGTCAAAGACAGTGGGTCTGGGCCATCCTGGAGTAACATTCTGGGCCTTGGCTTAAGCCCCTCTCCCAGAGCCCTTTCTGGAGCCTTTCAGAGGTTCTGGATGCCAGTGTGGTGTCCCGGGCTCCTGGCCCTCACGCCCCAGGGAGTCTGGTGGCCAGGGCCGTGGAGGCCAGCTTGCAGGGGGTGGGGTGGGGGGAGAGGCCCGCCCCCCCCAGTCACAGGAGGGACCTGGGCCAGGGGCCCCACCCGCTGCCTGCAGGCTGCCCCCTCCCCCCACACCAGGCGGAAGGGCCCTGCTGGGGGGAGAAATGTCTCCCCAGGGTAATTACTGCTGTCCCAGTCCAATAAGCCATTCAACCTGGTCGGTGCCAGTCGCGTCCCTCCACCCGATTCCCCCACCGTGTAATCACCGACCTTAGGCTTCACCAGGCCTGCCCCGAGTAATGAAGCGGCCGCGGTGTTAGAACAGCTGGGTAATAAACCCGGGGGGGGGGGGGGGGAAGCGGGGCTGAGCCCCGCAGGGCTGGGGACCCGGGTGGGGGGGTGCCCTTTGGCCTCGGGGGCGGGGACCGGTGCCGGTTTGAGGCCAGTCTTTGTGCGCTCTCGCCATGTTTGCCGGCTGCCTCGTGTCTCCGCTGCCTGCCTCCCCACGCCGGGGCTTTGTGTGCTGCTGGGTGTGTCGTCGCCGGTGTGTGGGTGTGGGGTCTGGGACGGGGCTGCTTGGGCGCTGGGTGGGGGCCTCTGTTCCCAAAGGCCTGGCTGCGGCCCCTCTGGGCTCAGGCAGGGTTGTCTCCACGGTGAGGCGCTGTCTGGGTTCCTGGGGTGGGGAAGGGAGGAGAAAGGGCCTCCTTTCTCTTAGGCCTGGGAGGCTTGGGAGCAGGCCCCACGGACATGGGGTTTGGCCGGGTCTGAGGGACCAAGCAGCCCAGTGAGCCCCTCCTGCGCCTGACCTAGGGGGCCCTGGGGCCAATAAGGCGAAGGGGCTGCGGCCTCTGGTCAGGGAGGCAGGGAGGGGGGGCTTGGGGGGGGGGTCCAGCCATCTCCCTTCCCCTGGCCCTCCCCACCCCCCAAATTTGGACTTGCAGCTTGTGAGTGGAGGGGGAAGGGAGGACCCTGGGTATTACGGTTGCCATGGAAACAGCCGGTTTTCCAGAGTGCTGCAGTGTTGGGAGTGGAGAGGCTGTACCAGTGGAGTCCTACCCTGCTCCTGGCCGGCAGGCCCAGCCCCTTTTCGGGCAAGTCACCTGCCTGGGGGGTGGGTGTGCCTCACTGCGTACCCCACTTCCCGCCAGCTCTCCTTCCTAATCCTGCCCCCCCAAGAGCCTCCAGCCCCCCCACACCATAAAGGATACTGGGTCTGGGGGCAGGGGGTGGAGCCAAGCTCCCCCTGTCTGGGGGGTACTCAGAGTGGTTCTTTCCTGCCTTCTGTGCTCTGCCCTGGGGCCCCGGGCCATCTCTCCTCTCTGGCCGGATCTCAGAAGATGGAGGGCACTGATGACAAGTGCTCTGGAGAATAGCTCCTGCTCCCCCCCACCCCCAGCCCCGAACCCCTGCGGGGCTCTCTGCCTCTCAGGAACCCAGGCAGTAGGCTTTTCTTCCTGCCTCAGCTCCGTCCTGGGCCTGCAGGTGATACAGATGCCCCCTCCCTCTAAGGCCCTCGGAGTCTAGTCTCCTTCGGGGGCCCAGGAGCTTCCTCGGGTAGAGCCCCCTCATTCCTGATGGTCCCAACTGCAATGGGACTCCTAGTCCCTGTGGTGAGAGGCCCCCATGGTGCTGGAGAGGCCTGGCCTTAGCGTTAGCAGTGGGATGTCGTCTTGAGGGAGCAGGTTTGCCGGCCTCTGAAGTGTCTCAGGCCTCAGGCCTTAGGCCCTCCTTGGGCTTGGCCTCCCCAGCTCCCAGCTCCCTAACCCTAGGGCCTTCCATCCCACCTGAAGGCCCGACCTGCCTCCCAGCCTGCTTCAGGCTTTCGCCCTCAGGCCCCACCTGCCTTTGTCTCCGGATAAGTCCTCCCTCCGCTGAACCCCTCTCCCCCAAGAAGTGCTTGGAGAGGAGTCGTTAGTGGCTAATTATTTAATTAAGCATTTTATGAATCTCATCTGCTCCATTTATGTTCTAAAGAACGCAAGATTGTTCTCCTCCTTCTCTGAAGGCCCCAGAGTACTAGTCCTCTTGGCTTCCCAGACAAGGCTCCTTTCCCGGAAACTGGGTGACCAGCACCCAACCCCCACCCCAGCCACTGGTCTGCTCCTACCCCCCCACCCCACCCCCAGGGAGCCCAGTCAGCCGCAGGAGGGAACATGGCGACTAATGGGGTTTATTTTGGGGCTGAGATCGTTAGGGACCTCACACCCGCCCCCGGCAGCCGGATGGAGGAGACAGAGAGGGGGAGGGAGGGTGGGGTGGGGGAGGGCAGGGAGAGGGAGCCTTCATCTCTGGCTTCCATTCTCCCACTTTCTCTCACCTACACCCCTCTCCGTCCCTCTCTGTCCATCTGTCTCTCTGCCTCCTTCCTCCTCTGGCTGTCAGTCTCTATTCCATACCACCGCCCTACCCCAGCCCCAATACCTGTCTCTGCTGGGTAAGGCTTCAGGCACCCCGTCTTTTGGGACTCTGACAGCCCCCTAATTGGGAGCAGAAGCAAGGAGTCCTGGGCAAACTGGGACCAGGATTTCCAGAGGGGCTTGGGAGGGAATGGGGGCAGGTGGTGGAAGGGTGCCAAGCTGTGGGGTGTGAGTCAGAGCTGAACACAGCCCCTGCGCCTCCCGCCATCGCCTGGGGCTCCTTTCGCCTTCGTGCTGGCCCAGCTTGGCCCCGCAGAAGGACACACCTCAGATCTGTCACCTCCGCCAGTGCTGGGAGATGTCGAGCTGGTAGAGCCCAGTCCCCCCATCCCCCAGGGCCTACCTGCCCTCCGTACACTTCTTGGTCCCTTTGCAGCCTCTCTCTGGGCTCTCTCTCCGTGTCACTCTCTAGCTTGCCTCCCTGTGTTGCTGTAATTAAAGCTAGAATTCTTGATGAGGCAGCTACATCTGTCTGCGCGCGTGCACCGGCTCTCACCGGGCACCCGCCCGCCAACTGTTCCTGAGGACTGCAGGGCCTGGCGGCTGGTGTGGGCATCACAGCCCTCGCCCGGTGGCCCTGTGCTCTGGTTGCAGCCCCAAAGACCTGCCAAATTTGCTCGCCTGAAGTCACATCTCCCTTTCTCCCTTCTCTCTGCAGCTGGGACCACATACATCTTTGGGAAGGGGGGAGCTCTCATCACCTACACGTGGCCCCCCAATGACCGGCCCAGCACGAGGATGGACCGCCTGGCCGTGGGCTTCAGCACGCACCAGCGCAGTGCGGTGCTGGTGCGGGTGGACAGTGCCTCCGGCCTTGGAGACTACTTGCAACTTCATATCGTAAGGATCCAGGGCCCTGGCCCCCGCCTGCCCCCCGTACCCCTGCCCCCACTCCCGGTCTTCGCACCCCAGATCTACTCGGTCCCCTCATGGTCATGGGATCAGCACCTCGAATCTTCCCTCATGTGTTCCCCAATTCCTGGAGGTCTCTCTGCGTGGCTCTGCCTCTGAGACCCACTCCCTTCCTGTCATGCTTCCCCAGAACCCCCCCTAGCTGGTTGGAAGCTCCCCAGCTCCCCAACCCCTGACTCTGGCTGTGTCTTCTGACCTTCCTGGATGCAGGGCCTCCTTGAGCCTTCTGGGCCATTCTCCTGCAGCCCATGAAGCGTCACCACATGGTGACTGCTCTGGGCCACTGCCTGCTCACTTCTAGACCACTGGGGCGGCCCACTGTGTCCTGCCCGGATTTTCACTCAGCTTCTTCATACCTCCAGGCCCCAGCCGGTCCATGCCTGCTCCCGCACCTTCCTTGGAAATCCAGTGGCTGCCTGTGCTCTGCCCTTAACCTCTGCTCCCATGACATTTACCCTCCCGATGGCCCCTTTACCCCGCCTCCCTTATAACCTCTCTGGCCATGCTCACTCTTCTCTGACCTCTTGGCCCAGTGCCACATCCCCACCCGGAGCTCCTGTCCCACTTGGCTCTGCCCTTTGTTGCCCAGCTCCCTGCCTCAACCTCTGCTGCTTTCCCGTGCTTCCTTCTGGGCCTCCCACCAAACCTGCCCCTATCTGCCCTACTCGCCTGGCTCCCCTACACTTCATACCCCCTTTCGCTCTACCTGCCATGCCCACCGTTCTTGCTATACCCCACACCCTCCGTATCCCTACCTGTCATACCCCCCGCCCACCATACCCCCTCCCTGCCATAACCCCTACCCGCCATACACCCCCACCTGTCATATCCCCCAAACCCTCCATACCCTCTACCTGCCAAACCCCCTACCTGTCTTACCCCCTACCCACCATACCCCTACCCGCCATACCCCACTACCTATCATACCTCCTACCCACCATACACCCCAACTTGTCATATCCCTCAACCCTCCATACCCCTCTACCCGCCATGCTCCCTGCCCACCATACACCCCCAACTGTCGTATCCCCACCATACCCCCTACCTGCCATACCCCCTTACCCAACATAACCCCATCAGCCATACTCCCCCTACCTGCCATACTTCCCTGCTCGGCATACCATACCCCGACCCCCCTTACCATATTCACGGCTCCTCTCAGTTTTCATCCTAACTCTGGCCTTCAGGCAGCTCCTTTTCTTCTTTGACCCTTTCCACATCTCTGGTCCTACCCCACACCCTTCCCAGGGGCCTCTGGCCTTGCTCTGATTCATTTCTATGCTTAGCCTCTCCCTTGTCTCCTTTCCATGGTCTTAACCCCTGGGCCTCTGAGCTCCATCTTCAATCCCACCTGTAAGCCCCCTGCTGCCTGCATCCCCCACGCTGACCCTGGCCAGGACCCTCCTGGGCCAGGGGGCCAAGCAGGGTGGCCAGGCTCTATGTGCTAGAAAGATCTGGGTGGGGGGCCCTGGGCTTTAGGGGGAACGAGGAAGCATGTTTGGGCTCTTGCCCCTCCCCATGTGACTGGACCGCGGCAACCGGTCCCTCCGAGCACATCGGCTTGTCCAGGGTCCCCCTGCGCAGTCCTCCCCCAACACCAGGGAGCAAAGGAAGGAGGTGTGAGATGTCCCGTGGGCTGAGTGGAGCTGGAGTGGGAGTGACAGCCGCTGGGCGCTGGACGGGGGAAGCTAGGCAGAGCAGTGTGTAGGGAAGGGGTGCAGAGGGGCGAGTCGCCTGGAAGGTTCATACCTGTGTGAACAGGACAGTGTCTCCGGCCGAATGTGAGAGACCGTGGCTGTAGACTGTGTGTGGCGTGTGGGGCTGGGTGCATACTGATGGTGTCAGGAGCGACAGTGAGACCTCGGGGGATGGTGGAAGACAGGCTCACCTCAGATCACGTGTGTCGCTGCTCGCATGCCTTCCCCGGGAGAGTGGTATTTGCTGTTACTCCGGTCTCCTGACCCTGTGGCAGGTGTGGCTGTGTCCATGGCCTTGTCAGTGAGTGAGAGCTGTGTTCTCTCACCGGCCGGGCGTGGCTTCGGAGCTGATGGCCTGGGTTTGAGTCTCAGCTCTGCCAATCTCTTGCTCTGTCCTCGCGCAGTCACCACCCCCCACCCCCGTCCTGAGCCTCAGCATCCTCATCTGCGGAGTGGTCCTGTAACCAGGATGGTGAAAGGACAAGAGGGAGTCTGGGAGGTTCCAGGGAGATTGTGTGTGTCAAGCCCTGGGGACACGGCCCAGCGACAGGAAGCACTCGGGGTCAGCCTGTGCCCGATCATCAGGGACTCCAGATCTGCCCGTGCTCTGGGTCTGCCTCACTGACCACACCTACGTGTCTTTGTGCCTGCGAGGTTAGGAGTTGGGGCTCCCCAGCACCGAGGAGACAGCACAGGGGCTCAAGGTGCAGGGAAAAGGGACCCCCTCTTCTCCCCCAGCGGTTCCCCCAGGCCTCACCTGGCTTAATGTGACGGAGGAATGAGGGCTGATGCCTGGTGCTCCAGAGGGCAGGGGTGGGGCGCCCGGTGAGGGCAGGGGCCCTGGAGGAAGTGTGGGAGCCCCGGGAGAGCCTACCTCTGAGGGCGGTACAGGGCCCAGACAGGGCTGAAGCCTCTGGGGGGCCGCCCCCCAGCCCCTCCTCTCCTGGTGACACACCAGCTCCCACCGCCGCGTCATTAACAGCTCTCAGAGAGCGGGGAGGCGGCCGCAAAATAAGAGAAAAGCAATTTGACGTTTCTAATAAAGCGTCGCTCCACTTTGCCAAATTAATTTTGACTCCCATAATTATTTGCTGTAGGAGCGGCCGCGTTCTCCCCACCGCCGCCTAATGAGGTAATTGGGGAATTAGGAATTAATGACTTTAACAGAAGTGACAACTGACTTCACGTCGGGAGCAGCTCTGGGAGCTGCCTCTCCCCCGGAGCGTATGGCTCTGAGCTTGGCTGCCTCCTAGGAAACCCGGGTGTCCTGTCTTCCAGTTGCCCTGGCCAGACCCCCTGGCACCCCAGCTGCCAGGTGGCCTCTGCTCCTTGACCACCGTCCCCGCCTGGCCTGAGCCTCACGGGGGAGAAACCCTCGGAGGTGGCCAAGGGGCTGCTGCTATTCTAGGCGATGTTACTGCTAAAAATAGTCTGGAGGAGCATCGGCTGTTTCCCTCCTGTGTGTGGGGAGCATGTGATCACCCCGTCTCCCTGGGATGTTGTCAGTCTGTGGGTGGTGGGTGCGTGGGGCTTGTGAGTACTCTGTTAGGCGAGCCCAGCCTCAGTTTCCCTGCTTTACTGCACCTGAGGAGAGATGCTGTGTGCGTATATGACTGTGTATGTGTGTGTGTGTGTGTGTGTGTGTGTGTGTGGCTTTCCCAGCTTCTAGGAGGGGGAGGACTGGACCCACGATGGGGGAAGGGATCGGGTCTGGATCTCCAGGCGATCCATAGCTCCCTTGTGCCAGCTCTCTGCAAAACCCCAATCCCTGTGCCATCTGTGAGTCTCCCCATCCCGTCCTCAGTGCCACCAAGCTGCTTGGCTGAATGGACCCTCCTGCCCAGGCTGGACTGGAGTAGTCTTTCAGGAAGAGCCGAGATGTGTGTGTGTGGATTTTCTGATGACCTGGGTCCTGTGACTGTGTGAGCTTCGGGGGGCCTAAGTGAGCCTGTATGTGTCTGTCCTGAGCAGGAGGAGGGGTGTGGGGGTACCCAGGAAGCTGAGTCAAATGCTGAGTCAAATGCTGCTGGGAAGTACAGGGGAATGGAATAGGGCCTCAACTTTAGGGCCTCCTGGGCCTTCCCCTGACTTCTTTAGAGGTCTCTGGTCTCTCAGGTGGGTTGGGCTCAGTAGCTGCTCAGATTATGCCCCTGCCGTTTGAGTCAGTGTCTCCCTAGACTAGTGGGCAGGAGAGAGCGAGCACTGGCTTTGGAGTCAGGCCAACTGGGGTGCAAACCTGGGGTTCCTTTCCTTGTGATGTGGATTTGGGGTTGCTACTCAACCTCCCTGGACCTCAGTTTTCTCCTTGCTGAATTGGGAATGACATAGCTTCCCGAGAGGGTCACTGTGGGGATGAAGAGAACGCATAAGTATGGTCTCCTCAGAGGGCCTGGCACTTTTTAGGGGTTCAGTGAGGCACTCCCTCTCATACCGGTGCCACCAACAGAACTCTTCCGGGGCTGGATCCTGGGTGGCCTCCGCAGGGCTCCCCAGGCCCTGCCCTGTCCAGAGCATGGGATCCTAGGTCCCAGAGGTTGCTGAGACTGACTCTTTGCTCCCCTCCTCCAGGCCTGGGTCTCTGACTTTCCTCTCCTTCCCCAACTCCCAGCCCCATTCTCTATCCCTACACCCACAAGCCCACCTTTCCTTAGTAAGTCTACTGGGTTGACCTCCCTGATCTCTTTCCATACTCATCACTCCCCAAAATCCACAGTTCAGACCCCCGCCTCTGCTCCTGTGATTTTGCACTCAGGCCTGACCAACACGGGGCCTGATGAGCTGCCGGAAGCATGTTGATGCGCTAGTACAGGGGACCCTGGAGACCCACTCAGTGCCCAGCGGGCAAGGAAGGGGAGTCTCAAGGCTGGGGTTGGTGGGGAGCAGGGAGGCCAGACTTTCCTCAGGCACGGGGATGGCTTCCATGGACTTCTCTGTTGGTCGTGCCCTAGGGAGGCCCCCACCCTTAGCTCTCGTTGGCCCCCAGCTGGGTCCTGGTCACCTTGTCTGGGGCCTGGGCTCAGTGGCTCTTAGCACAGAATGGGTGCTCTGTGAACATCTGTGAATATTCTGAAGAAACAGAAAGGCAAGAGGCAGGTGCGGTTAGTGGGAGCGCTCCCACTCCAGGCTCTGCACCCCGCCATGGTCCCAGCCTCTCTGAATCTTGGGTCACTCCTTTGCCCACGAGTCAGGGAGAGGCAAGCCCGCCAACCTCTTTGGGCGGGTGAGAGGGTCAAAGCATGACTGGGAGATGTGCGTTGTAAAGCTATAAAGTGCCATAGATCTGGGCCAGTGCGGTCACAGGTGGAGTTCTAGAAAGAGTGAATGGTTATTCCCTCCCGGTTGCTGACCTCTACCTCCTTGTCCCCAGGACCAGGGCACCGTGGGGGTGATCTTTAACGTGGGCACGGACGACATTACCATCGACGAGCCCAATGCCATCGTGAGCGACGGCAAATACCACGTGGTGCGCTTCACTCGAAGTGGCGGCAACGCCACCCTGCAGGTGGACAGCTGGCCGGTCAATGAGCGGTACCCGGCAGGTAGGCGGCGCCGGCGCGCGGAGGAGGCGCTGGGGCGGGGCGGGGGCGGGGGCGGGGCGGGCAAGGCGGCCTCTGATAGGATCGCTGCCTGCACGCCCGGGAGCGATCTCCTGCGGGGCTAAGCGGGAGGTTTCTGGTCGTGCTGGGGCGAGGCCACGCCAAAGGCGAGGCTAATGGGGACCTCGGGTGGGGGCGTGGCTAAAGCGAAACCTCGGGATTCGCAAGGCAGAGCTAGACCGCGGTGGTGGGAGTCTGTGGGCTGGGAGGGAGAGGGCGGAGCTGAGCTGGGAAGGCTGCAAGGCCGGGGACCAGGTGGGGGTAGGGGAGAAGAGAAGAGGAAGAGGGGTAGAAGTAGGGAGAATCTGACACGATTGAGCAAAGGATGGGTTTAGAATTGAGGGACAGGCAGAAATGAGGAGGCAGATGCAGAAACCAAAGAGAGAAGATCCATAAGTAACCCAAAATATATCTTGCCAAGGAGGCAGGGCTGATCCCAAGGACAGAATCAAGGAATGAACCAAGGTCTTTACAAAGAGCAAATCAAAGATCTGTATCAGGAGATACAGGAAGAGAAGTGACCACAGGGGCTCAGAGAAAAGGAACCCCAGGGTCTCAGGGCATAAGGGACACAGTGAAAGGGAGAGAATGTCAAGAGACAAGAGTGCAAGCTCATTCCACAGACCTTCACTGGGAGCCTCCTGGGTGTCAGGCTCTGGGGACGCACAGGAGCAGGACACGGCCTCTGTTTGCAGGGGCTCGCAGTCTAGGAGGGGGGAGCACGAGCATGCAACCGGACCCCATTCTATAGCGTCACACAGTGTGATGGCTGTGGCGGCCCAGGACAAACCAAGGTCTGAAGAGTAAGAGGAAGGAGGGAATGAGGACATGGGAGAAATGAGGAGGCAGAGAAAGAGCCTCAGAGTGCGGGGGAGCCAGGGGAGAGGCGATGGAGAGATATGGGAACAGTCACTGGGAGCAGAAACGGAGGCAGCCCCAGAGTGATGCAGAGAGATATATGGAGACGTCGTGGCACAGACCCAGCCAGTGGGAGAAGAGGTGGCCAGAGCCTCAGGAGGAAGAGGAAGAGAGCCTGGTGCGGGAGACCCAGAGGGAGGGGAAGGGAGCCACCGCAGGGGAGAACTGCAGAAGTGCAGACTTGTGGAGGTATAATCTGGCTGAGCGACCGCATAGTCACACACGGGGGCACTGCATAGTCACACACGGGGGCGACTGAGGAGAAAGGAGCATCTGCAAGCTCAGTCCCTCTCCAAGGCCGAAGCGACAGCCGAGGCGAGGGCTGAGAGGCTGCCCCACGCTGGCTGAGAGGGGTGTGGGCAGAAGGACACGGAAAGGTGCAGGTGTACAGACCCTCATGGGCCCGCTTACGCCGGCAGAAAGATGCCAGTGTCGATTCCCAGGGCCCCGTTGTGCAGGTTTGTGCCCAGCCCTCTCTGGGATTAAAGAGAACCACATCCCCCCCCCCCACCCTCCGCCCAAGAAGTACAGAGGCTGATGGACATACAGGCCAACCACAGACACAAAAACAAGTGCAAAGACTTGTAAGGTCAGAATGACGTAGGAGAAACGAGAGGCCGCCCGAGGGAGGCCAGCCTACACCCAGGTTCTGGGCCTGTGTGGGATCACTGAGGCACACCAACCCTCCCATGTGAAGTCTTGCAGGTGTCTGGGCCAGGCACCTGCCATGCGATCATCAGTCTCTCTCTCTCTCAGCCACACACACACATGAGGGCAACTTTGGTGGCCGTGAGGACCCCCGCCTGGGCCAAACAAGGTTGTACTGGAAGGATATGAAGGCTTCACCACATCAAGCCATGATGTGGGTCCAGAGCACCTTCCCTTGGGGCCCCGCAGGCTAGAGGCCAGGGTTTGGAGGGTTTATGCCTGTCCTCCTCTGCTCAGGGACCCTGGGTGGGGGTGGGGAGACTGCTGGGCGCCCCCTCAGGCGCCCAGCAGGGTAACCCAGTGCCGGCCTGGGTGCGGCCTGAGGGCAGGTGACCGACCAAAGCTGAGTGTCCTTCTGAGCTACACTGGAGGGCTGAGCTGGCAGAACACTTCCACGCAGAGCTTGGGCCTCCAGACTTTTCCGGAGCACAGAGACTCAGCTCTTAGCCTCCTGACCTCCTACTGATAAGTCCGTGGCCTTGGACGGGTCGTCCAGCCTCTGAATCTGTCTCCACCTCTGAAAGAGAGGGATAACAGGCCCCTCCAAGTAATATCTGAGAATCCCACAAGATAACCCAAGGAAAGCCCTAGAGTGGCATGGCAGAGGGGAAGTGCTCAATGAGAAGAATTTTGGTTAGAATTGTTACGTGCTCCAATGAGGCAGGGACACACACAGGGACAGCTACACAGACACCTGCCTTCCTGAGTCTTTGGCTCTGTATATGTGCCCCCGACCCCTTGCCCTGCCAGACTCCCTTCTGGCCCGTCCACCTCTCCTGCAGTGTTTTCACTGGGGTCTCTCACTCCCACCCCCGGGCAGGGATGTCCTGTGCAACCTTCAGCAGAACAAAGAACATTGCCAGTCACTCGCCGGCCTCCCCTGCTTGTTTGGGGCGTTCGGCGGGTCAGGGCCAGGCCTCTGTCTCTGCATCTCCAGTACCCAGCGCGAGGAACAGAGCAGGCACTCAAGAAATGTTGGTTGAGTGACCAAACGAGTGAACAATCCATTTTTTACTGAAACAGTGGTGACCCGAATCTGTCAGGAAGGTAAGGTCTTGTTGCGTCAGAAGCACCTAGGGAGGCAGCAGCCGTGCACACACACGGGCACGTCGTGTGCTTGCTCAGGGGGGATGTCCAGGGCAGACCTGGGCCCTGGCTTCACTGGGGGCACGGGCAGCTGTGTGTTCCGAGAGGAACAGGAAAGCTGCCCCCCAACATGTTATTGAACACTGTACTACGTGGTTTTAATGGGAAGAGTGGCCAGATTCCCAAAGGAAATGATTTCCATTTCCACTGCAACAGCCCATAATCCACAGCCTGTGGGTGCAGGGAGGAGCACACTGAACTCCTAGGCACACTGATAAACCCCTTTCCGTGGTCTGTTTGTCACATACACACACAGACACACACACACACACACACACACGTACACACAGTATCTTTGCTTCCCATCTCCAGGGCCTGGACAATGGTGAGTGGAGAGAGGGACAGGCAGGGTGGAGAAGGAGTGAGGTTAGGAATTGTGGGGAGGAGCTTGAAGGAGAAAGACTAGTAAGTGACAGCATGTTGGGAGCTGGGCTGGGACCCCCGGTGCAGAGGCAAAAGTGGACCAGAGCAGCGCTGAGTCTGAAGGTCTTGGAATGGGGCTGAGACGGCGGAAGAGAGCCTCCAGACAGAGGCGCCGGGGGAGGGAGGCCCTGTGGGGAGGGAACCAGGGCAGGCTTAGAGGGATGGAAGAGATGGCTGCAGGAGAGGTGGAGAAGGGCAGAGGGGTGGGTGGCGTGGGAGGGCTGTGGGGTGACCTGTAGGG
This sequence comes from Lutra lutra, assembly GCF_902655055.1. Classification (NCBI taxonomy): domain Eukaryota; kingdom Metazoa; phylum Chordata; class Mammalia; order Carnivora; family Mustelidae; genus Lutra; species Lutra lutra. The sequence goes on along the minus strand of NC_062287.1, from coordinate 107,070,168 downwards.
ATGGCGGGCTGGTGGCAAGGCTGTGGTGGTGGGCCCTCTGGGGAGGGAGGAATCGGGGTAGAAGCTGGTGGGGTAGGGGTGCGGGGTGAGCTGGCAAAGAGGGCGCCGCAGGGAGCTGAGCTCAGAAGGGAAAGGGAACTGAGTGCCTGGAGAAGTGGTTGAAATGTCACTGTTAAGTGCGAGGGCCGGGCCACCCCCTAAATGCCGCATAAACCCCACTTAACCCATCCCTCCCACTTCTAAACCACCCTCTAAACTCAGTAACCAGCTGGGCCACTGAGGCCCCCCACCCCCCAACTTAAACCCGCTAAATGCCCCTCCCTGCCCCCACTGCCCCACTCTGGGATGGGGACGGAAGGTGGGCACCATAGCCTGAACACAGATAAACCTGTTTAACCTCTGACCTTTGACCTTCCAGCGGCCTTTTCTTTCAGTCCCCTTTCCTTTTCTTCTACATCCCCATCTTTTTCTTTGGGTCACTCGTGCCCCTCGGGTGGGGCTGGCTCTGGACGGGAGCCTAGGGAGGGGACGGGAGGACGAGGGACCCAGTGCTGCTTCTCCCGCCTTGGGTGGACCTTCCCCCCCTTTCCGGTGGATGTTGCTGCTTTACTCTGAGTCTCCTGAGAAATGCGTAATTACTTTGCTAACTCCTTTGGACTTCGCCGCCTGAGAAACCTACTGTCTTTCTAAACTTTTCCAAGGAAACTTTGATAACGAGCGCCTGGCGATTGCTAGACAGAGAATCCCCTACCGGCTTGGTCGAGTAGTAGATGAGTGGCTGCTCGACAAAGGTAATTAACCAGAATTAATTAATTAATTAATTAATTAACTTTAAAAACACTATCTTAAAGGTGCAGAGCTCTCTCTTTCCCCACCTTGCCTTCCCCATCGCCCGCCCCTTAGCGGAGGCCTGATTAGCCCCCACCCCCGGGATGCCCCCCCCCACTTTCTTCTCTGGGTGCAGATCATCTGTGTCTTTAGAAGTAGAGGGGTGGTTTCAACAGGGCTAGGGTTTTGCTCAGAAGAGGGAGAGTCCTTGAGCTCTTTCCAAAGCCGGGATAGGTTAGGATAATCCGTGAGATTATGGAACTGAGCCCCTCCCCGCCTCCCCCCCTCATCCTGGAACCGCCTGGTAAAGCCGGCTGGTGTGTAGATCAGGAGCGGGGTTTGGTGAAGGGCTGGCTAGAGGGCCGCAGTGCACTGAGAAGCAGAAAGTGCTCATCCTAGGATCCCAAGAGAGGGTGGGAAGTCTTCCCCAGAGTCACCCTAGGAGGAAAGGCAAGTATGGGGGCCTCACATCTTACTGGAAAGACCCCCCCGCACCTGCCACCAAGGGAGTGGCTGTGGGACACTGTTTCTGGAATGGGCCCACCTGGGTCCAGAAGGCCTCTCAGAAGTAAACAGAGGCGGGGGAAGGGGGATTCTAGGAGGTAGGGGCCGGGGTGGCCATCCCCCCAGGTCTTTCTGTGCCTGTTAGAGCTGATGAGGAAGACAGAACAGGCCCGCTGAGCAGCTACAGGGAGTGGCAAGGCATTGCTGGGTGTGAGGGAGAAGGCCACTTGTCACCAAGGGAAGTTGGGGCCAAGGGCCAAGCCATCCCTTCCCTTCGGAGAGGGGGCGAGCTCTGTACCTCTAAGGCTAAACTCTAGGGGGGAGTAGAACTGTTAAACCCCCACCTAACCAGCTGATAACTGTGCTTTTAAATGTTGCCCAGCTAAACCCCCAAATGTCCCCTGCAGCCCCCCGCACAGCCAGCGGGGACTAAACACGCTGATAACCAGATGTGATAAATCCATAACAGGACAAAAAGTTAAAGGGACTGTAACAGACATCGCTAAAACCTACAGCCCCCAGCCACACTGGGTTGCTCTCTCCAGCGGGGTGAACTTTAACCCTTTGAGGAGTTCATGGCGGGCGGGCTGCAGCGGCCAAGTTCACAGACCTTTGTAGCTTCCTCTCCATTACCCACCTCCCACTCCCAGAATCAGAGAGGCCAAGGGAGCAGCTTGGGCTGAGGCTGGGACAACTTGTGACCCCAGGGAGACAGAGCTGGACAGGCCCCCGGGGGGCTTTCCGTTCAGGTGACGATGAACCCCAGAAGTCCCTCCCTAGCTGTAGGGCCATGCCCTCTCTTTAGACCTCTGTTTTCACTTCTGGAAAGTGAAAGATGGGGCAAAATGCTCTGTTATTTCCCAGAGTGTGGAAGGAGGAACTCGCTTCCCCTATCTCAGGAGGGGTGAGCCCCCCAGCCCCTCAGCCTACCTCCTGGGGGCTGCTGGGAGAACGAGATGAAATAAGGAGCAGGAAGGTATTTAAGAGCAAGATCTGGGCCCTCTTGGAGGGATGATTTTACTGTCAGCTTCCGGCATGGGGTAGGTGCTCAATAAATATTTATCGAATGAGCCAACTTCCAGTTCCAAAACATGTCTGGAGCAGCCTAAGTCCCATGAGAGGCTTCCCAAGAAAGAGATTTGTGGTAAAATGAGCTTGGGAAATGCTGAATCCTGTTTCTTCCTCTCGAAGATACACATGGATGTTGGTTTAATAAAGGCTCTGAGAAGTCCTGCGAGAACAAAAGCTGTCGTTTGTGAAGCGTTCGCTTCCCAAACTCATTGGACCACCATGAGGCTTCTCTTCTTCATTGTCTCCTAACTCTTATGCCTGGGAATTATCTGTGGACGGTAGTCCTCGAGCCCCTCTCCGGGTCTGGTGTTCCGGCTGCTACTGACTAGGGCTCAGCATTTGTGGGTCCCGGCACCCCCATTTGTAAGATGTCGACGCTAGAGTAAGAGCTGGGCAGTGGGAGGGGGCCAGACAGTCCAGCAGATTCCCCGCCAGGGAGGGTCAGACAGATGGTTGGGTGGCCCCAGGGAACCCGTGTTTCTGAAGAGAGTTTGGGTTTCACAAGTTGGACGATCCTCAGCCCAGGTTTTGGGGGCAGGACGTACAGACACCTAACTCTAAACCAGATCTTTAAAGAGGTACTAACCAGAGGCTAACGAGGGCTAAGCCAGGTCTTAAACCCCCCAGCGCCCGCAGCTGAAGGTCCAGGGGAGCGGGGGGGGGCCGTGGAGTCATTCCTCTGTCCCCCTCCTCCCGAAATAAGCAACACCAAAACAAAAGTTAAATCTAAACTTAAAACACAATAAATCTCTTTTCTAAAAACCAAACCAAAGCAACAAACTCAGAGGGTTAAACCGACCCCCAGATTCACTAAAACCAATAAGAACAGCCGAACCCCACCCAGGGGGGATGCTGAGGTGTCAGCTGCTGAGTGACGAGCGAGATTGGAGCTGGAGCGGGATTTTTTTGGCTGTCAGCGAGCGAAGCAAGGTCCCTTTAACGTTTTCCATCTCTGTGCTTGCACATCCGGGCAGGGAGGAAGGCCTCTGCTCTCCAGGGCCTGGTCCCCCTCCTGGGCAGGGCAGCGGCTGGGCCTTGGAGAGGGGAGGAGAGAGGGGAGCCTGGCCAGAGGTCAGAGGGCTTGGTGTGGCTGGCAGGGAAGAGCGGGGTCTGCGTGGCTGCTCCCACCCTCACGCACGCCAGCCCTCCTCCCGTGCACCGTCCTCACCTCCGGCACGTCGGTGGGTGGCTGTCGCTCCCTCTGCTTTGACTGACCACTCAGCCCGGCAGTCTCCTTCTCTGTCTCTGCCTTTTTGTCTCCTCTGTCTGCTGCTTCTGAGGGCTCCTGGCTCCGGGCTGGACACTGGGCATGGGACGTTTGGGGAAGCAGGGGGAGAAGATGGGGATCAAATTGAGGGATGGGAAAGAACGGGGGTGTGATGTCCCTGGAGCAGGAGAGGAGAGGGGGATGGGAAGGTCAGAGGCATGAGCATGGCGGGGAGAGGGGGGAGCTGGGCTCCCTTTCCCAGTCCATGTGTGCCTTGGGGACCCTCCCGCTCCGGGGTCCCCACCTGGCTGGGCTGGGGGCTGTGGCTGACAAGGACTTTCCCTTTGGTGTCTGCCCCCTTCCTCGTTTTTCCAACCCCCACTCCTGCCCCTTGCTGGTTTCCCTCTCCATCCTCTTTCCTTCCCTTGGCTTCCCTCTGTTCTCCCCATCCCTCTCCAATCTCTCCCCGCTGCCTGCCCCTCCCCTGTCCATCGCCCCCACCAACTCCCCCCCGCCCAGGCCGCCAGCTGACCATCTTCAACAGCCAGGCTGCCATCAAGATCGGGGGCCGGGATCAGGGCCGCCCGTTCCAGGGCCAGGTGTCCGGCCTCTACTACAATGGGCTCAAGGTGCTGGCGCTGGCCGCCGAGAGCGACCCCAATGTGCGGACCGAAGGCCACCTGCGCCTGGTGGGGGAGGGGCCGTCCGTGCTGCTCAGCGCGGAGACCACGGCCACCACCCTGCTGGCTGACATGGCGACCACCATCATGGAGACCACCACCACCATGGCTACCACGACCACGCGCCGGGGCCGCTCCCCCACGCTGAGGGACAGCACCACCCAGGTGAGGACCCCCGGGGCCACCAGCAAGGCCTCGTGAGGCTTTGGGTGGGGGCCTGGGCTGATGTCCGGTAGCAACTCTGGCGCCCAGGGGAGAGTCTGAGGGCTCTGGTGGGATCCTGGAGGCTGCCGTCTCCTCGTCATCATGGCAATGGTACAGGTGAGGTGGGAAAGGCCTCCCTTCCCAAAGTGGCCTGGCGACCAGGGATGTTGTCTGTGGGAAGGTGGTCACTGTTTCTAGGGCCCAGGCCCAGTGTTAAGGGGGAGTTTGGTACTCCAGCTAGACCAGGAAAGACCACCTAAGAAGGGAGAAGTCTGGGCTGGGGTGAGGGTGGGACGGACCCCTCTGCCTGCCCACACCAGAGGCCAGGCCCAGTGGGGTGCGGGCAGAGAGCGAGTACAACTGGGATGGCGTTGCTCTGGCTGGGCACCTAGGAGTGAGCCCTGGAGGGCCCAGAGGCTCAGCTGGGGGTGGCCACTGCTCTCTGGGGGCTGTCGGAGGCCCACAACAGTGTCCCCTGGATTGCTGGTGTCCTCGCAGTGGGACTCCAAGCCCACTGCCTTCTCATGTCCTCTCCTCGGGACCTGGAGCAGGTGTCCCCGCCTGGCAGGGTGTCCTGTGCCGGTGTGTCGGAGGGGCTGTTGGTGCAAACGGTTTCCTAGTGCTTTACCCTCCGCGCTGCCCACCCCACCTGCTCAGGCGCTCTCTCCGGATCAGGACAAGCCCAAGTGATTTGAGTTTATCTTCTCTTGTACTCGGAGTGGGGTCGAACCTGGGGAATGAGGCTCTCATGGGGCAGGACAGGCCTGGCTCTCCGGGTGCCAAAAGCAAGCTGAGCATGTGTGACTTACAGCGGCAACTCGGGGGCCCAGCTGAGTTTTCTGATTGTCACCATCAATGACTGTGGCCCCGGGAGGGTTTACTCAGTCACTCAGTCCCCCTCACCCAAGCTACTTCTGTCCCTCATCACCCATGGCTGCTGACTCTGTGCCTGGAGAGAGCTCTGAGCTCCCAGGGTGACGGAGAGGTCTGAGGGCAGCCTGGGGGGGCGGGTGTGTCAGTCCCCACTCCACCACCAGCCTGTCTTCAGTGTCTATAAATGAGGGCCAGACTCCATGAACTCAAAGTCCCCTCCTCCCTGCCAGTCTGTGCTGTAGGGGGCCTGGCACTGGCTGCCAGGCTTATGCAGGGGAAGAGAGAATGCTGGAGCCCCGTCCCCTCTGCTTTCACTGCCAAGAAAAGCTAGACAGGCCTTGTCCCAGGGAGCAAGGAGCCCTGGGGGAAAGCCATGGTCCTACCCAAGGTTGGGCACCGACTGTGCCCAGTGCCCAGAGGCAAGAAGGGTGCCCCTGTCTCAGTGGGAGGTCACGGACTGACCATCCAGGTGGAAGAGGGGTTGGGGGCCTTCAGGGTCACAGCTGTGCTGGAGAAGCCCCCACAGGAGAGGCTGGGGCTGGTGGGGGGCAAGGATGCAGAAGGAAAACCAGTTTTCTGAAAATGGGATGGAGTTGAGGGGGTGGGGAGTGGAGAAAAGGCACCATTCGACCCTTTCACCCCTCTCCACCCCAGACTCCTCCCACCCTTGGCTTTTAGGAGCCCTCTCCCCGCTTCCTGCCCTCTCTTGGGCTCCATTCCTGCCTGGATTCCGGGTTTCCCTCCTTGGGTCTCTTCCCTAACACACTCTGAGCACACTGCCCTCCCCGCTCCCTTACATTCACTCATCTCAGGGATTCTCTTTCTTTGCAATCAGGAGGAGAGAAAATGCTGACAAAGTCGACTCCCATTGCCATGGCAACCACAGCCCTAATTATTGTGTGCAGCCTGGTTCCAGGCTCTGGGAAGGGGGTTGGGAGAGAGATGATGGGTGGTGGGGTAGTGATGAGCCACCCACTACCCCTACCCCAGGTCCTCCTCTCCTTTTCTGCCTGCGCTGGCTTCCAGAGGCCCCCATGCCTCAACTCCCTGATGTCCTGGGTCCCCTTGCTTCAGCCCTGCACCCCCAGGTCCGGCGTCCAGCCTCCTAGCTTCCTAGAAATGAAAGACAGAGCACGTGACATCCCACTGATCTCTAGGAGCTGTGGGAGCTGCTGCAGGGTGGGCGCTGGCCAGTCTGTATTTGCACGTGGGGAACAGGGGGCTCTCGGTCACCCAGCCAGCAATGGGAGAACTGGGCAACAGATCAGGGTGTCTGTGTCTTAGCCCAGGACCCGTCTCCTGTGTGGTGCCACACCTCCAGAGGTGGCTTTGGGGCCTACTGACCCACCCCCGAACCCTCTTCCCCACCCCTCCCTCCTGTCGCCCACAGAACACGGATGACCTCTTGGTGGCCTCTGCCGAGTGTCCAAGTGATGACGAGGACCTGGAAGAGTGTGAGCCCAGTACTGGTGAGTGCCTTTCCCCCCTCCCCTGCCCCGGGCCCAGGTGACGCTGATGGGAGGGGGGCGACTGTCCCTGCCACCTTGCCAGAGCCCAAGGGGCCTGCTGCCAGGCCTTACCTTTTCCTGATAGCTTCCTCTGCCTTCCTGCCATTCCCCTCCAGGTCCCTCAAATTGTCCCTCTGGCAAGGCAGTTTCTGGCTCTTCAGTGCCCCAGCCCTCTGAGGTAGTGAGGTCCTTAGCTTGGGATCCTGGGGTTTAGGGCCAAGGAATGCTGGGAAACAAAGAGGGAGACTTTTCCCTAGCAAGATGAGTAACTGCAGCTCCCATGAGTCTTTATCGGGTGGAGGGTGGAGGGGGAGGGTAGGTGGGAGAATGCAGGCCTAGGAACTACAAATCCCATCAGCTCTTGCGTCCAGAACTGCAACTCCCACCAGTCCCCGCGGCTTGATTTTTTTTTCCCTGGGTCAGCAGTAGAGGAGACCTCCGCTGGATCCAGAACCCTCCTCTTTCCTGGTCTCAGGGAGGTGGCCAGACCAAGCTGGGGCCGTCTATCACGCAGCAGCTCTGTACCCAGCAGTGTGTGGCTGGGAGGTGCCCTTGGCCAGATGTGTGGTCCCCTGGGGAGTTCGGGACCTGAGTTCTGGTCTAGATGTCTAGTGGAGCCGCTGCTGTTGCAGGAGAGCAGGGCCGGGAGGGAAGGCTTCCTGGGGGTGGCGTTCCAGGCCTCTGCTGGATCCTTTCAGCGGGAGAGAAGGGTGCGGCCCCAGAGAGAGACCTTATTGGCAAAGGAAGGGTGGGCCTCCAGCACCGATGAGAAGGGTGGGGTGTGGAGTGATGCAGTGGGTGCAAGGTTGGGGGTGGCTGAGAGGACACGGCGGGAGGGAGGGCCTGTGAATCTGAGGTCCTGGTGCTTACAGCTGGCAACAGGAAGGAAGGAAGGACTGAATGTGGCCAGATTTCCCAGCGAAGGGTTATGGGACTTGGTGGTGGCCTGGATAAGCGTCATCCCTGGCTGGGGTTTCCAGAGACTTCTCCTGGTTCCCTTGCAATGCGTGGCACCTGGGCTGTTGCTACTGGAAGGCTGGAGGCTGGGCAGACTCCTGCGGGGTTGGGGGAGGTGACTGGGCAGGTGAGGTGGGCAGTGTGACCAGGGCGGTGTGAATCTGGCCTGGGGTGGGGGTGGGGGCGATCTGCCAGTCCCAGAGGAGATGCTCCAGCTGAGGATAGGCTGCAACCATGGAAGGAGTGTGGGGAGAGCAAGAAAAACGGTGGAGCCCTGGGGTAGAGGCTCAGCTTCCAGAGACAAAGGGGAGAGACAGTTCTGGGCCACAGGCCCCCCGACCCCGTCAGCCAGGGCTGAAGACGGTTTTTTGGTGGTCCTGGGCCCTGAGGCACTTGGAGGAACTGTAGGCTGCTGGGTTGGAAAGGCCTCCCCATCCACAACCAAGAGCTGGTGCTTTCTGGAACAGACGCCCTCCACCGTGGGGGGGCCCCTCTGCTGGGGGGCCATCTGGCTCCATCTCACTAGGCCATCTCAGCTCAGAGATGCACCCCCGCCCCCCGTGCTCTGCCATTGCTCTGGGAGGCTCTGGGCATCTGGCAGCTTCCATATGGCCTTCCCCTCTTGACTCTGCTTTACTCCTTTGACTCGTCAGGACTGGGCTTTCCTGGACATGGAAGCAGTGCCTTGAGCCCAGGCCCTTGGAAAGTGGCTGTGATGAATGGCCCCATGAGAGCCCTGGGATAGGACTCTGGGGACAAAGGGCTGGTGGATCATGAGAGAAGGGCACTTGGCCCCATCCCATGTGTTTGCATGCATGTGCTCACTCTGGGGGGGGGTGGGTGGGAAGAGACTGTTCTCCCTGGACCCCATGGAGAAGAGTGTTGGGCCAGACTGCCACAGTGCAGGGACATGAAGCCCATCCTGGGCCATACCAGGGCCACACGCTATCTACCAAAGTTCTAGCTTCCCAGCTGCGGTGCTGAGTGTGTGCACCGGGCCGAGCTCCCTTAGTGTGTGGGGACAAGGGAGCGAGCAGGAGCTGAAGTAGGCGGGTCAGCTGCCCTTCCGCAACCAAAGGGCAAAACCTATGAGGGGAGAATGGATTGCGGAGGAGGAGTGAAGCTGGGGGATAGGGTTGCTGGGCAGCCGGGCCCCTGGCTTCAAAATGAGGGCGGAGTGCATGCCGAAGCCTCCAGAGGAAGCCGCCCGAAGCCCCCTGAAGCCCCCCGGTTCTCCCCGAGATGGGCAGAGCACACGCCTGCGTTTCCATACTCGTGCCACTCTGAAATGCTTCTGCTTGGATTTTTATCTTGATGGGAGGCCAGGTGAGGACCAAGACGACTCCAGAGCCCCTCAGGCTGATTTAGACCATGTCATCCCCCTACTTAGAGGAAAAGGGGACTCCAGCCAGAGGCCCTCTTGTGCCCCCAGAGGAAAAAAGGAGGCTTTTTCCTCTAGCCAAGGGCCAGGCCTCCTTGGGCTCCAAGGTCAGGGTTAGAGTTAAGGGCAGCCCGGCTGGAAACAGTGGCTAACCAGGGGCTCACCCAACGGACCCCAGGACATTGGCATCCTTCCCACCTGCCAGGTCCTCCTCCCTGCTTCCAGATGTCAAGCCTGGGATCATCCTGACTTGCTTTCCATTCTTTCCCTTGACCTGGGCCCCTTCACAGACCTTGGGCCCCACTCCTCCTCCTCGCGGCTTGGTGAGATCATCCTGGAATATGGGTATTTCATGGGTATTTCACCCGAGGTTGGCAATCCAAGGATATTGTCTGGCCAACAGTGTTTAGATTGCTTGGAATGGGAGTGCCTTTAGTGCGGTCGTGCTCTGCATAGAGGGTCATGTCTTACCGTCTTAGCCCGCTGGACCCACACATCATGTTGTGGGCCGGGCCCCTGTAGGGATCAGAGTGTGCCCTGCCTCGGGGTGCATGGGAAGTGCACGCCCAGACTCAGATCCCCAGAGGCACACACTTCTATGCACACACAGAGGCACACACACACACACAGCCATGCACACACATGTAGGGATCTCCCAGCAAAGTCACACCTGCCCACTTGCTCACCAGTGCCCACCTGCTCAGACCCACAGTGTTTCACACTTATGCGCGCTCGTCACACCAGGGTGTGCACCCGGGGTGTCTTCAGCCCTTGGAGGCACGCTCCCACACACACTCCAACCTGTTGAGGCGCAGACCAAACGTTTGGGATCCCATGCACACGCTCAGAAGCTCCCGCCTACGCCAGACCCTTGCGACGGGCATGTGTGTTCAGGGTGAGCTTGCCCACGCACATCCTCGGATGCCCAGAGATCCACACCTGCAGTCGGCGCGCAGAGGCACACACGTGTGTACAGATCCCGCTGCATAACACACGTGTTCCCACCACGTCCTCCGTGCGCGCCCAGACTTACAGATGCTCACAGAGGGTTCCAAGGGGCCGTGTGCTTGTGTTCAGAGCAGGCATGTACAGGGCACCTGGACCCCCTGAGGTGTAGCCGCACACGTGCACGCACATGTGCACACACGTTCACATGAGTTCCGGGAGGCACACACCTGTGCCCAGGCTCTCAGGCGCGTGTGGCACAGCCCCACCCAAGTGTGCCCTCATGCTCAGACCTGCAGCATCCCTCGAGTAAGTTCACAGGCTCAAGAGGGCCCTCAGAGGTATGTCATGTCCCAGCACCTGTGCTTGTTCTCGCAGAGGCACACCTGCCCTCCTCCCATTGCCCCATGAGAGGGGACCCTCCGAGGCCCCCAAGCTCGGACCTGCAGAGGCTCATTCTTATGTTCATACCCTCGTATTCAGACACACACACACACACACACACACTCAGTCATGTCTACACCGGCCCATGTGGGCCCGCACAGGTATTAACCCACTTACTCCTGTGCTCAGACGTACACCCGAGCTGCACGGGGAAGAAGGTTTCCTATCCTCAGGCCCTCGGGCTGTGCAGACGTGCTCAGACCCAGCAAAATGCCCGCCCCCGTGTGTGCACACACAGCTGTTCAGACCCGCAAGGGTGCACGCGGGCCCGTGTAGTCAGGTTTCCAGATGCGGGAGCAGCTCGTGCACTCACCCCACAGGTGCACATCGCTCCTGAGACTTGGCCCCCAGGCACGCATAGACGAGACCCCCCAAGGCATTCACGGGCTCAGGTCCACAGACACACAGACACGCTTGCTCAGACCCACACGCCACTCAGAACCCAGGAGCACAAAGGCACTCCCCTTCCAGTGTTTCTTGAGGTGACACCGGTCGCGGTAATGGGTACAGCCTCCACCACCCTGTGATTTGTTACATAGAAGCGTGTGTGTCCTTCCCCTAAAGTCACAAACCAGTGTTCCCGGTGGGTGCGCCGCTCCTCGGCACGTGCTAACTCAGGGCCTCCTCGCCCTCCCCGGGTGACCTCCTCAGTTGGGGTGGAAGGTGACTGACGGGCGGGGTCCCAAAGGGGTGGGTCCTGTGGGTCAGGCCTGGGAGGGAGACCTATGTTACACCTGCTGCTTCTGCTCAGTCATGTGGCCGCAGCTCCGCGTCCAGGAAGTCCCCCAGGAAGGAAGCACAAACAGATTTGGGGACCAGATGGCAACTTATCTACCTGGTGTGGCCTTTGGGCCACCCATAATCCATGTCAAATCTTCCTGACACCCTGAAGCCCCTCCCACTCAGGGCCGTCAAGGCAGAGGTAAGGGTATCTGGCAGGCGGTGGCCCATTGTCGGTTCCAGACTTGCTCCATATGTGGTCCGGGTCCCTGTGAACTAACAGGATAGCCATTCTCACTGTCCACACAGCTCCGCACACCCTGAATCCAGTGGGTGGGCCAGAGGCGGCTACCAGGGCCACTCTAATTCAAGAAAGGGAAGGATGGAAGAAGACACACAGAGGCTCTTGGTTTTAAGGAAACTAGTTGAGGAAATCCAGCCCTCCACCCCTGCAGTGGGAAAGTTTCTTCCTTAAACTCAGCCTCTCCCGTCTCCAAAAACGCCCTCTCCTTTGTTTGTGGCCCCGGTGCTGGCATGTGTGAGGTTCTTCCCAGTTCTTACCCTCTACGGCCATCTCTGAAGTGGCTGTTAGGAAAATGTCCTTCTTGGGGGCCCCATGGTGTTGACAGCTCACTTCCTACTCCTGCATATTTGGGGACCCAAAGGCTCAAGCTGTCGAGATAACTGCCCTCAGCGTTCTTTCCTAGACATACTTGTCAAGCGCTTTGTTTCCTTGTTTCTCCAAATCTTTGCTTGTCTCTTAATTTAGACATGACTATTTTGAGGGCCTCGGAAACAGTAGGTGGGGAAGCCATGTCCTTAGTCTGATCTGTGGGGCACAGCCGAGCCCTCGTTATCTAGAGGGAGGTTTCGCTGGGTCATGTTCCCTCAAAGCCATTGCTGACCTCTCTTGTGATCTGCGGGTTGGAAGCAGAGGTTCTCTTGACACTTGGCACTCCCCTCCCCTTCCTGGGCTCTCTCTGTTCCCTTCTCTGCTTGCAAACCTACCCACTCTTGCCTAACTTTGTCTTCTTGTGATGTGTGGCTGAAAGCAGACAGTAAAAGCCGGCACTGGCACCCCGACTTTCTGGCATGTTTCTTTGGTGCCTCAGCCTCAGCAGACACCTGGCCTTCCCTGTAGGTCATCACAAGCAGGGTTGGAACCGGCTGTCCTGCCATTGCTTTTCTGTAGTTTTGGATCTTTCCAGCCGTTTCCTTGGAGTGTTACCGGAAGGCCACCAGTTCTTGTGATGCACGTTTCTGGTTCAGTGTCTGTATTAGTTCAGGTAACATTTGTTTCTGGAACAGATGACCCCCAAATCTCAGTGGGTACCTCAAGGGAGGTTTCTCACTCAGGGGAAGCCCCACCAGGGTGCTCCTGGTCAGCCGGTGGCTTGGCCCCAAGGGGTGCTTTGGGAATCCAGACTCCTTCCATCTTATGGCTCCTCCTTGATATTCACCATGTGGTTTGCAAGGTTACCGGAAGGAGGAGAAAGAGCATGGCGGATCGCACATAGGGGACTTCGGGTGGGCCAATATTGGCAGTGCCCCTGGCTCAGTCATGTGACCATACCTAGTTGCAAGGGATGCTGGGAAATGTCTCAGTGGAGAAGGTGAAAATGAGTTTGGGAAAAGGGGCGCTCATGAAGCCCACCTCATATGCTCAGACCCGTGGTGGCATGCTCATATGTCCTCAGCAGCACAGGCGTGCATTCACACACCACACACACACACACACACACACGAGTTCTGGCTCAGGCTCAGGCGGGTGGACACAAGCCCCATGAAAGGCTCACTTACACGCACACGTCTGTTCTGATTCCCTAATGCCCAAGTCCGTGCACTTGGATCCATTGAGGCTTGTGTACACATGCACACAGGCTTAGAGATGTGTGCCCAGGTGCACAGAAATGGACTTTGATGGTGTATTCTTGCATGTAAACACACACACACACACACACACACACACACAAGACAGAGCCCTGCCTGACCTTGGGTCCACCTTGATGTTTGCCGTGGCTATGCTGGGGTGTCCAAGTGGGGTGAGGCTCCATCCTCCAGGCTACCGCACCCAGTGGCATAGGTGGTTGGTTCTGGGCTGGAACAGGTGAGTAAGGGCTGAGAGCTAGCTGGTGCTTTCTGTTCACCCAGCTGCTCGTCCTGGTCCTGGGAGCAGGGCGGTGTCCACCAGGAAGACAGAGTGCTTTATTCTGATTGTGCACAGAGAGACCGTGTGCCAGGCCAAGCCCCTGACGAGCCGTGGCCACACTGAGGGGCTCCCTTTTTAACCCACATGAAATGCCCTGAGGGCTATGGCTTTCTGGCCCTCCCAGCCCAGGGCAGGTACCAAGCGCTTGTGGGTGGGGCCTTGGCCTCAGTTCTCCATGCTGTGGGTGGGCCCATCCTGGTTGGGTGGGAATGGGGTTCTTGGGTAGGTTTCTAGTCAGGAGCCTCTGTGTCCTGAAGGCAGAAAGAGCTCAGTGGGCTGGTGCAGCAGCCCCTAGAGGTAGGGGAGCAGAGGGAGGAAGGGGTACCCAGGAATGGCCACTGGTCTCCTTGGCCAGATGGAATTCTCTAGCAAGTGGGACTGACATGCCCTGACATTCAACTTAAGAGTAGAGGAGGGGTAGGGTTTGTGATAAATGAGCCTGTGAGTTCTTCCAAGCGATGCAGCCCCCTGACATGGGGTAGGGGACGAAGTGGCCTAGGCTCTTCATCAGACTCGCAGGGGCACCCCATCTCTGGGTGCACCCTTGGAGAGCTGAACCCGGTCCCAGGCACCCCTACAAGTCTTTGTGAGTCTGCTGCCTCCAATGCCCAGTGGCAAGGGTGGCCCGGGGAGCCCCTGGTTGGGCTTTCACAGTGAGGAGTCTCTGAGGGGCCTTCCCTTGCTCCAGACCCTCACCAGGGCAAGCTAGCCTGACCCCTCCTGGGCCAGTGTATGACCCCCAGGAAAACCCAGTACCCTATATTGCATGTGACTTGCAGGCCACAGAGCCCAGATCGGCTGGAATGAACCTGGGGGAAGGAGAGAGTGTCCCTATCTTGGGGACAGAGTGGGAGCGGTGAGGGGCAGAGATGGCAGCTGGTGTGGAGGACGTGGGTGAGCGCAGGACACCCTCAGGAGATGCTGTCAAAGCCGTGGACAGAGCAGGGTCTAGGGAAAGCTCCTAGAGAAACTAGGCACATAGGGAGAGGGCTAAGACCTGGATATGGAGGCCAGGACACAGCTGGGGTAGAAGGACAAGGGCGAGAGTCAATGTGACTAGACCTGGGAGGGCTCTGGAGCTTGGGAGAGACTGCACAGGGGAAACCTGTGTGCCCCCAGGACCTAAAGAACCAGTGTGTTAGAGCAAATGGTTGCAGAGGGCTCAGGCGGGGCAGGAATTGTCTGTGGCCCAAGGCCTAAAGCCCTTCCCCTTGCGCCCCCAAGTCTATCTGGGGGTGAGAAAGAGAATAGAAAGACAAGATTTGTGCCCTGATTGGCCTGATCAGCCCCTCTAGGGCATGACGAGCCTCCTAGCATGGGACTCCTCCCTGGGCCCTAGCATCCTGGGCCCTAGGTATGGGCAGCCTGTTGAGGGGCACAAGCCTGCCCAGGACAAGCCTGATTCTGAAGTTTCCAGGAGCTGCTGGTGGCCCCACGGAAGATGGAAGGTAGAGATGGCTGTGGGGGAGGGCTGGGGCCATGGAGCAAGGCGCCTATCAGGTTGAACTCCACAGTGCCTGCTGTCTTAGGCCAGGAGAGAAAGGCCATTCAGAACCCAGTTGCTCTGGCCCATGAGAGGGGCTTCCACGCCATCCCTGGATACCAGGCACTGTGCTGGGTGCTAAGGAGATGGGCCTCAAGCCTTCCTGGAAGAGGAAGAGGAGGTATTTGGTTGGGCTTGAAGGATGAGTGAGATAACCACAGGGGCAAGGTGTTCTCTGAACAGAAGGCAAAGTTCAGGAAGATGGGAGGGGGTATGGTCCAGCAGGGAGGGGAACCCTGCCATCATTGGACACAGGCTGCCAGCCTCCCCCCAGGAGCTGAAGCTGAGTGTTGTCCTTACCCAGGGACCAGGGTGCTAGGCTGTCCATAGTGGGTCCAGAGCTCAGGAGGGGCCAGAGGGACAAATTACTCATCCATAGGCTGGAGGTCTGTGGGAGCCCGGCCTTGGCCTCACCCTGGGCCTGGATCCCAATACTTTAATTTTATAGACGAGGAAGATAAGAAGAGTGAGAGAAGCTTGTCCACAGTCACACAGCGTGGCCTCCCAGGTTACCAACTGAGCTAAGAGTCAAGCGGGTTATTGCGGGCATGGGGAGGGTGAATCAGACCTTTCCAGGCTCCTTGAGAGACTCGGCCCTAGTGACTTTGGGAAGTCCTGCCCACCACAGGCCTCCGCATCCTCCTCCATAAAGACCAGTGTTGGACGGTCCCAGCTCCACAGGACCTGCTTGTCTGCTTTTGGCTCAGTTTCTCAGTGTGGCGGAACCCCAGGAAGGCCAGGTGCCCTGGGGCTTCACAGTCTGGGGTGCAGGTGAGCCCTCGCCCAGGGGGAGAGTGGAGTCTGGTGGGAGGAGCGGCCTGAGGACCTTGGCAAGCTACAAGTTCAATGGCAAGATCTTGGCTGTGGCTGGCTGGTGTGGCCAAGGACAGCACTGCCCGGTTGCTGGAGCTTGGGACATGAAGATCAGCAGTGTTTGAACAGCAAGCGCAGACACTGGCGGGCTTAGGGTGCAGGAGGAGGGACGGAAAGATATGGCAGTGGCACGTGGCTGGCTTGGCTGCAGTGGGGCCCTGGGATACTTCCAAAGGAGGAGGTTGGGGGTTGTGGAGTCATGAAAACCACACCCTGCAGAGACCAGGGTTAGGGCAGGGCTTGGGTGGAGGGAGAGCTAGAGAGTAAATCTTCAGCCCCAACCAGACCCAGAGGTGCCCCCTCTAAGAGGAGGAAGACTTCCCCTCAGCTGCTTAGAGCCAGACTCCTGCTGGCTCTACCCCACACCAGTGGGTTGCAGTATTTGGGAAGGGGTAGTGGGCTGATGGGAGTTGTAGTTGTTGACCCAGGGGCTGATGGGAATTGTAGTCCTTATCCCTCCAAGAACTAATGGGAGTTGTAGTTCCCACCCTTTAGGGCTGATGGGAATTGCAGTTTATGCCCAGGGTACCTCAGTTATAAGACCTAGGGAGAGAGGAGACCTAATCACCCCCCACAAACCTTTCCGACTAGTGTCCCCCCACCCCAACCCCTGCCCGGGGCCCTGTATTAGCAAGTGCTTCCTTCCCAGATGGCTGTGTATGTATTTTCTTTTCTTTTTTTGCTTTCTTCTTCTTTCCGTTGTTTTATTATTGTTTTAACAATAATAAGAGGGCCAGAGGCAGTCAAGCCCTGGTCAGGTCCTGGCGGCCCATGGGGGTTCTGGGGAGGGGGAGGGGGGAAGCCAGTGGGGGTCAGAGGTGGAGGGTGAAGAAAGAGAAAGTTGGAGAATTAGGGTTAGCTCAGGACTCACGTGTCCCAGTCCACTTCCCTCCCTCATTCCTACCCCCTCCCCACCTCCCTGCCTCTACATGGCTTCTCACCACCTTGCCCAAAGTCCTGTGGGACAGGACCCTTCTCCAGTGTGTCTGTCTCTTCCTTGCCCGCTCTTTCTCATGGACCTTGTCACCTCCCACCTTCAAGTTCTCATCTTCCCATGATGAGCCAGCAGATAGCCTTCAAAGCTTCCCATGATCATCCCCTCTCAAGTCCTCTCACCCATGTAGCTGCCAGCCATGTACCTCTTCCCCCAGCCCTCCTTTCCACTGCTCTGCCCACCACACACACACACGCTGACACCAAGTGGTGGTAACAGTTTCTCAATGCCAGCCTGCACTGTGAAGATTTTAGCTTTGTGTTTAATGAGGGGGAGAGGGCACAAGTGAGGGAGGAGAGAGTATTCAGGAGGAAGCAAGATGTCCAGGGAGAGAAGAGTGAGGGAGGGAGATACCAAACAGATAGACAGAAAACGTGGTACGGAAAAGTTGTTTTTTTCTTATTTTTTCCGGGAGAACCCGCTTACACAGCTCTGTTTGTAATTTTTTTCTTCATGCTAAAATCACACGGCCTATTTGTTGATGTAAGTTGCCTGAATTCCGTGGTATGCTATCTTCTTTTTTAAAAACGAAAGAAAAAAAAAAAAGCAAAAAAAAGAGAAAAATCTAGAAAAAAAAAACACCCTAAAAGATACTGTTGTTAGGTTTGTTTAAATGCTGCTCTTGTATCTGTTTTTAAGCCTTAAACTGGTAGAGTTTTTTTTTTTTTTTTCCGTTTCTTTTCGATTTCCTTTTCCTTTCTGTTCCTTTTGGTTTCTTAAGACAAACAAAAGACCAAAACCCAGTGAGCCACAGAGCCCGTGCGTGGGGCGCCCAGGGCATTTGAGCCGCTGCCCGCTTAAAGCGCAGTGCTCCGGCCGGCTGGCGGGCGGGCGCGGCCCGCTCTAGTCTCCGCCAAAGCCAATTGGAACCGATTTGGGTGTGTGAGGCTGTTGTTTCTCTCTCGTGCCGGCCGCCTGTACCCCGGGCCCTCGCTGACACCCTGTTTTTTCTCTTCTCTCTCTTGTTCTAGGAGGAGAGTTAATATTGCCCATTATCACGGAGGACTCCTTAGATCCCCCTCCCGTGGCCACCCGGTCCCCCTTCGTGCCCCCACCCCCCACCTTCTATCCTTTCCTCACGGGCGTGGGCGCCACCCAAGACACCCTGCCCCCACCTGCGGCCCGCCGCCCGCCTGCCGGGGGCCCGTGCCAGGCCGAGCAGGACGACAGCGACTGCGAGGAGCCCATCGAGGCCTCCGGCTTTGCGTCCGGGGAGGTCTTTGACTCCAGCCTCCCCCCCACGGACGACGAGGACTTTTACACCACCTTCCCCCTGGTCACGGACCGCACCACCCTCCTCTCGCCCCGCAAACCCGCTCCCCGGCCCAACCTCAGGACAGATGGGGCCACGGGCGCCCCCGGGGTGCTGCTGGCCCCCTCCGCCCCCGCCCCCAACCTGCCTGCGGGCAAAATGAACCACCGAGACCCGTTGCAGCCCTTGCTGGAGAACCCCCCCCTGGGGCCCGGGGCCCCCACGTCTTTCGAGCCGCGGAGGCCCCCTCCCCTGCGCCCCGGCGTGACCGCCGCCCCCGGCTTCCCCCGTTTGCCCACAGCCAACCCCACGGGGCCCGGGGAGCGCGGCCCGCCGGGCGCCGTGGAGGTGATCCGGGAGTCCAGCAGCACCACGGGCATGGTGGTGGGCATCGTGGCGGCGGCGGCGCTCTGCATCCTGATTCTCCTCTACGCCATGTACAAATACCGCAACCGCGACGAGGGCTCCTACCAGGTGGACCAGAGCCGGAACTACATCAGTAACTCGGCCCAGAGCAACGGGGCCGTGGTGAAAGAGAAGGCCCCGGCCGCCCCCAAGACACCCAGCAAGGCCAAGAAGAACAAAGACAAGGAGTACTACGTCTGAGCCCCGGCACCGCGCCCACTGCCAGCTGTGCCCCTCCCGGGAGGGCCCGGGAGAAGGGTGCAGCCCTCTCCCTGCTGGAGCTCTGGGGACCCGCTCCCCGGCTGCCTCAGACTTCTCTCACGAAGAGGAAACGCAAAAAAACAAACAAAAAAAAAACAACAAAAAAAAAAACAAAACAAGACAAAAACAAAAAAAAAAAAAGAAAGAAAGAAAAAAGAAAGGAAAGAAAAAATGAAAAGAAAGAAAAAAAAGAAAGAAAAGAAAGAAAAAAAAGAAAAAAATAGAAAAGGAAACCCTGTGCTCGTCCCCTTCCTCTGACGGTCCAGTGCGGCGGCGCTGTCCGTCCTGGGGCTGTCTGTCCCTCTCCGCTCTGCGCCTGGCCCGGGCAGGGCACGTGCTCACAGCCCTGGGTTGATTTATTTTTTTAAGGGGGGAGGGTAGTTTTATTTTGGTGGGGTTGGGCGGGAAGGAAGGCTGAGGGTTTTGTAAAGTGTCCACTACTCGTCTTGTTCATTTCCTCCATTTTTCTTCCTCCCTCTGTCCCTCCTGCCTTCCTTCTCTTCCCAAGCCCTCCGGCCCCCATCCCAGGCTTGCTGTGTCTCTCTGTCCCCTCCCTCCCTCTCCACTTCTTTTTTTGTGTGTCTGGTTTCTCCCTTTCCTACCTTTGGGTTTCCAGAGTCGGTGGGAGAAGGGCGGGCGGGTGGGCCCAGTGGCCCAGCGGGAGGGGAGCAGGGGCGGGGCAGGGCAGTGGGGTGGCCCCCCCAAGCGCCCCGACTCTGCCCACCAGGAGGAGGCGCTGGCCTGGTGCCGCCCAGGGAAGGGGCTCGGGGCCTGGAAAGGCCTGTTCTGTTGTGTGCCGCCGGGCGACGTGCATTGATGGGGAAGCTGCTGGAGGAGCAGGGGTGGGGGGGCGGGAGGGAGGGGAAAGGCAAATGCAGATATATATTAAAGACAAATTATCTAGATACTGCGAGCAGCAGCCTGTGGCACCCGTTGGGCGCGGGCATCAGGGAAGAGAGAGAGCTGGGCGTTGCCCGCTGACTGCTGGGGTCACTTCTCTGCCCACGGGCTCCCTGCTCCCCCAGTTTTTTTTCTCTCTTTGTTAACAAATGTGTCTGAGTCTTGGAAAACACCCCAACCCCGGAAATGTGTGGGAAAAGAAAACAAAAACTTTCCAAATCCAACGGTCCTGTGCAGTTTTTTGGGGGATGGGTAATGTTGGGACATCGGTCCTGTCTCTGTTCTGGGGTTTGGGTACAAACTGGCCAGTGACAGCTGGTAAGTAGCCTCCAGAATTTTGGGCTGAGCACGGTTTTGGGTTCCTGGGGGCGGCCTGTCTTTGTCTCACCCTCATGTCCCTCCTGGCCTGAGGATGGGGCTGCGGGCCTGGGACAGCCCACCCACCTGAGACCTCAGGACAAATCCCCAGAGGCAAGAGCGTCATGTTGCCCCCTAGTGGTTAAAGTGTGTCTATGCTGCTTGTGCGTGGGTCTTGCAAGAGCCCTGGAATTTTTCTTTTTTTTTTTTTTTTTTTTAAGATTTTATTTATTTATTTGACAGACAGAGATCACAAGTAGGTAGAGAGGCAGGCAGAGAGAGAGGAAGGGAAGCAGACTCCCTGCTGAGCAGAGAGCCCGATGCGGGACTCGATCCCAGGACCCTGAGATCATGACCTGAGCCCAAGGCAGAGGCTTAACCCACTGAGCCACCCAGGCGCCCCCGAGCCCTGGAATTTCTAAAGCCCTTGGGGAAGCTGGTATTATTCCATGGTGACAAGAGCTTCAGAGGCTGAGTCTGCATTGACACCCCCCCCCCCAGTTCTGCCTAACTCCAGAGTCTCTGCTTTTTCTGCATCTCTAAGGATTTGGACCCTATCATCTGTAGCTCCCCCCAACCTCCAGTCCGTGCTGGCTGACTATGGGTAGGTCCTGGGGCTCCAGAACCTCCCCCCAGGTGTTTGCTCCTTCCTGGAGACACTAAACAGGGCCACGGTCCCAAACACGCTGAGAGGCCGATCTGTATTTGCTAAGCTCGGTGGCAAGGAGTAGAAACTTACGGCGAGGGCTGTACGTACCTGAGGCCCTGGGCCTATGGGCATTCTCTGGGGAACAGAGTGTGGGAAGTCCTCATCTCCCACATGGCAGTGGTAGATGGCCACGCCACTGGACACATGAGCTGTGACTCAGCCCTGCTTCTGCCGCTTGGGTCTCCCCCACTTTGTGCTGGGGGATCTTGCCTCCCTCTCCTGGCTCTACTTTCTCGTACCTTTGGCTTGCCATCACCCTTCACCCCTCGGATCTGCATCTCGAGCTTCCAACCACAGGTAGCTCTGACGCCGGCCAGTTCCTTCTTGCAGCTTCCAGTTCACAAGTCTGGCCCATGTTTAGGCGTGGATCCCTCTCAGGGTCCTAGGGCTTGATGTCCACAGGAGCTGGGGCAGCCACAGTGAGAGCTCTCCTGCAGCCACCCCCCAGGTGTGGATTTCCATAGACTTTGCCTCTCCTTGCCCTTCTGAACCAACCACCTGGGGGAGGCATGGGCTCTGCTCGCCCCCTGCTGCTCGCAGTCTTGGAACCTGAGGTCAGCTCTAACCCCCCCCACCCCAAGGAAGCCAGAGGGAGGCCCTGACTCAGGGCAGTCTTGCCGGGACATCCTGTCCCTGTCCCAGGGACGACCTTGTGCCCGGGTCTTTGACGGCTGCTCTTTCTGACCAAGGGATGGAAACATCTCAGTTTCCTCTGCCCCATCACCACTAGCCAAAGAAAACAAATAGAAACTGGCAGGAGTTCCATGGTGCCAAGAAGGGAACATTCTTTTCCAGAAATTTCTAGAATTGTCCTAAACAGTCTATCAGAGTAAGAGACCGGAAAGAGGGACAGTGCAGGAGTTGGAAGAACAGGTCCCAGTCCTGCTCACTGCCATGTGGCTGTAGGACTGGGTGTTTTCCTCTCTGTGTTGGGAGGCTAAGAGCTCCTGTCACTTGAGGGCTTGGTTGTAAGAGGAGAGATTTCTGGACTCTACCATGGACTCAGTTTATCCGTCTGTGAGATATGATCTCCTCAGTCTCAGCTCCTTCGTCTGGGCATCTGATGTTGAACTTAATACTGGGCCTGAGCTGAGCTTCTTGTGGTCTGGCTGGCCTGGCAGTTAACCCCAGGAGTGTGCAAACAGCATCTGGGGGTGACTGGAACTCCAGGAACCTCGCTTTTGGACACGTGGTACTTGCAAGGATATGTCAGGAGAGTCTACTTGGGGAGGATCAAGGACAGAGTTGGGGAGGAAGCTCCAAGTGGGGTCTAGCTGATGCCTTGACCTTGAAGACCACACAACCCCCCAGGGGAAGGAACACAAGCTCAGCCAGGGCTGGAACCCAGGCTGTATGTGTACAGCCCTCGCCATTCTGGGAGGACATCCCTTTCCTGGATCCCTTTCGTATCTGGAGCCGAAGGAGCCTGCATTGCGCTCCCCACACCCCCTTTTGGGAGAGCTGCAGGCCTGGCTGGAGATAAGAGAATGGCCGGAGAGGGTCCTGAGCCACTGTCCTGTCCCCAGTGCCTGAGGCCTCTACTGCCATGGGGGTAATGAGCCTGTGGGGGTAGTTGATGGGTTCTTCCTTCCCACACCCAATTCCCATGGCTCTCCCATTGCAGGGTGCCACTGCTGCCTCTGTGCTCGGGAGCTACCTGTGGGAGCATCAAAAGAGAGGGTGTGGCCCAAGGCCTGCTTTTGTGTGATGGTGTCCAGCTGGAAAGCGGGCCTGTGACCACTGTCAGGAGAGTCCCCTCTCCCTTGGCAAGGCACCCACTCCACCATGGTGATGACACCCCCAGCTACCCTGGAACCTCCCAGCTTCTGGGTCCTGTTGAGTTCAGTGAGGGGAGGACATGTTGGAAGCAGGTAGGTCCTGGGTTCTAGAAGACTGGGACCCCCTGGAAGAGCCAGGAGCAAGTCTGCTCTGAATGTGGGCAGAGGGGTAGCTCTGACCACTTGGTGAACCACAGAACACTCTAGGGGAGAGGGGGAGCCATCTCTCACCAGCCCTGTGTTCTCTCTTTTGGAAGCTTCTGGATACCAGGGGACCCCAAGAATGCCGAGCAAGGCTAAGGAAGTAGCTGGGGCTCAGCTGGGCAGCAGTCAGACAGGACCAAAAGTTCCGGGCAGGCTGAGACAAACCTTCCTTTGGGCAGCTTTACAAACGTGATCCCCACTGCCCTTGTCCTGGGGTTCTGCACTGAGGGGCAGCCTGTGATGGCTGAAAGACATGATCCCACTCTCCCCCTGAGAGGCCCCCGGGCTGCGGCGGAAAGACCAGGCCAGTGAGTGATCCTGTCTCCCAGGGGCAAGGAGCAGCTTTCTGTTTTTCTGCTCATCTGTGTGTACGAGCACAAGTGTTCCCATCGCTGGTGTGTGTGTGTGTGTGTGTGTGTGTGTGTGTGTGTGTGTACGTGTGTGTGAGGGCACAGCCCTTCGTGGAGCTGCCCAGAAACAGTGACCCAGGCAGAAGCAGAGGTCACCTGAGCACAGCTCTGGGGTGGTGGGGACCCCGATGGGTCGCAGATGGCTTCCACCTGCACCCACGTTTGTGTTTGGGGAGCTCGGGCGTCCACCCCCTTCCATGTGAGCCCTTGCTTGGGGTTTTCCTGTAAGGGGTGCCAGGGGACTCCACGGGGCCCTGGCTGGTTCTGAGAGCGAGGTGTCAGCCTCAAGAGGCTTCACTGGTTGCCCGGTTGTACAGTCTGAGGCCAGCGGGAAGGGGATGTCGTAGCCAGGGCTCTGGAGACCGGGGCTGGGCTCTTGACTCTCTGCTCCCAGCTGCAGGTCACAGGCAGTCACTTTCTCTGAGCCTTACTTTCCCATCTGTAAAATGGGCTATCTTTCTTGAAGGGTTTGGGAAAAGATAAGACGATGCCTTGAGGTACCAGGGGGATGCCCAGCACACAACAGGCCTGAAAGGGCTGACGCTCTGGCCTGGGAAAGGGCCAGCCCCTTGAGGAGCTCCCCAGAACTCTCTGCCGTCCCCACCATCCCCAATCCCGCCCAGAACCCACAGCTCATCCCTGGAGTCAGCTAGGGGCTGTCATTTGTTCCTTTATTCCCTCTTTTGTCTCCCTCGCACCAGTGGGCCTCCTGTCAGGTTCTGTGTGGGAGCTGGGGTCAAGGGGTAAGCGGGCCACCCAGCCCTCTGGGAACATTGAGGCTGGCCGGGTGGGACTCTGGTGCGGGGTTGCGACTGTGGGTAAAGGTTTCACTATGGCCTTGGGCTGGGCCCCTGGATGGAGGCCATTGCCATGGGTCTGGGAGGGACTCGGTCAGGTAGAGAAGGGGTGGGGAGGATTGGCTCTGTGGCTGCAGTGTGGAGAGGGGGGACCAGAGGCCAGAACTGTCTTTTGGAAACCGCTAAGGATCTGAGACTTGTGCGGGGCTCTGGGACCAGTGTGAGGAACTGGGGAAGTTTTGACCTTGGGTGATGGTGCCCTCCGAGCTTGGAGGGGGGGCTGTGGGCAGCTGGGGGCCGTGAGCAGTGGGGAGGGGAGCAGGGGGGGTGACAGCTTCCCAGGGTCCCTGCTCCTTCTCGCAGTCACGAGGGAGAGTCCTGTGTGGGTGCACAGGGCAGCCGGCAGCCAGAAGCCATCCTCTTGGGCTTTCTCTGTTGAAGGTGGCTCCTCAGGCAGAGAGGGGCCGCCCCTAGGTCCTCTTCTAGAGATGGGGGCCTTTGCCGTCCTGCCTTCTCCAAAGGAGAGAAGTGCCCCTCCCCGTGTCACTTTGCAGAATTCCCAGGAGGCTTAAAAGTGTGTGGATTTCAGGACAGTGGGTTCTGGAGCGCTGTGCGTCGCCTTCTTTACCGCCCTGTTCAGACACGAAAGACAAGAGGCTTTTGTCTCCTGGGTGCAGCGTGACCTCTGAGCCCTGCACTGTGGCCCTCCTGAGGACTGGGGCAGGACTCCTGCCCTGCTCTCCCCAGCCCAGGAAGGAGCTCCCTGAGAGCGTCCTGGGGAGGGGGTGACGGTGACAGCCCTGCCAGCCATCCAGGGGTTTCAGCGGGAGAGTCTGGGGCCTATGAGGCCACCCAACAATGCCCATCGCACACTTGGCCCTCCCCCTTCCGAAGGACTACACACATCCTTCCCCTTGACCTCTTGTAAGGTGGAGCGGAGGGCGGGCCTGCTATCAGGGCCTCAGATGGTAGCATGAAGGACAGGAGACCGAGTCCACACTGTAAGCCAGGAGACCCAGCCTTTGGCCTCCCCCCTCCCACAGATGTACGATGTGACTGAGCCAGATTTCTGTGCCCTGGCCTCTCCCTCTGCCCAGGGGAGGGGCGGGGGGCAGGGCTGCCCCATTCTGGGCTTCCCTGGGGGTACAAAGAAGGTGGCCCCGGGTGGAGTTCACTCACTGGTTCTGCACATCTTGAATGGTGTCGGGCAGCGGCAGGCTCTGGGTCTCCGGGAGCAGGAGAGCAGCCAGGCCGCTGAGCACGGGCACCCCGCCGTACACCAGCAGGGGCAGTGAGCGCCCGTGGATGGCCAGCAGCCGGACCAAAGGCCCCAGGATCGCTCCCCCACGGGCTGCCATCTGGCCCAGACCCACAGCGGTCATCCTGTCGTCGCAGACACACCGGTGAGGGCCCCCCCACCCCCTGTCCAGGGTGGCCCAGGGGTCCAGGCTGAGCCGGGGACGCACCTGGGCGGCCCTGAGACCACGTGGAAGGGAGATGGCGGTGGGAATGGTCAAGGCTGGGGAAGGCTGTCCCCACCATGCCCTCCCAGCCCCGGGTGCCCCCTTACCTGAGGACGGTGGGGAAGAGCTCCCCGGTGTAGATGCTGATGCAAGTGAAAGCAGCCCCCACGCTCCCAAGCCCCAGCACGGCCAGGGCTGAACGCAGGGCCCCCATCTCTGCGGACAGAGATGGGCTTAAGCAAAGCTGGTGGCAGGGGCCCCGAGGTCAGATGGGGGCTCTCTCCAGCCCAGGCCCCTCTCCGACCTCCCAATGTCTGTGACTCAGCTCTACCTGGGTGTCCCCAGAGCATGTCCCGAGTGATCTCATGGCTACATTCACTGTCACCAAACCGCCACCCACCCTGACACCCGGAGCCAGACCCCGGGAACACTCCTGGACCCCCTGCTCCCCACCTTCCCCCTGCACTCGGGCTCTGAGCCATCTCTCCCGGAGGCCCTGGCAGCCTCCTTCCTAACCGGGCCCCCGCTCTGGTCCAGTGCCCTCTGTTCCTGGCTCAGCGCCCCCAGGTCGGGAAGCCTCACGCTCCTGCCATGCTCACTGAGGGGCACGAGCGTGTTGGCCAAGATGCAGAGTCCTGACAGCATCAGGGACCCGGCCTGGGTGGGCCGGCGGCCCAGACGGTTCAGCAGCAGCAGGGTGACTATCTTGGCCGGGATGTCCACTACCCCGATGAGGACCTGGAGCAGGAAGATGTTGCTACCCAGAGCCTGCAGATCCAGGGCCAGGCCGTAGAAGGTGAAGCCAAAGGCGAACCTGCGGTGGGGGCCAGTCGCATCAGGCTTGGGGAGAGCTTCCCAACGGCTCGTGTGTTCCCAGACCCGTTTCCACCCTCCTCCTGCAGGCTCCGTGTAGCGGTGGGGTGGCCTCTGTAGACCACCTTTCCCTGGGCCTCTCTGTGAGGTTTGGCCAATGGGGAGCCCTGATGGGAGGCACAGGTGCACTGGCCAGGGAAGCCTGGGCGGCATATGCCCTCCTCCCTCCCTCTGGGTGCCACATCCTGTCCCGTCCATGCCTGCGGCTTCTGCTGAGTGTGTCTTTCCCCCGTGACCTCAGCGGTGCCAGTCCTTGCCGGGTGGCACTGGCCCTTGGGCTCTGATAATCCCCCTCCCTCCTCCCTGGCCCCTCCAGACCGGGTGGGTGGGCACTCTCCTTCCCAGCTGGCTGGGTGGTTCAGTCCCCGCCCCCCAACTTCCTCCTGGAGCCTGACCACTAGAGGGGAGGTGGCCGTGCTGGCAGGACCGTGGGCTGACAGGGGAGTCATTAGAGGCCCCTTGACTGGATGCCAGCCAGAGCCCTGATTCCAGGATCTCCAGTGGAGGTGTGGGGGGGTGCCAGGGACAGCCCGAGGCAGGCCAGAGGCAGAGGCTGTGGTGCCAGGCAGGGCGGGGTTGAAGGGGCGTCGGTCTACCAGCACAGAGTGGAGGCGCAGGTCCGCAGGCGCAGTCCAGGCGTGCAGAACAGGGCTCCCAGGCTGGGGGGCGCCTGGCCCGCACTCAGCTCCTCTTGCATGGCTGACAGCAAGACCTGCAGGGGTGGGGTGGGGGTGCCCTGTCAGCACTGGGAGCCCTGCGCCAGTCCTCCTCCCCCTGAC
This sequence comes from Lutra lutra, assembly GCF_902655055.1. NCBI lineage: Eukaryota > Metazoa > Chordata > Mammalia > Carnivora > Mustelidae > Lutra > Lutra lutra. Next base: position 107,043,039 of record NC_062287.1, on the reverse strand, counting down.
CCTCCTCCTCGGAGGCTGTGCGGGGGCAGGGACAGGGCCTGAGGGTTGAGTTCACCTCGGTGGTCAGCGCATCCTCCACCTCCCTCTTCCCGTTGATGGCGGCCACCCTCCGCAGCTCCCGCAGGCCCCGCTCTAGCCTGCCTGTGATGAGAAGCCATCGGGCAGACTCTGCCAGCCGCCTGCAGGGGGTCGGGGGGGTACATGGGAGGGGGCACTGCCTGTGGCTCCCAGGGCCACAGCCTCACTGCCCCTCTGTCTTCTTCCGTCCCCGGGGGTGGTATCACTGGTGCTCACAGGCCCCAGGCTCAGGGACGCCACGCCATTTGACACTCTCCTCTCCTTATAGGCCCTCCCTGTCTTTTTCCTTCTCCCTCTTGGATTGTGGTGGGGAGGCCCTGTCCCCCCCAACAACCCGGTGGCCCTTCCCTTGCCTCACCTGGTAACCAGGCCTGGAGGAACCCGTGTGCCGTAAGGACCCCCCAGTGGTTACAGGCCAGCAGACCTGTGAGATCCCCCCCGCCCCGCCAGGGTCCCCTCCTGTCCTGGGCCTCCCTGCTGTCACACACAGCCTTCTTGCTGGCTCCTCCCCCAGGGGCCCCTCCTTGCAAACAACTTCATGCCCAGCCAGGGGCTCAGGCCTGGGGCAAGGTCTTTGGTCCTGATGTCACCAGGGCCCTCCACCTGCCCCCAGGCAGCCACCAATTCCTGTCACCCTCCAGTAAGCTTTGCACCTGACCCCTCCCCACTGCCCTTGCCTCACTTTTGACCCTGTTGCCCATGCCAGAACATTAGCGAACCCAACACATCCCAGCTCCCCCTCCTCACGCCACGACCCAGCCTCTAACACTAACCTCACCCCTACAGCCCTCAACAGCAGCCCAGACTGCTTGTACCGGCCCAGCCCACTGAGTCCCCTGTCGTGCCCACCACGCTCCACTGGCTCCTGCCTCTGGGCCTCTGCTCAGGCAGGCCCCCCCCCCAGGCAGGCCTCCCTTTCTCCCAGGAGCAGCAGCCAGGAGTGGGGCCGCCTGCTCCAAGTGTACGGGGCCCTGAGGTCCTCCAGGGTTGGCAGAACCAGGGAGAGAAGGGGGACTCAAGGCACATGTTAGAGTTAGAGTTGACAAGACCCAGTGACCTGCTGAACTTGAGGTGGGGGGACAGGGAGGGATGGGGAGGAGGTGTCATGGTGCCCCTGACTCTGGGACCTGGTGGGTGGGGGCTGCTATCCCTGCTACAGAAGTCTTGGAACAGAGCCAGTGTGGGGGTGTGATGCCAAGACCCTGTCACAGAGATGTCACACAGCGGGTGGCAAACGGGAGGCTAGAGGCCAGGGAAGAAGCAGGACCCATGAAGGAATTCAGGGTCTGCAGCATGTGGAGGGTCAGAGCTGGGGGCCCCCAGTTGGGTGGCCTGGGAGAGAGCACCGGCATAGGAGCACCTCCTCACCGTTGTAGGGGCCATGAGCCGTGCGAGGCCAGCATCAGCCTCAGACAGCCAGGAGGGTTGCCCTGGACTCCACATCATTGACATTCGCCCTTCGCCCTCCGCCCTCCCGCCTCCACTCTGCTAGTACGGGGCTTAGCCTGCAGAAGGCCACCTGTCAGGCAGCACCATCTCCGAGTCAGAGCACCAGGTGTGGTTGTCTCCTGCTCTGGAGAGTGACTGCGAGTTAGGTGCTTGAGGCTCTGTTGTAAGACCTTTCGGCTCCATCCCGTTGGGCTTGGAGAGGTGTGTGAGTCAGCCCTCCTTCCAGTGCAGGAGCCCCGTCCTCCCATGGGCTTCTGTTGGCCTTCCCTCTGCAGTGACCACAATGGCCATGCAACTAAGTTGCTGGGTGTGTAGGTGAATGAGCCAGGCTCAGCTCTGCCCTAAAGGGCATCCAACCATCCACCCATCCATCCACCCATCCATCCCCTCCACCCACCCATCCATTCACTAGTTTATCATCCATCCATCTATCTTTCTGTCTGTCTGTCTATCCATTCATCCATCCATCCAGGAGGCCATCCAACAAATATTTACTCTGCACCTACACCTCTCAGGAGCTCAGCAAGAGCCATGCCGGGTTTATTTCAGGGCAGCGCAAGGGCTCCCTGACCGCTCACACATGAGAGCCCAGTGTGGGTGCTGGGAGTCCCCTCTGACCACTGGGTCTCCATCCCTGTTCTTTAGTAACAGGGTCGGTACGTAAGGGGTTGTGTGTGCGCGCGTCTGTGCACTGTATCTTTGCATCTTACCCCACACATGCCAAGGCAAGCAGGGACTCAAGATGGAAAAGGGCCAAGAGGTGATGGGAAGGACGGGCCCGGGGGCCGGCAGAAGGATGAGTAGAGGAGGAGGAGCAGGGAGGAGCAGGGAGGGGCAGGGAGGGGAGTGGCACCACCGGCACTTGGGTGAGCATCGCGGGGCCGGTGGCCGTCAGCGGAGCCAGGCCCCTGGGCCTCCCGTCTGGCTGTGCTCCCGGCCTCCTGCACCCCCAGCCCTCTGCTCGCGGGGTGGAGGGGGGGCAGGTCTCTGAGGAGGGGGGATGGCACCCACCAGGAGTACAGGAAGCAGAGGAAGAAGGGGGCGGAGACCGCCAGCTGCAGCAGGGCCCAGTCCCGCACGCCGTAGGCCACGGCGCCCATCAGGACCTGGCCGAAGCTGAAGCCCAGGGCGTTCAGGGTCATCATCAAGGCTCGGGCGCGCGCCGACGTCCACTCCATCACTGCAAGAAGACCGCCAGGGTCAGCGGGGAGCCTGAGCCAGCCTTTCCTGCAGGGCCCGGGTCAGGGGACCTACGGAGCGTGCTGGTGTTCATCATGACGCCTGCCACTCCGAAGGCCGCCAGGAAGCGGAGCAGGCAATACACGGGGAAGGTGGGTGCGAAGGCGGCGGCCGTGCCCGACACGGCCATCTGAAGGTAGTTCCAGGTCAGCACCAGCCTGCGCCCGAACCTGCGGGCACACAGACACACAGGTGGCTGGATCCGCAGCGCCCCATAGCACTAGCCATGGGGCTCTGGATGCCCTTGGGTTTGCCTGTCGGGCATAGGCGGAAGGGACCTTAGTTATCCACCCACAGAAGTCTTGCCTGCACGGACAGAGTCCCCAAAGTCCAGGCAGCTCTAAGGCGTGCTGGGCACAGAGGAGCCCCCTGCTAGCGGGAGCAGCACCGGAAGGCAGGCTCGGGGCTCAGCGGATTTCAGCAGTGAATGCGGGATCAGACAGATGACCCTCTCCAACCCCAGAGACTTGGGGAAGCCATGGCCCAGAGTGAGTCTGAGGCTTGCCCAGCGCCAGAGCCAGGAGGTGTCAGGAGCGAGACCCATGCAGATGTTGTGGCTGGCAGCGGGGCTCTGTGGGAGCATGGGGGGCAGGGCGCGAGGGAAGGGGGGTTTGCCAGAGCCGGGGGCACTCACCTGTCAGAGGTGTGGCCACACACGGCAGCTCCCACCAGGATTCCTGACAGGTAGATGGACTGGGCCATGGGCTTCAGGGCGTGGGAGTCACACACCAGGTCCCACTGGTGAGAGAGTGGGAGCTGAGCCCAGAAGGGAGGGGGCAGAGGCGCTGGGTGGGAAGCCCCGTGTGAGCTAGGTGGGGGAGGGTGGCCTGCGGACCTCTAGTGTGGTAGGGCCAGGCTGTCACCCTGTTGTCCTCTGGTCCAGGGTCAAGCCCTCTCTAGACTTGTTTGCTCTCCCCTGCTGCACCCACTCTGCAGAGCGACCCTGAGCTGGGGCCTTGTCCCCACTCTCCCGGGCTTCTCTGGTTCTACAAAGAGCCCCCTTCCCCTTGCTGGCTTGGGCTGCCCCTCCCTCTTGCCCAGATTTGACTGGACTCTAGGGGTCACCTGCCCCCTGACACAGGCAGTGGGGAGAGCTCCCTGAGTCACGGCTAGTCAGGTCCGGCCCGGCTCTCGGCACCATCCACTCTTCCACAAGCCCAAGTCCCCTGCTGACTCCCTAGACTCCCCCTCTCCCGTAGGGCAGGAGATGTGCTGGAAGAGGGGCTGGAAGTGCACCTGTGGTGAGTGAGGACGTGGGTCCCTCCCAGGACTGGGCCATTCTGAGTCCAGTCAAATATGAGCTCTGACCTTGGCTTCTCAAGTGCCAGGACTCGGGGAAGGTGTCAGGAGAGGCTCTTACCTTGGCCACGATGGTGGAGGTGAAGGTGCTTTGGTCGTAGACCCAGCCGTCCACGCACGGCTCCATGGCAGCCTCGCTCCAGTTGGTGGCCGTGGCGTTGGGGTCCAGGAGCTGCCACTGTGGTTGGCGGAAGCGGCGACACTGGTGGGGTTCACGGTTGGGGCCCGGTGGGATAGAAATGGTCAGGAGGTCCTTGGGGCCCAGGGCCCCAGGGACATTGGCCTGGGCAGTGCTGTTGTCCAGGAGGGGCACCCAGCAGCGGTGGTTGGGCACGGCGGCCGAGAAGTTCTCCAGCATGCCCTGAGTGGTCAGCCACACGATGGGGACCACCAGAGCCACCATCTGGAGAATCTGGAACCTGCCTAGGCCACCCACTTGGTCTAGGAGCTCAGAAAATGCCATGGAGCCCACTCGGGGGGACCAGTGGAGTGCCCACCTCACAGAAGCTGGCCCAGGGCCAAGGAGCCGATGCAGGGGGATTGTTTCCCCCACAGCAGCACCTGCTTCATCAGCCAAGAAGTCTGGAGCATGGCAGAGGCCACCCCCCTCGCTGACTCTGGGTCAGGGCTCTTTGGAAGTCTGTCCAGCAATGGTCACTCGTGGTGGCTCTGATTGGGACCAGGAGCCATGAGGTGTGATCCTGAAGCCACCAGCATCCTTCCAGAGATGGAGCTGGCCCCAAACCTCCAGGAGAAGCTGGTTATAGGAAGCGGGGAACATGGAGTCTGAAAGCACCCAGACTGGGATTAAACTGTGACCAGGTGACATTTACGGAACAGGGGTCAGAAATCAGTCAAAGTTTAACCCAGCTCTGAGGGAGGCCCAGGGGCAGAGCACAGTGGTTCCTGCCTGGCGGGGAGGCCTGGCCAGGGGCACCTGGTCTCTGACAGGTGTAGGGGAGGCTTTGGCAGAGCTGCTGCTGTCCCCCAGCATCCCTGCCCGCCTCATAGTGGGAACTATCCAGGCCTCATGCAGAGAGCTGCTATCTGGGGACCTTACTGATCCTGGGACTGGTGTGAGCCAGGAGTGACATCTGTGGGCTGCGAGGATTTCGGCTTGTGTGTGTGTGTGGGGGGGGTTCTGGGCCCAAGTCAGCCACCTGCACCCCTACCTCCCCCAGGTGGCCCTGCCCTCCCCCGCCCTCTACCCTCCCCTCTGTTGTCTGCTGCCACTGATGGCCATGCTCCCTTTGCTGTCCCTCACTCTGAGCCCTCCATAGGGCTCTGTGGTGTCAGCAGATGTGTGTGCGTGATGTGTGGCAGCTGGAGGAGGGGCAAGGGAGCAATCATGGCGACCCAGCCATTTCTTCTCCTGTGCTTTGGGGTATGAGGCCGCCTATTTCAGGAGTAACTCCCTTCCCATGGCTTTCTGTCTTGCCCACCCTCCCTCTGCCCGTCCATACAGCACACCAGGTACAACCTCTTTGCCTTCCTGGCCTCTGTGCCCCAACTCCCCCCATCACTTCCCCAGTGTCCCCTGGGCCGGCTTAATGGGCTCCCATCCTTGCTCCTCTCCTTGCTGATGCTCCCAGCCTGGGATGCTAACCCTGGGCTCAGCTTTGGGCCACATCCTACAGACACTACAGGTGCCTCCTCCTCCAGGGGGCTCTGCTGGCTAATTCTTGCTGCCCTCCTGGGCTCTAAGTCAGGAGTGGAGCCCCATCTTTGCACTGGCCTGCACCCTTCTGTCACTGTCCGACTGGTCCCATTTCCAGCCAGGTCCTGGAGGGCAGGGACACTTCCATAGGGTGTCTTTGGGATCAGCACGGATTTGGACAGCAGGTGCAGGCCTGCTGGTTTTAACAGCAACTTCTCTTTTTTTCTGGAGGATAAAATCAACGTACACACCTTCTGGAAATTTCAGAAAATATGGAAAGGTACAAAGAAAACAAAGATCAGTCCTAAACTCAGCAACCAGTGATCGCTACTGTTGACACTTGGGAGTAAATACTTCAGGAGCCTGCTCTGGTCATTGGCACATTCAGCTTCTTCATTCAGGGTTGCAAACCAAGCTCAACCTCTCCTCTTGTAAAACCCGAATGAAAAGCCTCTGACTTTAACTAGCAATTCTAACCTGTTCACATTTATTGGAATTACTGTCATGTGTGGACTTCTGGTATGTTTTCGTCTTTGCCGTATTTTCCCTTTACATCTTGGTTTTCTTGTTCTTATTGTCTACTGAACCCACTGCATTTTCTTGCTCTATTTTTCTTCTGTCTTGGTTTGGCGATGGCACATGGCATTTCTGTTAGCCTTCTACGGAAGCATACCCTCCCAGGGCTATTTTATGCCCCCTTCTCTTCCGTCCTCTCTCAGAAGGTGTCCTTTCTCCTTATTTCACTAAGGAAATAGAATTCATCAGAAGTCAACAGTCTCATTCTCTGACCTGCCTCTGGGCACCCAGTTCTGCCTTTTTTCCTGCCACCTTGATGGCCCATGTGCTTCCCTCCTCATGGTCCCTTCACCATGTGCCCTGTGGCCCACCTCTCCACCTGCTCCAGCCTCCTTGGCTTCTGTCTTCCCCTCCCTACTGGATAGTTCCCACCAATGTACACATATGCCAGTTTCTGGGGTGCCTGGCTGGCTCAGCTGGAAGAGCATTTGACTCTTGATTTTGGGGTCATGAGTTCGAGCCCCACGTTGGGGGTAAAGTTTACTTTAAAAAATAAATTAAATTAATTTAATTTTTTTTTTGTTTTAACAAATATACTTTTTTTTTATTTTATTTTTTATAAACATATATTTTTATCCCCAGGGGTATAGGTCTGTGAATCGCCAGGTTTACACACTTCACAGCACTCACCATAGCACATACCCTCCCCAATATCCATAACCCCACCCCCGCTCTCCCAACCTCCCTCCCCCCATCAAACCTCAGTTTGTTTTGTGAGATTAAGAGTCACTTATGGTTTGTCTCCCTCCCAATCCCATCTTGTTTCATTTACTCTTCTCCTACCCCCTTAACCCCCCATGTTGCATCTCCTCTCCCTCATATCAGGGAGATCATATGATAGTTGTCTTTCTCCGATTGACTTATTTCGCTAAGCATGATACCCTCTAGTTCCATCCACATCGTCGCAAATGGCAAGATTTCATTTCTTTTGATGGCTGCATAGTATTCAATTAATTTAATTTTTTTAAAAAGCCCAAATATATCATTTCCCCCCCAATCCTCAGGAAAGTCCCTTCCCTTTTTATGCCTCTCTTCGGCACCCACCTCTTTTCCTGTTATCATTTCTAGACAATTCCACAAAGAATTACCGGCCTTCGCCTCCAATTTCTCTTCCTATTCTTTTTTGGGATAGATTCCCATCGCGTTTTCGTCCGTGTCACACCCCAGTCCCCAGTGACCTCACTGCTGCTGTATTTGGTGACTTTTTCAGGGCTCCCCTTACTTGAGTCAGCACAGCTTCTGGCCCGTCCTCCCTCTGGACGGTGCTTCCCAGGCCAACACCTTCTGAACCTGCTTCTGTCTCCTTCGCTGGTTCCTTGTCTTCCCTGCACAGTCCCAGTCCTTGGTCTTCTTCTCTATTGTTGGCACAATTCACATCTTCGAGGATCTCTCCTTGCAAGGTTCGGCTTTAATCCAACCGCCTAAGCTTGGGGGTCTGCTGGAAGAACTTTCTAGGCCTCAGGCAGAGCCGCTCCTGTGTGGGGGCACTGTGTCAGCAGGTGGGGGTCCTGGGAAAACTGGCGGAAGCTGGCAGAAGGGTGAGAATTCTTCTTTTTGCTCTTTTTAAAAATTTAAATTCAATGAATTAACATATAATGTATTATTGGTTTCAGAGGTAGCGGTCAGTGACCCATCAGTTTTATGTAACACCCAGTGCTCATTACATCACGTGCCCTCCTTAATGCCTGTCACCCAGTCCCCCGTCCCCCCAACCTCTCTCCCTTCTAGCAACCCTCGGTTTGTCTCCTATGATTAAGAGTCTCTTATGGTTTGTCTCCTTCTCTGGTTTTGTCCTGTTTTATTTCTTCCTCTCTTCCCTTATGATCCTGTTTTGTTTCTTAAATTCCACATATGAGTGAGATCATGTAATAGCCTTTCTCTGACTGACTTGTTTCGCTTAGTATAATACCCTCTAGTTCTATCCACGTCATTGTAAATGGCAAGATTTCATTTTCTGATGACTGAGAAATATTCCATTGTCTACACATACAGACCACATCTTTATCCATTCATCTGTTGATGGACATCTGGACTCTTTCCATAGTTTGGCTATTGTGGACATTACTGTTATCGACATTGGGGTGCTGGTACAAAGGGTGGGAAGTCTTACCAGAGTCAGCTCTCCCAGATCTCTGTGGAGCCCTGTTGAAAAGGAAGGTACAATTTCACACTGTCCCTTCCTTCCCAAATCCACACTCTTGTGAATTCAGGTTCCGGTTGGCTGTCAATCTTTTCTCTCACGTGGACAGCTATAGCCTCCTTGTCTCCGGTTTTGTGTCCTGAGAACTTGCTTGACTTCCTGTCTAGAAGGGGGTGCAAGTTATCAGTCCTTGCATATGCAGCCATCAGGTTGGGGTCCCCCAAATATGGCCAGACAGAAGCTTGGGTTGCACGCCATTTGCAGCTGGGGCCGTCCGGCCTGTTGCCAGCTCTCCAGGGATTAATCTCGGTCCTCTTTCTTTCGGCCGTCTTTGGGGGTGGCTCCGGATCTTGGGAGGGTCCTATCTTTTGCACTGTCTCTGGGGACACCTCTTGCATCCCTGGAGTCCTTGGGTACTGCCTGGAGTCTTTTCTCTCTGTTCCCACTGCCACTTCACAAGATACTCGAAGGGATTAAACCGTAGCCAGTCAGAAGTTGATCACAGTGGAAGCTGATATTCAGAGCAGGGTAGGAAATATTTTTTTTAAAAATTTTATTTATTTGACAGACAGAGATCCCAAGTAGGCAGAGAGGCAGGCAGGGAGGTGAGGGAGCAGGCTCCCTGCTGAGCAGAGAGCCCGATGCAGGGCTCAATCCCAGGACCCTGAGATCATGACCTGATCCAAAGGCAGAGGCTTAACCCACTGAGCCACCCAGGCACCCCAAGGGATAGGAAATTTTTGAAAGAACTTCTTCCCTAAGCAAAAATGAAACTATGTAGCCAGAGAGAAAGAAGCCCTTCCAAAGACAGACAGTTCTAAATTTAGAGCACAGGAATTTTTGATTTCCGTCCCAGCTCAGGATCTTCTCCCTGATGAGAAGAAGCAAATTGAATATAATGTAGCTGGACGGGGGTGTGATCCCCTGGATATGGTGAGGACTGAAGGGCATTTTGAGTCCTGGACTGGTGAGCTCACCTAGGGAGCAACCTTTCCCTGCTTCTGTCTGAGGTCTGAGATGGAGCCCCTGGTCTCTAGTTTTTAGAGGTCCGGAAGAGGAGGATCCTGCAAAAGCGAGTGGTTTCGATTACGATGGAGGGGGAAGAGAGGGACGAGGAGCACAGGGTGAGGCAGGTGGGCCAAAGACGGAGGGGAGAGCACGTCGTAGAAAGGCGTCGAGTCCCCTGCCCAGAACCAACCTCTGAGAGCATCAGGTGTTCCCAGGAGCTCGCGTCCGGCCCCGAAAATGGGCACAGACACCGTGTTCATCAACATGGGGTTTTTTTTGGGACCTGGGGATGCACCGTGGACATCTTTCTGGTTGGATCGTGCAGCAGGGTTTTTGTGATTCCTCCCAACCCCCGATGTCCTGTGGTGACAGCAGCTGCCTCTGGTCCCAGGCCAGGCAGGAGAAAGGGCAGGCAGGAGCACTTACTGTCAGTGACTCAGCAAATTCCCCAGGCAGCTAGCAGGGCTGGCGGAATCCAGGCAGGTTGCTGGAGGAGGCGGTGGCCAGAGCCAGCTGGGGTTGCTTCTGCCTCCAGGGTCCCCAGATCTCGGGCCACAGTGTGAAGGTGGCATTAGAGTCTCTGCTCTCCTTCCGCCATCCTGCCGCCCCGCCTTCCCTCATCTCCATGGGCTGGATTCTTTAAGACAGGATGACTATCCTGGACAGCACTCTGGGTTGGTCCCTTTGACGGTGTCAGCTGGCCTCCAGCTTGTCATCCCTGTGCAAAGCCTTCCATGACACCCCAGTGCTTCAGAGGCAAGACCAAGCGGCCTGGAGCCTCCTTCTGGCCCCCAGGGCACCCTCAGAGCCTTCACTGTGCTGCCTCTTTCCCAGGGCCTGTGCCCTGTCCCCACAGAACACGGCTCGTTCCTAAAATGCCCCGAACGCTGTCTCCTCTTGTTTGCTCTTCCATCCTGGGGGCCACTGCCCCCAGCCCCACCCCGCCCTCCCAGCTTCTCCCCTGCTGCCCCTGCTGTGGCTTTGACCTCTTCCCTCCGCCAGATAATGGCTCCATGCGTCCTAAGGGCTTAGTCTGAGTCTTGGTGCCCCGGACAGTGCCCAGAGCAGGACCCAGCGTGCAGACCAGGGGCCTGGGCACAGCGCGGCTTGACAAGCCTCTAGTTCCTCCTCTGTGGAAAGAGCATCACAGACCCCACTTCACGGGGTTGTTTCTGGGGTGAGAAGTCCTGGTTCTCACCTTCTCCAGACACCCCAACACCCACGTGCTGGTGCCTGGAGTTCTGGCATTTCTAGGACCTCTGAGGATCTGGTCTCCTAGTGGTTCCTGGTTCCGAACAGCTATTTTGGGCAGGTCTGAAAGTCTGGAACATTCCTTTCCAAAAGAACACGGTGGCCCCACTGCTTCTCATCACTAAAAACTGTGCCCCACACGAGGCCACAGGCTCAACTCAGAATTCCTCTTGGGACAGCTGAGAGATAACCCAGTGTCTCGTGAAGACGGTGGTGAGGGGCTTGTATCTAACGGTCGTTGAGTCTTTATTCTGTGTTGAAGATGATTCTAAGTTCCCTCCCTGTATCAACTCATTTAATCCTTCCAACAGCCCTTCCAATGAGATATCCCATTCTTTTTTTTTTTTTTAAAGATTTTATTTATTTGACAGAGAGAGAGAGAGACGGTGAGAGAGGGAACACAAGCAGGGGGACTGGGAGAGGGAGAAGCAGGTTCCCGCTGAGCTGGGAGCCTGATGTGGGGCTCGATCCCAGGACCCTGGGATCATGACCTGAGCTGAAGGCAAATGTTTCACCAACTGAGCCACCCAGGTGCCCCTAGATATCCCATTCTTACACCCATTTTTACTCATGTGGAAACTGAGGCTCAGAGTGGGTAACTCATGGCACACGGCTACTCTGTGGCAGAATCGGGCCTCCAGCTGGGTCTGCTGAGCTCCGGTAGCTCCGGTTTTAACTTCTGAGCTTGGCTGAAGGCTGGTGGGTTGCAAAGGAGGATGCTGGGAAGCCACTGAAAGGGCTCATGGCAAGCTCACTGCCTCAGTGCCCCCGTCCCTCTCCCTGGGGTCCTGCTCCCTTCTGATTTGCAGCCCCTTCCCGCAGACCCTCTTTCCTTTGAGCCCCAGTGCCCTCATTTCCTAGCTCAACACCTCCCAAGAGGGAGCCCCAAGTCAGTCCCCGTCATAGCCTCCCGGTGCTGGGGCCAGAGATCCCTTTGCTTCTCCACTCTGCCAGCTTGGCCTCCTCTCGCACTAGACCAAATTTTAGATCTACTTTAGTGTGGTCCAGAGACTCAGTAAGAGGTTTCCTCCAACAGAAACGTGGCCTTCCCCAAGCCAACTTCCAGAGCCCCCCGAAGAATAGCCCATTTCCCCCCTTGCTGCACAGCACGGGGCCTGCCTCCTACCCAGCCCCAGGGGTCCCCGGGGCACAAAAGCCTGGCCTCCTGTCCCTGGCACGGCTCCAGAGCCAACACTAGCATCTGCCACAGCAGGGCGCACTCTCCTCTGGCCTCGAGGCTGCTGCCCCCCTCCCCGGGGCAGGTGTGACCACCTGCTATAGCCATCGTCCACGCTGGCACCGCTGGGCGGGGGGCAGCCGAGAGCGGGCAGCTCGGAGCCATCGCGGGGAGGTGGCCGCGCTGTGGCTTTAATTGGCCCCCTTGTTCGAGCTGCGGCGGCCATGACCGCAGCCCCCCTGACTGCAGCCCCCGGCCCAGATGCCTCCAGCCCGTTGAACAAAATCACTTTAAATAGGTCAAGGAGAGCGCTGGGTAGCTTCCCTTTCATGTGCCCGGTGGCGCGGGCACATCTGGCCTCCCTGCACCAAAGGGACTTCGCTCTCCTTGCTGCGTCAAAAAGATATTTCATGTTAAAATTCAACGGAGAGATGTTAACCAGCCGTCGGAATAAGACTCGTCAGAGCATGGGCTGCTCCAACAGGCTGAACTTTGCCACGCTCTGTGCAGGGCTGGGCCCACCGCAGCCGCTGGCTGGCACATTTTAACAAGGTCGGGTGCAAACACCTCCCCCGCCCCCCGCCACCGGGCCGCAGAGCTTGTTGTCCAGAGAAGTGATTTTAGGCGGGTGTGAGGACAAGCTGGAGGTTTGGGGGGGTGGGGAAGGCAAGACAGGGATTTTGGCAAAATCCCTCTCATTTCGCCTGGAAAACACAGTGGCGGGATTTGGCCGGCAGTGTGCGAACACACTGTGAGATCGGGAGTTTTCTTTTCTGCTTCTGGGGATGAGAAGCACACAGCTGGCAATCAGAGCAGCTGGCGCCCGCCGGGTTTTTAACAAACCCATGAATTCTTCTGAAACGAGGGGCCATGTGGTCCGAGGGTTATGCACGAAGACTCTGGAGTCCGCCGCCTGGGTTTAAATCCCGGTTCTGTCCAAGCTTCGTGGCCTTGGGAAAGGAGTTTAACCTCTCCGTGCCTCAGTTTCCTCCTCTGTAAAATGAAGGTGATGAGAGTTCTGATTTCATAAGGCTCCCGTGGGGACAGTGCCAGTGGGCACAGATCACCTCTAACAGCCCCCAAAGAGCAGCGAATGGCCGTTATTAATGCTGTCACCAACATCTTTTATTTTCTGACAGTGAGGATGGGGGAGACACCTGGCTGCCCCAGGAAGCTACCTTGAGAAGGGTTCATGGGTGGCTGGGGTTGGCCCGGAGTCAGATCAAGCCTGGGTAGATGTTGTTTGAAGGACAGGCCTCGAAGGCCATCTACAGACTCAGGCTGCTGTAAATCTGGGTCAAACTGTGACTTTCCGCACGCGGCTGGTATCTGCTTGGCCGTTTTAATGCAGAGGAGCTCTTACTTCTGGAGGAACAGTGAGGGGACTGGACCTTGGGGCTCACTCCCCATCCATGCTGTTTGAACAAAATGCAGGAGGGGCAGAATTTTGGGGGGCAGCGGGCAGTGAAGTCGGGGCTTCCCAGCTTCTGGTTACTTCTTGTCCCTGCTGGAGTCTCTGCCACGTGGCTTGTGGCTCTCCCTGCCTGTCTGTACTCCATCGCTCTGTATCCTAGAAACCCAAGGCCAGCTTCCAGCCTTTATACGCTCATACTCGTGCATGCGTGCCAGCACGGACACACTCACACGCGCGCGCACGGCTGGCCTCAGTCAGGCAGGTTTGAGGAGACAGAGGGCGTTTTGCCCCGTAGCCATGAGAACATCAAAGTCTGGTTGGAACTCAACAGTCTTGCCTCCTCCCTCCCTCCCCTCTCTCTCTCCTTGGCTTCCTCCCGCCCCAGAGGTCTGCTCCTTCTATCCCAGGACCCTCCTGTCCTCTTCTCTTCTTTGCTGTAGTTTCCCTGCAAGACCAGGTGTTCTCAGGGTCTTGCCTTCCCCCCTGTGGCCCGGAGCGGGGGTGGGGGGTTCCTCATGGAGACAGTGTATCCCTGAGGGGCCGGTTCTCAGCTCCTACGGATACCCCGCCTCCACGGGGTACCAGGCTCCGGCCCCCAGCCCAGGATCACCAGGCACTTTGGGGAGGGCTGACATTGCCTCAAATGCCATGAGCTAGGGGTGTAACCGCACCCCACTGGGCCTTAAGGCGAAGGGAGTTTACAACCTTCCCTGCCTGCTGACCTAAGGCCCTTGATCTGTAATGGAACCAGTCTACTTTCCTTGAGAGGCACATACCGCTGGGCTTGGGGAATCGGGGACCAAAACAAAACATTCCCAGGCCACAGAGGCCAGCCTGTCTGCTTGAAGCCGCCTTGGTGCTCTGGTTAGTCCAGCAGTCTTTTAGTGACGTGGTTTTGCTTTTTAAGGTCACACGTAGGACTTCACTGTGCATGTGTAGACGTGCCCCCCTTTGCAGAGAGAACAGAGTCATCTTGCACAGCTAGCCCTGGGGGCGCCGAGGGACCGGACCTTCTTGTGCTACCTCTGAGCACCAAGATGACTCTCGAGGGGGCATCACAGAGTCCTCACATAAGCAAAAAAAGCCACAGATCCCTCCTCCCCCATACTCCCTTAGCTAATCAGCTAAACCCCTTTAAACACCTCTGGGCCAGGCAGAAACCTCGTGTTGGTTTTGGGACAAGAATCCACCTTCTCAGGTGACCAGCTGCCTGAATGAAGCTCCTCTTCTTTGCCAGTCAAAACCTGTCTCCTCAACATTGGTCTCCCGAGCCACACATGACAAAAGTCGGGCAGCCAGACTTGGGTTTTGGTGACAGGAGGAGGGGCTACACTGGTGGTATGAGGCCCTGGGGCTGGGCATTGCCTCTGCCCCTTTCTTCTGCTTCTCTCTTGGCTTCAGTCTTTTTTCTCCCCCCTTTTAAGAAAGATTTTATTGATTGATTGATTGATTGATCAATCGATTGATTTGAGAGCGAGAACGCACGTGAGGCGCGGGGAGGAGCGGAGGGGCAGAGGGACAAGGAGACCCGGTGCTGAGTACAGAGCCCGACGCGGGTCCCGACCCCATGACCCTGAGATCATGACCTGAGCCAAAATCAAGAATCAGATGCTTAACGGACTGAGGCCCCCAGGCATCCCTGTTTTAGCTTCAGCCCTGCTACAAATCCGTTTCCTCCACACAGAGGAGAGCATGGCAGCCAGTGCCCCAACATGTCCGTCCTTGCTGCTCCACCCCTAGAAAAGGGCTGATTTTCTTTCTTCCTGTGCTTAGAAACAGGTTGGTGGTGTGTGTCGGGGGGGGGGTGGGGTCTGGTGGGCCAGTGAGGACACGTGCTGCCTCCTGGAGTCAGAGGACATGGAACCTTCTGGTGATGCCACGGGGAGGGGGACAGGCATGGGCAGGGAGCCTGATTTGACGTTGGTGCCTGGAGGTGGGGCGGGAAAGAGGATGTTTGTGGATGGGGGGGGGGGGGTCTCTGGAGCCTTTAGGCTTCCAGCAGGTGGAGGCAGAGAATGGAGAAGCAACTGAACAATGGGATGTTCTTTTTGGCCCCTTCATGCTCTCTTCTCTGCCATTCACTCATTCACTCATTCTTTTGTTCATCCCACCAACAATTATTTAGAAAATACCTTGAATCAGGCTCTGGAGCAGAGTTCTGGGGACACAGTGAGAACAGGACAGACGCATTCCCACCAGCAGGTGCACCAACCACTAACTCTGTGAAGACAGATCCCAGAAGGGTGATGAAAGACATCAGGAGGGTTCGGGAGTAATAGGGAGGGGTGGGAAGGACCTCTCAGCCAGCAGCGGGGATAGCCTTGCCCAGGAGAGACGAGCGCTCACACCTAGACTGGGAAGTGGCCGAGTGGGCCCGAGCAGAACAGCAGGGAGCGGTGTGTGTGAGGTCCCTGCGGTGGGCAAGGACCTGTGAAGTTCATGGCGTGTCATGAGCCAAGTGAGCGAGGGGGAAGCTGGCAGGGGCTGAGACCAGGTCATGCAGGGTCCTGGGGGTCTCGTGAGAAGCCACAGAGGGTGGGGAGCCACTGGAGGGTTTCCTGTGGGCAGTGACAGAGAGAGAGACAGAAAGAGGACACAAGCAGGAGAACACGTGGTGGATGGTTGCTGTGTATGGAGGGCCGGGGCGGCAGTGGGAGCTCCTGCGGTGTCCAGGGGAGAGGGGACAGTAGCTTGGGAGGTGGCCATGGTGAGAACAGACATGGATGGCCCGGATGTATGTTTCAGAGAGGAAGACAGTGAGACATGGTGACATGGGGTGAGAGAGGGAGGGTTCAAGGACACCTCCTGGGTGTCTGGCTTCCACATTGACTGGAGTTAGGGCCATCTTGGGTCTGGGCGAAGGTCAAGGCTTCACTGTGGGCCGTGTCGAGGTCCTGACGTCAGCAAAGCAGGGCAGGGCGTCTGCTGGGTCACAGCTGCTGTGAGAAGGGTTGCTATGACACAGATGACCCCAGTCTTGGGAAGTCTGGCTGGGGAGGCCTGGGAAAGTGAGCGGGGGGAGCCCGGGTGCCTGCTCCAGCCAGAGAGGCCTCGTGGGGCTCCTGGCGCGGCTGGGACGCAAGAGAGGCTTGGCTGCTCCAGACACATGGGGTGTGGCCCAAACGCTGTGTTGTAAACAAGTGAGCCAATGGAATATTCTGGAGATTTCACATAAAAATTGTGACCTCTTGGGTGGCTCAGTGGGTTAAGCCTCTGCCTTCGGCTCTGGTCGTGATCTCAGGGTCCTGGGATCGAGCCCCGCATTGGGCTCTTTGCTTAGGGGGGAGCCTGCTTCCCGCCCCCTTCCTCTGCTTGCTGCTCTGCCTACAGAGCAGATCTCTCTGTGATCTCTTGTGATCGCTCTCTCTCTCTCTCTCTCTCTGTCAAATAAATAAATAAAATCTTAAAAAAAAAATTGTGGCCTCTGACTTAAAAACCCTCGGGAGGCTTGGCAACCCTGGGCTCAAGCTTCAGGGCGACGCTGTCTGGGCCAGAGTGGCCCTGGGCCCCTGATGCTGAGCCTTGTACTGCCCCCCCCACCCCCTGGGCTCTCCCGATGTTTGAGTTTGCGAGCCTCACTCTGCGAGCCTCACTCTCCAGTTTGGGGAAAAGACGTCACCCATCTGGTAAATCCCCACCAGGTGGCCATTCAGAAAACCTCAGGCATCCTATCTTTCAAGTTCCGCTCCTGATTTTCAGCAAATCCAAGGGACTCCATCCAGATCACGCCCTCCGACCACTCCCACTGGGTGAAGCAGGTCATTTCTTGCCTGGACATAGGAGCTGCCTGATGGGGTTCCCCGCTCCCGACCCTACAGCCCAGTCCCGGGTTCTCTAGACACCCCCACCCCCCTAACCTCCCTACCCCTGTCCAGGACCACCTTTCAGAATCTTGGTCTTAGCAAGTCAGCCCTCACTGAAGACCTTAAAGGCCCCCTTCTCACCCAGAATCCAGTCGACACTTCCCACCACGGCCACCCACCCTGCGCCTTGTGTGACCACCGCGCCAGCCTGGCCCCTACACTCACGGCCCAGCGTGCGTGGCCTCAGGGCCTGGACTGGGGAGCTGTCTTCCCATAGATGCTCCGCTCCGGGCTGGCTTTCAAGCTTGATAAATGTGTCAGGGAGCCAAGTGCCACAGCCATCAATGGGAGGGATGTGTCGCATAATATTGGTTGAAAGTCGTGACCAGTGGAAGGCTGTAGAATTTCCATGCCGGCATTGCTACAGCAAAGTTCTGAGGGCTGGGTCAGGGGCAGGCACGTGGCCGGGAGACAGTTACGTCAGTGGGGGCCATGCGGGGGCTTCTGAGGACAAGTAAAGCCCCATTTCTCATACACAGGCATTTGATAATCATTTTTTAAAGATTTTATTCATTTATTTGACACAGAGAGAGGAGATCACAAGCAGGCAGAGGGTGAGGGGGGAAGCAGGCTCCCTGTTGAGCAGAGAGCCCAATGTGGGTCTCCATCCCAGGACCCTGAGATCACAACCCAAGCCGAAGGCAGAGACTTAACCAACAGAGCCACCCAGGAGTCCCTGATTAGTTTCCCTATTTAAGTATATAACTTAATGGTTTTTGACGTTTGTACACACCAGTGAAACCATCTTCATAATCGAGAAAATGAACGTATCCATCACCCCAAAGAGCCTCCGTCACCACTTTGAAATCCTCCTTCCCTCCCCTCCTCTTGTCTTGAGCAACCACAGATCTGCTTTCTGTGCCACAAACTGGTTTGCATTTCTAGCATTTTCTATGCATATATTTTATATGAATTATAATCCATCGCATAGATACACTAAAATCTGTTTATCTGCTCATCTGGTGATTGACATGAGGGTAGCTTCCAGCTTTTGGAAGCTGCAAATAGAGCTGCTGGGGCCATCCACGTGCAAGTCCTCATGGACACGGTTTTCCATTTCTTCTGGTAAATATTTAGAAGTGGAGCAGCTGGGTGATAGGGTTGGCATGTGGGTAACTTTCCAAGAAACTGCCACACTGTTTTCCAAAGTGGTTGTACCATTTTACATTCCCACAATCTCGCCAACGTTTGGTCTCTTAAACTTTTGCTCTTCTAGTGGATATGTGGTGGCATTTAAAAAAAAATTATTTACTTATTTGACAGAGAGAGAGAGGCAGGAAGAGAACACAAGCAGGGGAAGCAGTAGGCGGAGGGAGAAGGAGAAACAGGCTTTCCACTGAGCAAGGAGCCCGGTGCGGCTCTCCATCCCAGGACCCTGGGATCATACCCTGAGCCAAAGGCAGACCCTTAATGACTGAGCCATCCAGCCACCCTAACATTTTTGTAGATTTCTTAGGATTTTCTACAATTTTCTCAACTGCAGATCAAAGATAGTTTTATGTCTTTCTTTCTTGTCTAGATGCCTTTTATTTATTTTTTCTTTCCTTATTGCACTGATTAGAACCAATATTGAATAGAAGTGGTGAGAGTGGACATCCTAGCTTCAGTCCTGATTTTGACAGGAAAGCATTTAGTCTTTCACCATTAAGTATGATGTTACCTGTAGGTTTTTTCATAGACATCCTTTGTCAGGTTGAGGAAATTCACCAACTTTCCTAATTTGCTGAATGTTGTTTATCAGAAATGGATGTTGAATTTTGTTAAATGCACTTTCTGTATCTATTGAGATGATCCCATGGTTTTTCCTCTATAGTTTTTTTAATAATTTAGTTTGTTAATCTTGATTTTTGAATGTTTTTTTTTAAAGATTTTTATTTATTTATTTGACAGAGAGAGATCACAAGTAGGCAGAGAGGCAGGCACAGAGAGAGGGGGGAAGCAGGCTCCCTGCCGAGCAGAGAGCCCAACGCAGGGCTTGATCCCAGGACCCTGAGATCAGGATCTGAGCAGAAGGCAGAGGCTTAAGCCACTGAGCCACCAAGGTGCCCCTTGAGTTTTGAATGTTAAAGCAACTTTGCATTCCTGGGTTAAACTCCACTTGGTCATGATGCATTGCCCTTCTTAGCATAATGTTGCATTTAATTTTCTAAATGTTTGTTAAGAATTTCTGTGTCCATGTTTTAAAAGATACTGGTTTATCATTTTCTTGTTATATCTTTTTCTGACTTTGGAATTAGGGTGATGCTGGCCTCAAAAAAAAAATGAGCCAGAAGGTGTTCTCTCTTTTTCAATCTTCTGGAAGACTTTGAGGGTAATCGTTACTATCTTTTTGCTTAAAGTTGTTTGGCAGGATTCACCAGTGAAGTCATGTGGGCCTGGAATTTCCTCTATGGGAAGGTTGTAAACCACAACTTCAATTTCTTTCACAGAAATGGGGCCAATAATGTTATCTATTTTTCCTTAAGGAAGCTTTGCTATTTCATAGCCTTCAGGAAACTTGTTAATTTCATCTAAGTTGTCAAATTTGTTGGTAAAATGTTGCTCATAATATTTCCTTATCATTTTAATGTCTGTAGGATTGGTAGTGATGCTTCTTCTTTACTCCTGATATTGATAATGTGTGCCTTTGTGTTTTTTTTCCCCTGAGCAATACATCTAGAGATTTATAAATTTTAATTGACTTCTCAAAAAACCAGCCTCAGGTTTCATTGATGTTCTTGATCATTTTCTATTTTTCTGACTTCTGTTTATTATTTCCTTTCTTCTACTTACTTCAGTTTAAATTACTTCTTCTTTTTCTAATTTCTAAAGGTAAAAGCTAAGATATTGGATTTGAGACTTTCTTCCCTTCTAATGTAATCACTTAATGAAATAAATTTCCCTTGAATCACTTCTCTAGTTTCATCCCACAAACTCTGATATGTCATTTTAAAAAAATTTTCATTCAATTCAAAATATTTTCTAATTACCTTTGTGATGGCTTCTTTTGGCCCCGGGGTTATTTAGAACTGTGTTGTTTAGTATGAAGGAGTTTCCCCGATACCTCTCTGCTACTGATTTCCAATTTCTCTCCACCACGATCCGAGAACATACTTTATATGACTTGAATTTTTAAAAACCTTTATTACAAGTGAAGTAAGGCTAGAGACCCATGGAAGCCTGTTGGTAGGGGAAGGTGTGGTCTTTATCATGAGCCCCCAGAGGTGTTAAGCAGATAGGGGATTTTATTTGAATTGTGTTTGATTGGCCTGCCATGCATTGGATTTGATGGAGGGAAATGGGGGTGCATGGGATGGGAAGCCTACGGCTTGAGGCTTCTGAGTCATCCAAGGAGAGTGGGCAGGTGTCTAGAGGGTCTGGCTCTTCAGGGAAAGTTGTGGGAGTAACTCTGTGACACAGATGTGGGTGTCAGGCCTGGGGGGGCCGGGCTGGAGGTGAAAGTGAGGAGCCTGGTGTGTGGGAAGGAGCTCTGGACTGGGAGCCCGGCCGCCTGGCCAGGGCTCAGCCATATGACTCCAAGCGTATCCCTCCACCTCTTTGAGCTTTACTTTTCTTACCTCTAAAGTAGGTGGTCAGCCTTCATGATCCCCCAGTTCTATCAACAAGGGTTGCTACCAGCACAGGGAGGAGGGTTTTTATGTGAATTAGGCAAAGGTGACCCCTTGAGTTAGACACCAAGGGTGCCCCTGTGAGGTAAGACCTCAAATGAAGGCCCAGTGTGATGCGTTCCCTTGACATGTAAGGGAAACCAGGAGGGTCTCAAACGGCTGAACCCCAGTCCTGCCCCACCTGCTCCTGTAGATACGGTCCCGTAGCAAACAGCACTTCTCATCAGGCAACCAGAGGCCATTCCTGTTATTCCTGAGGAGGGGGCCTCGGTCCCCTGTCAATGGGTGGGATTCCTCAGATACACCAGTCACATCCTCCCTCAGGAACCAGGGGTCACTCCGCAGGCTTTGTAATGCCTCTCATGGCCCCCGGTATTTCCTGCTGTTCCCATGGGCTGCAAAGGCAGCAGCTTCTACGTGTTGGACTGTGGTCTGTGCTAAGATCTGTTAATCCTGTCTCTCTCTCTCTCTCTCTCTCTCTCTCTCTCTCACACACACACACACACACACACACACACACACACACGCCCAGTAGGTTCTGTGATTATTTCCATTTTACAGATGAGGACTCTGCAAATGGTGGGGGAGGGGCTGGGACTCAGGTCTGTCCAGATCTTTTCGTTTGTGTCCTAGGATCCCCTCTGGGAGCTCGGAGGTAAAAAATCTGCAGCTTCCTTCCAGTTCAGTGAAGCGAGTCTGGAGTTTTGAGTGAAGGTGTGAAGATGGGAGCCTGGCAGGGAGGGGACAGAACCCATCTTATCAATGGGCCGGACTCTGCAGAGCTGAGGTTGGGTGGGGAGTTGGGGGACAGAAGTGAGTGGGAAAGCAGCCCTCAGCCTCAATGCTGCCTCTCAGCCCGGCCGCCCGACCCCGGCCACGCCAGGCCCTTGGGTTTCTCCAAATTGCCTCCTTCCTCCACTGGAGAAGAGGTAATTCCCTTCGTGGGGATCTTCAGCCAAAGGGGCTCCATGCAGGCAGAATTTCTAGAACCAGGTACTCTCTGTAACGACCACCTCTTGCCGCTTGCCCTTGGCTGCTGCGGATTTCCTAGAATAATCAAAAGACAGAGAGCGGTGTCGTGTGGTGAGATGGCTGGAGGGCTCGGAGGGAGGAACTGGCGGATGGAGTCTATGAGCATGTAAACTCCATGGGATTAGGGATGGATTTTCCGCTGTGTCCCCAAAGCATAAGATAGTGCCTGGAAACACAGTAGGTGCTCAAAAAAGTGAAGGAGTAGGTTAAGTCCCATCTTCCCTGCTTCTGAGCTAAGCATCCTTGGGCAAGTTACGTGACCTCTCTGTGTCTTCATTTCCTTGGCCATGAAACTGACCCCAACAGCACTTTGTGGGGTTGTTAGGATTAAATGAGATGCTCTCCTGACGCAGGAAGGGCCCCCTGCGTACCAGCTGTTGGTACTACTATTTTTAAAAAGGTTTTATTTATTTATTTGAGAGAGGAAGAGAGAACGAGGAGGAGTAGAGGGGAGAGGGACGAGCAAATACCCCTTCGGGTGTGGAGAGCCCGATGTGGGGCTCACCAGGACCCTGAGATCATGACTGGTGGCCAAGTCAGGAGTGGGATGCTCAACCCCCAGCCATTAGCATGACCTTGGTTCCTGCTCAGCAGCCTGTTGCCGTCCCCAGGATCACCTTCACCCAGGACACAGCAGCCTGGGGCCTGCGCTGTGGGCCTGGCACTGTTCTCAGTGCTTTAATATAATAACTTTAACTCAAAAAGTGGTCTTTGAGCTTGGGTGGACATTTTGTTCCGTTTTGTTTTAAACCCATTTTACAAATGAGGAAGCGGAAGCATCGTGGTGATTCAGGCCACAAAATAAACTTGAGGAATGTTCCCTTGTTTCTGTTCTCTCAAAGGATGGCGTGAGGGTAGCAGAGTGTGTTCCAGAAACTGAGCTCTTGATCCATCTGGTCCTGGGATTCCTTGAGGAAGACAGAACTAGGGTGGTCAGGGCTGGCTCCAGCCTCGTGGGTGAATGCGGTAAGGGAGGTCAGTGCATGGCGGGGTGGGAGGGATTCAGTCCCAGACAGTCTGGCTGCAGAGCCTGGTTCGTAGCCTTTGCATTTCCCTGCCTCAGGGACGAGCGCTTTCTACCTGTGAGACCTTGAATTGTCCCTTCATCTCTCTGAGCCTCTGGTAAACAGGGTTGGAAATAGTCTCTTCCTGGCTGTGTTGTAGCAATGATTACGTGGTTTCAGACGCAAACCTTGATGCCCACTGGGTCACTGCCCCAAGGGACCGGGGATGCTGTCGGCTCTTGGCAAACTCAGGCTGCTGGTGTGATCTCGATGACAAGCCCAGCCCAGCTCCAGCCTCTTTGTCTAGCACGTCTCCTGGATCCTTGGGCTCTCCCATCCCATCCCCCACATCTGCAGCCCTGCCCAGCTACCTCCTGGAAGCCCAGCCCTACTCCCAGGGTGGCCAAGAATCACTCACTGGTTCTCCAGGTCCCGGATGGTGTCAGGAAGTGGGAGTCCCCGGGTCTCCGGGAGGAAAAACAGGAGGATGAGGCTGGACACGATGGGGATGACACCGTAGGAGACGGGGGCCAGCAGGGGCACGGCCTGGCGAGTCATCCTGACTAGGGGGCCCATTACAGCCCCTAGACGACCTACCGAGTGCAGGAAGCCATCTGCTGTCATCCTGTGGGTGAAGGGGAGGGCCCAGACCTTCGTCACTG
Organism: Lutra lutra; assembly: GCF_902655055.1. Classification (NCBI taxonomy): domain Eukaryota; kingdom Metazoa; phylum Chordata; class Mammalia; order Carnivora; family Mustelidae; genus Lutra; species Lutra lutra. The sequence goes on along the minus strand of NC_062287.1, from coordinate 107,019,582 downwards.
CTGCCACTTAAAAGAAGGAGGCTTTACTGGGTGGGTGGAGAGGAGGGGGAGGCATTTGGCTATGCCAGGATGTGCCAGGGGAGAGAAAGCTGCGTTGAAGGAGCTATACTCCTCAGAGTCTCCTGACACTACCTCCTCCACAGAGCCCTCCTAGATTTTCCCACCCTCTGCTTCCGAGAACATCCAATCCAGAGTCCTTCACGGACTCTCAAGGACCCACCCCATTCTCCCTGGTCTGCTGTGCTGCTCCTGGATGCCCAGCCCCTCTCTTCCCTTCCCCCACTGGCCTTTCCAGGTATGCCTTTTTCTCGTGCACCCCGGGGTCTGGCCGCCCCTCCCGGGTTCAGCGTGCCGCTCAGCCTACCGCAGTGTAGTTGGGTAGAGCTCGGGCTTGTAGACACTGATGGAGGTTAAGCTTATGCCAAAGCATCCCTTTCCCAGCACGGCGAAGACCACGCGCACGGTCTGCAAATCTGGGCAGAGGAAGATGGCGACGGTGGGGTCTGACCGCGGGGTCCCCAGTCAGCCCGGAATACCCCTGCCCTTGACTGTGCCCAGGTGCCCCACGGTGCTGACTTGGTGCCAGGCTGCCCAGGGTGGACAGGGATGCGGGTGCAGAATGACATCACGGTTGGGGGGCTGGAGGTGCGGGGGCAGGGCCAGAACCCAGCCCAGTCTGGGGTGGACGAGCCTGGGGCAGGCAAGGTTGGCTCTTGGAACTTCTCCCTCCAGTGTCCCCGGGGCAAGTCTCTTTGGGACATAGGTGTGGTTCTTCCATGAAGGAGAGGGTCATGACAGGTCCTCCGCACTGCCCTTGGTCTGCTCGTGGGAACGCTGGTCCCGCTGGCTTTCGCGGGGACCCCCAGCTAGAAAGCCAAGCCCCGCCTTAGCTTTCCCTCCCACACATTGTAATGATGAGTCTCATGAACTGTCACACACCTGTCATGGCAAATTTTCCCCGAGCACTGCCTTGTTTGGGAGGTCATCCCTCTGCCTCCCTCCCGGTTTCGCTCTCCGTCCAGAACTTGGGATCCCCACCCTTCCACCCGCCGCCCTGCTTTGAGCCATAAATGGAGACTAAGAGGGTTTTGGGGGCATTAGAGCTTCATTCAGAAAGAAAAGAGTAAGACAGGGGCCCAGGGGCCCTTGCCAGCAATCTGCACACCTCAGCTTTCCAGGCTTGGTGTTCCTGCCCCACTTCAAGCAACCTAGAGCATCCAGCAGCTTCCCCAGCCCCTCCTCCCACCTTGGGACCAGCCTCAGGCTTGAAGTCTGGTCCCAGCCCTGGACTGGTCACTGGCTATCTGAGAGACCTGAGGTACCCAGCTTCACCTCTCTGAACCTCGGTCGCCTTAGGGGAGTGGTAGGGAACCGATGGGGGGATTCGAAGCCTGAGGTGATGTGGCAGGTGTAGGCTTGGGCACAGCTTGCACACAGGGCTGTAGGGGTGCTGGTCTAGGCGGCAGGAGAGGGGAAGGACCCCAGGAGGCCAGTACACCAGGCTCTCAGCCGCTCAGTCCCCTCAGGCCACCCACCCTGCCTCACCTTGTGGGACGAAGATGTTGGCCAGGATGGAGAGGCCAGCCATGGCCTGGAAGCTGGCCAGCGTCATGCGGTGACCCAGGAAGCTGAGCAGGAAAGTGGTGGTGGCCCGGCCCAGTAAGTCCACAACTCCAAAGAGGACCTGGAGGAGGAATATGTCACTCCCCAGGTTTTGCAGGTCGAGGACCAGCCCGTAGTAGGAGATCATTTGGGAGAAACTGCAGGGCAAAGCCAGAAATCAGATCCCTGCCACACAGACGAGAGGGCACACACCTGGGCTGTCCCCAGGGACACAGGCTGTCCTGAGCAGGTCACTACCGGACCCCAAAAAGCCTGTTGGATGTCAGACAGTCTCTCGAGAGTGGGACTGACCCAAGAGAGAAAGGGTAGGCTTCATTCATTCTGCCTTAGGCAGTTACCTCTCAGGCTCCCGGCCACCAGTCGGCCACCAGCCAGCGGGGACACATAACTCTCCAGGCTGATGAGGCTCTGTGGGTCAAGCCAAGCTTCAGGTCTGGCCCTAGCATTCTCTGGCTTTGCTTCCAGTCGCGGCCAGAACCATGACCTGGCCCAGCTCTAGTGGCCATGAACCTGGGTGAGTCTCTGCCCTTCCCTGGATACCAGTTTCTTTATCCTGAAAGATGGGTTCATTGTAGAATGAGGTGGGCTGTGTTGTCCCAAAAGAAAGATACTTTCCCAGCCTCTGGGAATGCTACCTCTTAGCTGGGGAGATCATCCCATGACATAGGCCAGAGGGATGGCTCAAAAGGATCACCCCAGCTCCTTGAGCCCTCCATGGGCTTGTGGGGGGTGCTGCAGCGCCCGTACCCCTGGGACAGCTCCCCTGCCCCATTCGCTTGCTTCCCTCCCCTCAGCTCCCCTGCCCTGCCCTAGCCTCCCCATCCCATCCACAGGAAGGGATCCCAAGAGCCCTCTGCAATGAACTTCCTGCTTACTGATCTGCACCCCAAGTCTGCTGGCAGGAGGGTGAGCGGGATGGAGGGGTAGAGAGTGGACACGGGACAGACTGCCCTGCCACAGACCCCCAGGCTCCCCAGTAGCAAGCTGATCCTAGAGTAGCGGGATTTCCGCAGTTTGGAGATTAAATCTGGGTCCAGTGATGGCCACGATGTGAAATTATTTGCTACCACTTTTCAAATCAGTCCCCAGCCCGGCTTCACGGACACTCCCTTTGGGCCACACCCCGGAGTGTAGCACTCAGCAAGACAGCAAAATACCAGCTGTAGAATAAAGCTGCAGTCCCCGGCCTTTCTTGAAGTTTGTGGAAGCCCCGTGGAGGAGGGGATCAGCTCCGGCTCAAAGCAGCCGACCCACCAAAGGGGTTAATGGTAGAAGCCGAGAAACCCACCAGGTTAGCAGCTTCCCAGCCTGTGATCTGAATAACAAAGGATGCAGAGGGGCTCCTGGGAGCGCTGAGGAAGCCTTGAAGGTTTTGAAAGAATGGCCCCCTCCACATTCCCGGCACCAAGCACTCCTTTCCATTTGTCAGAAAAAAGGTAAGCCAGGACAAAAAAAAAAAAAAAAAAAAAAAAAAAAAAGCATTTGATCCATTCTCTAAGGTGTAGCAAATATTTGCCATTGGAATCCATATGGGGTTAAATCTAGCAGAAAATAAAATGTTCTCCTAATCTTTAGTTTCAAGATCCTGTCTCCATCAAACCTGACCCTCGCTTGTCAGTATGTTCCCTGCAAGTCACTTGAACTGAATTTGTTTTATTAGGGGCCTTCTCCTGCTCCCAGGTGCCTGTGGGGGTGCCAAGAAGGGGCCTGCTGGGGAGTCCGTGCTCAATGTGGGATCTGGGGGGTTGCAGCCGGCAAGGAGGGGCTCAGCCGAGGTTCAAATGCCTGTTCTGTCATCTTGGGCAAGTTAACTGCCCGGCTGGGCCCTGCTGTCCCAGGGGCAGGGGGTATAGATGAACTTGGGTTCCCCAAGCTCTAGGGACATAGGCTCACCTCCAGCCTGGGCTTCACTGTGCCCCTGTCCCTGCCCTTCAGCTGGCTTCCCACAGGAGCCCCATCGCCCCTCCCCCATGCTGGCTGGGACTCCTGCCTCCCGGGGGAGCTTCCTCTCCGGAACAGAAAGGTGTTTCCGAGGCCGTGCAGGAGCTGTCCCCCATCCCAACTCTGGAAATGACCGAGGCCGTTTTTTAAGCGACGAACTTGAGCAATGGAAGCCCCAGGAAAGTAGAAGGGCCAACAGCAAGACCACCCGGATGAAAGCAAACAGACCCATCGGGACCCACCTCAAAACAGCCACTCGCTGACCCGTTGGCTGCTTGCAACTGGGCACCGTTAGCAAGAAAGGAACATTCCACTCGTCCCCTACCTCTTCCCCTCCCCCATAACTACAGTCCCCCCCCCACCGCCCACTGCCTCCTGGCAGACAGTGTCTCCTCTGCTATCCTGCCTGCCGCTCCCTTGCAGCGAATTCAAAAACTTCCATGTCTTTCATTCTGCCTTAGGTGACCACTTACATGGCCCTGGCCGCCGGCCTCCACTAACCATCAGGCGGCCCCACGGATGCCACCAGCCTCCCCGCTCAGCCCCGGCCCTGGGAAGGATGACCAGGGCACGTACCTCACCAGGAACATACTGCAGCTTCTCCAGCGGAGCGTGGGCACGAGAAACAGGTCCAGCACCGACCTGCGGGCCTTCACAGAGGCCACCTCCTCCTCCATGCTGGCCGTGAGCACCTGCGGTGAGAACAGGACACAGTGGGGGGGGGGCATTGGCCCCACCCCGACCCCACGCCAGGGAATGGTGGTGTCCAGGTGGGCAGAGTGATGGGAGGAGCCCAGCCTGGAAACTGGAAAGCCTGGGGGTGGGAGCAGGGACACGGAAACAGAAAGATCTCTCTCTGTGGGAGATCTTCTGCCTTTGGCTCAGGTCATGATCCCAGGGTCCTGGGATCGAGCCCCATATCAGGCTCTCTGCTCAGCGGGGAGCCTGCTTCCTGCTCTCTCTCTCTGCCGGCCTCTCAGCCTACTTGTGATCTCTGCCTGTCAAGTAAATTTAAAAAAAGAAAGAAAGAAAGAAAGAAAGAAAGAAGAAAGAAAGAAAGAAAGAAAGATCTCTCTCTGGCCCCCCACTGCAGTTGGCCTCCCACCCTGGGCAGAGCTCCTTTCTGCAGACAGGGACCCCCTACTCCGAGCCAGGGAGTCAGTCTTGTGTCCCGGCTCTGACTCTCTTAGCTGCGGGCTACGTGCTACTCTCGGCAGTTCCTAGGCAAACCCGACCACCCACCTTGCCCCTCATGGCTGGCACCAGGGTCTGCCTCGTACCCCAGCCACACGGGCTCCTCACTGTACACAAGTGCCCATTCAGATTCTTCCTGCACCTCTGGGCCCCAGGCCCTGTGTTCAGCTCATTCTTGGTCAGCTCACCTCATCCTGGAAGCCTTCCCTGATCCTCCCAACCCCAGGCTGAGTTTTCTTGTTTCTACTGCACATCCTCCCACACCTGCTTTCTTGAAAGAATCACCACCTAAGCAGCACATCCAGTTCCCCCCCAAAACACCGAGAAGCCCCGCGAGGTCACCATGCAATGCACGTGGTTGAAAGCCCCTGACAAGCCAGCTGGGGGTGGGGTGTCACTTCTGTCGCCGGAGTGGGCAGTATTGAAGTTGATGATAAGACATCTGTGGCTGTTGTCTCTCTGCCATGTCCCACATGTCACAAATAGGGGCTCTCACCTCGACGGTCAGTGACGTGGTGGCTTCCTTGTGGCCGTTTATCCTGGCCACTTTTCTGAGCTCCTGGAGTGCTTGTTCTGGTTTGCCCGTGATAATCAGCCAGCGGGCAGACTCCGGCAGCCACCTGGAAAAGACCCAGATGCTTACCTGGCCCCTGCACTCTTCCAGGATCCTGGGCCCTCCTCGCCAGGTTGGGAGGGGGATGTGGGCAGCTGCTCCCCCAGCAGCAGCGGGAGAGAGATGGCAGCCAGTTGCTCTCCCCTCAGCACTGCTGGTGCCAGGGCGGGAGACTGGCAGGCCCCCCAGAGAAAAGCTGGGTCCCCATGCCCGGCCGCCCTCTTTCCCCTGTGCCACCCCGTCTGGCTTCCCAGCAGCTAGGGACTCACGCGTGGCCAGTGCACGGGCTGCCCGGGACTATGGTGATGTGGAGCCCGTTTCTGTGACAGTGCACAGTGTACTACATCCCCAGCCAGAACTGAGTGGTTCTATAAAAGTAGCCTGCTTCTTCCCAGCCTTCGGGAAATGGCAGGGAGAGTCATCTCCTGGGTGAAAAGGTCTGGCGTATACCCAGCCTAGAGGGGCTCAGCCCTGTTTGCAGGGAAGCACAGTGGTTCAAAGAGCCAGCCTGCCTGGGTTCAAATCCTGCCTCTGGTGCTTACCAGCTGTGTAGCCTGGGGCAAGTCACTGAACCTCTCTGGGCCTCAGTCCCTCACCTGAAAATGGCGGTCATTGTATCACCTTCCTCGTTAGAAGAAGTGAATACACATCTGGTATGACCAACAGCATCTAGGATGCACCCAACACAGGTGACCAGAGGGGCCGATTAAGTGTGATTATGGGATGTCCTCCTCCTTGCTCACTGATTCTGTTGCTGTGCCAAAACTCTGTGTAGTCAGTGGCTTTTGATCTGTTTTCTTTGCTGATGTGTCCCCATGACCTAAAACTGCATCTGGCACGGGGCAGTAAATACTGGAGAAGGAATGAATGAGTCCTTGCTACTCTCTGTACTGCACAGCAGACTTACGGGGTGCAGGTGTACTCAGCCCCGGTTCACAGACATGACAGAACGTTTGGGGTCGTGAGTTTGTGTCTGTTTCCCTCTCCCTCACCCAAGAACGTGTTTCCAGATCTCAGGGCATGTTACGGCAAATAACCATGGTAATTGTATCTTTTCATATCCAATGCCAGTCCGCACTGACCCAGGTATCTGCAGGCGGTCAGGCCAGTGATGTGAAGGAAGGTGTCCGGCCGGTGAGAGCAGCTGGGGCCGAGAAGGGGAAGACCTGGGGGCCAGCTGGCCAGATGGGAGCCTCATACCTTGGGCTAAAATGCCCACCCCGTAACTCTGAACCCCGAGATGTGTCTCCTGAGCAGGGGCTCCGCACACATCCTTGCCCTCCGTGGCTCTCAGCCCCTTGGGATCCATGCCCAGTCAGGGTGGTGGGGTTGAGGGGCACCCTGGCCCTCCAAGTCTCCCTCCTAGTGAGTGACATCCTCCCCAAGGGCAAAAGTCTCACACTGTACCAACCAGGAGATCAGGAAGATGACAAAGAAGGGCATCGATACGGCTGTCTGGAGAGCCCGCCAGTCCCGCAGGGTGAAGGCCAAGGCCCCCAGGGCCAACTGGCCCAGGCTATAGGAGCATCCCAGCACTGTTACGGTGACGGTCCTCCTGCGGGTTGTGGTCCACTCCACCACTGAAACGTGATGCAGAAAGGCAGGTAAGGCCCACTTGGTGGCCTCAGTCCCTGTCTCCACCCCCACCCCACCCCCGCCCATCATGGCACGTATTGCTGAGGGAGGGACTCACTGAGCGTCACCGGGATCATGATGATGCCGGCCACTCCAAAAGCGCTCAGGAACCGGAGGCCACAGTAGATGAGGAAATTGGAAGCAAAGATGATGCCAGTGTTGGCCAAAGCCACCTGCAGGCAGCACCAGCTCAGCACCGGCTTCCGCCCGAACCTGGATTGGGACACAAGCACCGTGGGGGCCTGGAGAGGGGCGGTGGGACTTGGGCCTGGGGGCAGGTGCTTGGAGGGAAAGGAGGGTTTGAGAGGGGGGGACACCTGTTGGGGCCCCTCGGTGCAGACAGCACCTGCTCCCCACCGCGGATCTCCCAGGAGCGGGCTCCGAGTCTGCTTGTTATAAAAATAGCAAACGCTTGGATCTCAGGGCCAACGTCACCTCAGGGTGAAGCATGGGCTCTGGGCGCCCGGGTGGCTCCATCAGTTAAGTGTCTGCCTTCAGCTCATGATCTCAGGGTCCCGGGATCGAGCCCCGCATTAGGCTCCCTGCTCCGCGGGAGTCTCCTTCTCCCTCTCCCTCTCTCCCTGGCTTGTGCCCTCTCTCTCACTCACTCATTCTCTCTCTCAAATAAATAAATAAAATCTTTTTTTTTTTTTAGAAATTTTATTTATTTATTTATTTGACAGACAGAGATCACAAGTAGGCAGAGAGGCAGGCAGAGAAAGAGAGGGGGAAGCAGGCTCCCTGCTGAGCAGAGAGCCCGAGGCGGGGCTCGATCCCAGGACCCTGGGATCATGACCTGAGCCGAAGGCAGAGAATTAACCCACTGAGCCACTCAGGCGTCCCTCAAATAAATAAATAAAATCTTAAAAAAAAAAAAAAAGAACGGGCTTTGGTTGAATCACCATTTTGTATACCTGAGACTCATAGTACAATGCATGTTAACCAAATGGAATTTAAATAAAAACCGAACAAAGATGGGCTTTGGCATCAGAAGCCTGAGTTTGAGCCCAGCTGTGTCCTGCCTGGGTGACCTTGGGCACAGGACTCAATGTCTCCGAGCCACAGCTCCCCCGTCTGTGCAATGGGGGTGTGCGTGATCACGGCCTTACAGAGCCGTGAAAACCGTGATGACGAGCAAGGAGGCGGCGCGCCCGGGGGTTGAGCGCACGTGGCCTTGGGCAAGCCGGCCAGCACGGGGACCAGAGCTCCCATGAGACCACCCGTGTCGGGACCTCGGACATCTACCTGCACACCCACCGTGCTGCTCCAGCCCCAAGGCTGGCTTAGCCCAAACCACGGCCTGCATTTGGCCAAAGCGTGTGTCAGTCCAATGGGAGAGATTCGGGCGATGGTTGGCCCGCCTGTCTGAGCACTGCCCAGGAACAAGGACATGTGGCCCAGACCCAGGTCGAGGGCTGGATGCCGACACCGGGCCCTGACGCCAGGCTCCCTGGGTAGGCTGCAGACTGATGGTGATTTGGCTCCTGGCATGGACAGCCCCGGGGGAATGAGCCAGAGCCGCATGGCAGCTGTCCTCTGAAAGTGCCACCTGGACCACGTCCTTCCCTGCTGCTCGGGCCCCCCACCATGCTCAGGATTAAATAAGGCCCACCAACGATGATGGTAGCAAAGCCATAACAGGAGGAGCCCACACTACGCCCTGCCCAGCCCAAGGTCTGTCTGTGATTGATGTCCTTCATGTGATTAACCCACAACAGCCCCACGGAGAGAGCCAGGTCCCCAGAACAGGAAGAAGAGGAGACATGGGAAGCAGCATACCCACCTTCTAGGGAACCAGGGAAAGAAAGGTGGGGTTCCCTTCTAGGGAACCCAGGGGCCAGATCCGGAGCCCACAGGGTGTGGCGAAAGTCGGGAAGCTGTTCGTGTATTCACTGAATAAGGATTGGGTGCCTGCCACGTGCTGGATGCTGGGGACCTGGGGATGCCGTGCCCCTGCCTTCTGGGAGCTATGTCCCTGGGGGACGCCCCCGGTTGACCAGCGAGTGAGCGAACGAGTGAGCACTGTTAGAGTAGGTGCAGCGAGCAAGGACAGAAGGCACGACCAGGGGACCCACGGTGCCGGAGGCCAGGGCGGGGGTCCCAACGGCCCCTGTGGGGCCTCCCGCCTGTGGTGGGAAGAGGCTGCCTGGGGTTGAGGTCTGCATGCCGGGCACAAAGAGACCAGGGGGACAACCTTCAGAACGAGGCTCAGCCACTGGCCACCGGCCATGGGCTCCCTCTGAGCTCTGCAGCCAGGATGCCGAGGGCGCCCCAGTAAGGGCATGCATGGGTGTGGGGGAGAAGCCAAGGGCCAAGCAGAGGTGGAGGGGGTGGGGGGCAGGAACTGTCCTCAGTGCGATGGCCCTGGAGGACCTCAGGCTGGCATCAACCAGATCCACATAGAGGATTTCACAAAGTCACTCTGAATGGAGGAAAGAGACCCTCAAGGGGGCCAGGGCCTGCCCCAAGCCAGAGAGGCAGGTGGCTTGGGCAAGGGGAGAGTATAGAGAAGAGGGGCCTGGGGCTGGATCTGCGGGGGGAAGGCAGGAGACCAGGGCTGGCTCCCATGGTTAGGGGTGTGCCATGGGCGGGGGGGGGGGGGGGGGTGGGGAGGGGCCGGTTTCCCAGATGGAGTCTGGTGCCGAGGGGTTGGGCTGGCGGTGGGGGTCACGAGGCCAGCGTTGGACCCAGCATATGTGAGGCAAATGCTCCTCCACTTGGAACCTCAAATCGGGGTGGGGGGGTGGCAGTTGCCAAGAGAAGGGGCGGGGCTAGGTCCTGGGGGCAGTGGCCAAGAGAAGGGGCGGGGCTAGGTCCTGGGGGCACCACCTCACAAGGGGGAAGAGCCAGAGGAGGAGGAGGAGGATTTCTAGTTCACAGCAGGCCAAGTACTTGGAGTTAGAAGAAAGAAGGGTGGGGGCACCTGGGTGGCTCTGTAGGTCAAGTGTCTGCCTTCAGCTCAGGTCATGATCCCGGGTCCTGAGACTGAGTCCCGCATCCAGCTCCTTGCTTAGCATAGGCTCCCTGGAGCCTGCTTCTCCCTCTCTCTCTGCCCTTCACCCCCCACCCCCCCACTCAAGCTCACTCACATGTGCACGCTATCTCTCTCTCTCTCTCTCTCTGAAATAAATAAATAAAATCTTTTAGAAGAAGGAGGAGGAGGAGGAAGAGGGGACTATGGGCTCCCTGAGGACAGGGCTGTCCAGCGCCTGGCACACAAGAGGTGCCCAGGAAGGCTGGTGTCTCCAAAGGAGAGAGCGTGGTGTTTGAGGGGATCGCGCACAATGTAGCTTAATCTGGCCTGGGATTCTTGGCCGTCGCTGCTCCCTGGGGACCTGGGACTCTCGTCTAGACCCAGAGAGCCCTGTCTCTTAAGGAATATGGATGCTCATGGTCCATTTCTGTACTTCTGTCCCCATGGTGCTCATTCTGTCAAGGAGAAGCCGGCGGGGAGTGAAGGTACTCACCGGTCAGAGAGGAAGCCCCAAGAGATGGACCCCAGCAGGACCCCAGCCATGTAGATGGACTGGCCCATGGGCTTCAGGCCCTGGTTGTCACATACTAGGTCCCACTGGAAGAGAAGGAGGGCACAGCAGCTGGACTCAGGGGACACAGAACATTGGGGCCTGGGTGGCAGAGGGAGACCCAGGTTGGGAGTTCCCAGCCAGGAGCACCTGGTCAGCCTGGGTCCTGGGGGTGGTGTCCCTCGAGCCAGGCGATAGAGATGGAACTGGGTATGCTGGGGTTGGGGGGGGGCTCCATTCTGTCCTCCCAGCCAGCTGTATGGCACGCACGTGATTCGGCTGCTCTGGGTTCGTGGGGGTGGGCAGTGGAGTGTGGTGGCTGAACCACAGGCTGCGGTTCTAACCCTGTGGCTGGCTGGGGGAGCCCGGGGTTTTCTGCACCTGCTGAGCCTGGTTTCTCATGCATAAGGGGGGCTGTGCAGCTGCTTCCCTCGCAGGGCCGCTGGGATGAGCAGAGAGGGCTGAGTACGTGCGACTATAATTTCTGAGTGCTCCTGCCCAGGTCCGGGCATCCATGGCCCGAACACCCCCCACTACACAGTCCTCCACCAAGACTTGACGGCTTCGCTCTGTTCTCTCACCAGGGCCACTGAAGCAGGAGCCCCCTGTCCCCACGGGGCAAAGTGATCACTGGAAAATGCCAAGCAGATCCTTGCATTGTGGCCTGGCCCCCTAACTCCTTGTGCCCAGACACAATGGACCTCCTTCTGCACCCCAGACCTGGACTTTTGTCCCCACTGGGCTCTCTCTGCACCTTCCTTGTCTCCTCATCCAAGTCTCCCCTCCAGAGAGGCCTTCCCCACCTGCCTCTCAGCCCTGCTCCCAGGACCTGCTTTCCTCCTGCGTAGCCGCAGGACAGGCCGTGATGGAGACCCAGCTTCCGGCCCCTGATGGTCTGTCTAGGCTGAGGCGGCTCCTGGAGTGTGTGAGCTGTGTGTCCTGGCCAACTTATCTCCCTTACTCTGCTTCTCTTTGTTCCTTCCCAGAGGCAGACAAGGCCCCCTGCTCGTGAGCTCGGAGTGAGACTAGGGGGAAAGCCTCTAGAACAGTGCCTGTCACTGTCCCTTTCCTGCAGGGTTAAATGGTGACCAATTCTAAAATTCCTCAAAGTCTTCCTGCTTATCCTGGAACTCGGGCCTCAGATCAGGATCCAGGCCAGCATGTGTTGAGCAATTCGCTTGAGATGCAAGTCCCATCTAATTCAGTACCGCTGGCGGGAACAGTATGATCCTTCCAGGCATGGGTGGGCGGCCATCCCTGGGAGGCTGGGTCAGAGAGCCGTGGGGTTGGCAGGGGGGAGGCCCTTACTTCCGACACGATGGTAGAGGTGAAGGTGCTGTGGTCGTAGACCCAGCCGTCCATGCACGGCTCCGTGGCAGCCTCGCTCCAGTTGGTGGCCGTGGCGTTGGGGTCCAGGAGCTGCCACTGTGGTTGGCGGAAGCGGCGACACTGGTGTGGGTCGAGGTTGAGGCCTGGTGGGATGGAGACGGTCAGGAGGTCCTTAGAGCTGAGGTTTGCGGGGGCCTCGGAGCTATTGTCCAGCATGCGGACCCAGCAGCGGTGGCCTGGGACAGCGGCCAGGAAGTTCTCTATGAGCATTTGCGACGGCACCAAGATGGAGGGAAGGAGGAGAGTGAGAACTTGCAGGGCCTGGAAGAGGCCCACTCCCCCTGCTCGCTCCAGGAGCTCGGCGAAGGCCATGGGCAGAACTGCAGGCGGCCAGGGCAGCTGTCCCAGAGGTCAGGGAGCCCGAGAGTATCCTAACCACTAGCAGCTGCTGGAACCCAGGTCCATCAGGCCTTCTGCATTTGCTAGCCTGCAGCTGGTTGGGAGAGCCGGCTCGCAACCGGTCAGTCGAGTCAGTCCTGAGATGCCCCAGATGCTTTGAAGAAACTCCCCCTTACCCTGTTTCAGGGAATGACGCTTGGGTGCCCCACCCCTCTGGAGAGGGGACATCAGGGACAAAGCTCACTGTCCCCAGACTGCCTGGGGCCTCCCAGGCGCTCTGGTTCACCAGCACCAAGAGTAAAAGATCAAGCAGGTGTGGAAAAAGAAAAAAAAGAAAAAAGAAAAAAAAGGATGCACTGAGCCGTGATGTTACTGAGCTCCAGTCGTGGAGGAAGTGGCACCCGGCAGTGACCTTGGTTAAAGTGCAATCTCACCGTGAGCTCCCGGGCAGGAAAGTCAGGTCCAGCTACTGGGGAGCCTTTGGCAGCTCTCTGCTGGGGGCCTGCTCACATTCGTAAATGAAACTTTCAGGTCCCTCTTCGTGTGGCTCTTTAAATCAGGAAACAGTTGGCCTGAGTTTCAGCCGCGCTGGACGAAGATTCAGGCTATTTGGCTACAGCACAGAGGTGGGGGACTGGGCAGGGTCCTCTGTAGCTGCCCCCACCCCCGCAGGCTGCAGGGAAGCAGGTGGGCTCCCAGCACCAGGAGGACCCAGGCCTGGGCTCATTCCCTCCTTACTTCGCGCCTCCGGCCAGGCAGCCTGGGAGACCAGCTTGCAGACTCACTATTTTGGGAAGCTTCTATTTCCAGGTTCCAGGTTGCATTTATTAGACTGGAAGCTCCCCCAGGTGGAAAGCAGGGCTGCGATCCCCTGACATCCATTCGAAGCCCCTCTTGGGCCTGGAGCTGAGCAGGTGTGCAGATCAGGAAAGTGAGTGAAGCCATATCTCCCTGACCCAGGGTCTAACTCTAGCCTAGCCTGGCTTGAGGAGGGGTGAAGGCAGCCCCGTCCCCAGTACCCCACCTAGACTGAGCCTCTTAGTAGCAGCTGCTCCTGGCACTGGGGGCTTGCTGTGTGTCCGGCTCTGTGCTGCCCGTGCAGTCCGGACCCTCTCCTTCTCTCCTCATAGCAGCCCTTGAGCCCTTGGTGCGAATTCCTCCAGACATGGAAACTGAGGCTCAGAGAAGGCAGGCAGCTTGCCCCAGGTAACATAGCAGCGTGGGGATTAGAACAAGACACCAAAGCCAGAGCTCTCTCTCTGAGGCCCCTGGACAGGCTGCCATGTGGCCTCTGGCCCGTCATGGACCAGATCCCAGCAAAGGCTGGAGTTCAGGATTGCCATCAGACTTAGGGCCAGCCAGGGAGCCGGAAGTCATCTCCCAGGCTAGGAGAAGAATGGGCTGAGTCAGTTCTGGAGAGAAGTCTGACGAGTGCTAGAAGTGTGGGTAGGCATCTGGACCCTGAACTTCCCAGAGGCTTGGAGAATCCGGCCACTGTGACACCAGCCAGGGGGCCGAGGAGTGGGGGGTGGGGTCTGGGCCTGGATTTCAAAGCTGGCTCTGTGGCAAGAATTCATTAGGAATTTCATTTTATTTTTTAAGATTTTATTTATTTACTAAATTTGTTTATGGTTTTATTTTATTTAAGATTTTCTTTATTTTTAAGGTTATATTATTTTATTGATTTCTATTTATTTGTTTATGAGAGAGAGAAAGAAGCAGACTCCCTGCTGGGTGGGGAGCCCAACATGGGACTCGATCCCAGAACCCTGAGATCATGACTCGAGCCGAAGGCAGACGCTTAACCCACTGAGCCACCCGCGTGCGCGCGCCTCTCCTTATGAATTTTAGAATAGCGAGTAGAGAGAGGTGGAGAGAGAACCAACCCAAATTAGAGCAGGGGGCCATGAGCGAGGGGCCGATTGGGCAAAGCCTTAGTCCAGCAGCCCGAAGGCTGAATCTCACATGGAAAGAGCTGGGCTTTATGCCATGTTTGTGCAAATAGCATCTTCACAAGGGAAGGCCTGGCCCCGGGGCGGGGGGGCAGCGACTTTGAGGCCTCCCATCTCCGGCCCCTGATTTCTGGCCCATGCCAGGAGGTGTTGTCATGTTGGTGGCAGCCCGGCTCAAACCTGAGCAGGGGTCAGAAACCGCAGGAGTGCTGGCATTCTAAATGCCATTTCCCAGGTCCTGCCACAAAGGAAGGCCCCATAATTTGCATTTAAAAATAAGCCCCCAGGTGATCTGGTGGCGGGGACCCACCCTGGCCTCACTTGGAAGATTGGAATTCTTGTCTCTATCTCCTTCTTCCATGTGCGTAAAAAATGTTCTCTTCTCCCCTGCCCTTTGCTTGTCATGGACGCCCCTAGGCTTTGCTTACAGCAGAAGGTCAAACCTCCCAGATTTGCCAGAAGGCTCCCGGAATCTCCAACTGACTGTGGGCTCTCAGGCCAAGGAATTTTTTAATTTGGGTTTTCGGTTTTTCTGGGGCTGCTTGGGGGCAGGGCTTGGTGCAGCTGTGCCGCCACCTGCTGGTCATACCCGGGACTGCAGAATTCCCAGGCCCTGGGGCATCCTGGTCTGGGCATCCTGGGGGCCCAAGGGTTCCCAGGTGGAGCGCGCCCAGGGGAACAGGGGAGAGACGCAGGCAGCCTCAGATCATAGCCGCCAAGTTCCAGAGTGTCTCATTAATTAGTCTGACTTTTGCCCTTTTTTTTAATGAGTGAGGTTGAGCAACTTTCAATATATTTTAAGATGTATTTGCATTTCTTTTTTCTATGAACCGCTTCTTCACATCCGTTAAAACTTTTTGATTGCAGTTTGTGGTTTCCATACCAATTTCTATAAGCCCTTAGGTAGCAGGAAGGTTGGCTCTTGGCCTGTAGTGAAAGTTGCCAGTATTTTTTCCAGTCTGTTTTTCGATTTTGTTACTGTGCTACCATTACTGATTTTTTTTTTTTTTGGTAAGATTTCTTTTTTGCCATCAAATTTTCAATCTTTTCTTATTTGACTTTATTAAAACGGCCTCTCCATTTCATGGTGATAAAGGAATTCTTCTATGGTTTTCTTTTTAAAAGATTTTATTTATGGGGCTCCTGGGTGGTACAGTCAGTTAAGCAGCTGACTCTGGGTTTGGGCTGGGGTCATGATCTTAGGGTTGTGAGATCAAGCCCCATGTCAGGCTCACGCTCAATGTGGAGTCTGCTTAAGACTCTCTCTCTCTCTCTCCCTCTAAACCCTCCCCCAAATAAATAAATAAAAATTTTAAGAAAGATTTTAAGTAATCTCTCCGCCCAGTGCAGGGCTTGAACTCACAACCCTGAGATCAAGAGTCACAGGCTCTACTGATGGAGCCAACCAGGTGCCCCTCAACAACCATTCTTGATTGAAAAAGACAGACCAGGAGGCACCTGGCTGGCTCTATTGGTAGAGCGTGTGATTCTTGATCCCAGCAGTTACGAGTTCCAGTCCCTCATTAGGTGGAGAGATTACCTAAATTAGTAGAATTTAGGGGCACCTAGGTGGCTCAGAGGGCTAAGCCTCTGCCTTTGGCTCAGGTCATGATCCCAGAGTCCTGGGATCGAGCCCCGCATTGGGCTCTCTGCTCAGCAGGGAGCCTGCTTCCCCCTCTCTTTCTCTGCCTGCCTCTCTGCCTACTTGTGATCTCTGTCTGTCAAATAAATAAATAAAATCTTTTAAAAAATTTAGTAAAACTTAGAAAAATAAATAAAATCTTTTAAAAAATGGTTGTTGAGTCTACCACATGCCTTTGCAGCGCCTATGAAGTTCATGGTATGACTCTTCTTATTAAACTCAAGAATATGATGAATTACCTTCATGGACTTCCCTGAATTATATTAATGAATTTTCAAAATACACCGAACCACCCTTTCATTCCAGGAGGGAACATGCTGAGACAAGTTGTGCTATTCCTTTAATGCGCCGCTGGATTCTGCTTGTTAATGTTTTCTTTAGAGGTTTTTTTTTTTAAGATTTTATTTATTTATTTGACAGAGATCACAAGTAGGCAGAGAGGCAGCCAGAGAGAGAGGGGGAAGCAGGCTCCCTGCTGAGCAGGGAGCCCAATGTGGGGCTCGATTCCAGGACCCTGAGATCATAACCTGAGCTGAAGGCAGAGGCTTAACCCGCTGAGCCACCCAGGAGCCCCTTCCTTAGAGTTTTTCACGAATCTTCACATGTGACGCTGGACTGTGATTTTTCTGCCCCACGCCCTCCCTTCCTCTTCCCTTCCTTCCTTGCAGGTTTTGATACTGATGTTATACTCACTCGATTGAAAATAATGTGGCTGTGTTCTCTGGCATCCTGCCTCAGTTTACATAAGGAAGGGCTTTTCTTCCTTCCTCTGTCCACTTGAATTGTTGCTCCATAAACCGCTATGGGTTTTTTTGTTTGATTTTTTAAAAAGATTTTATTTATTTATTTGAGAGAGAGAAAGAATGAGTGGGAGGGAGGGAGGGACAGAGAGAGAGGGAGAAGCAGACTCCCTGCTGAGCAGGGACTCCCCCCACTCCCAAAGTGGGGTTCCATCCCAGGACCCCGATCATGACCTGAGCTGAAGGATAGACTGAACCACCCAGACACCCCTAAAAACCGCCGTGGTTTAACAAGGTCTTGGGATGCTGTGGGAGGGGGAGGGAAGAGGGTGGAAGAGGGTGTAGGCTAAGCTTGCCCTTTCTGGGAGGAAGGATTTTGATCAGACAGTCTCATACCTGGGCTTTTTTTCCTCAAGTGGGTCCCGGCTGCTGAGTGCTGGAGTCAGGGGGTCTGTCTCATTCTCCCGGGGCACGTGTCCAAGCTCTGACCAACGCAAGAACTGTAAGGCCTGGGAAGTCTGTTGGAATCCCCTTGCGAGCCTCGCCCTTGTCCACTGGCCCTCTCCAATGCGGGCAGACTGATGTCTACACCGTGATCTCCAGACCTATTGATGAGAATGCCCGGTTATCTGGGTGGGTCCTAAACCCAATGAATGACAAGTGTCCTTATAAGAGACACATGGAGGAGACGTACAAGGAGAAAAGGAGGGCATATCAGGACGAAAGCAGAAATCGACGTTCTGTAGTCATAGCCAAGGAATGCCAGGAGCTACCAGAAACCAAAGATTATCGGCTGGAATCCTTGGAGGGAGCATGGCTCTGCAGACAGGCACCTTGATTTTGAACTTCGGGCTTCAGAGCCGTGAATGGAATAAACATCTGTTGTAGTTTTGTGGTACTTTGTCCCCCCAGCCCTAGGAAACCCACACACACGTTTCGGCATCCCACTTAGTTCCTGACGTTGTTTTCTAGCAATTTCCCTCTTGCCTACCCAGCCTCAGATCCTCAAGGCGTTGGGAGAATTTGTCATCACTTCAGCTCCCCAAGCACATATCAAACGCTTACAGGGGATCGGGCCCCAGGCTGGGGCCTGGGGACCCAAGGTGAGTCAGCAAGGAGGCACAGCTGGCGGGGACCGATGTAAAAACATTGTCACAACATGGTCTGATCACGCCATGTCAGCTGGACCCGACACACAGCAGGACAAAGCAGAAGATATTAATGGTATGGGGGCCTCGCCGAAGGACAGAGGGTGCAGGTCTGAGGTCTGGGCAGGGGAGAAGAGATGAGTGTTCTGGAAATGGGCAAAGTTTCTGAGCCTGGGAAGGAGGGGTGGAGAAGGGAGGAATGTGGAGGATGTGAAAGACCACAGGAGGACTGGGGCCCCGGGGCACCCCTCGGGCCATGAGCAAGCATCTCCAGGAAGGGGGGCACACAGCCAGCTTTCCGGTTTTGAAAGATCTTCTCAGCCACAGTGTGGAGATGGACTCGGATGAGGAAGAAAACCAGTAAGAGGCTCTTGCTGGGTGCAGGACCCAGCCTGAGCTGCGGTGGTGAGAACCGCGTGGATCCATAAACGTGAGCAGGTGAACTGACATGACACAGCCCCACGGGGCTCGCTGGGCGGTCTCTCCAGAGTCCAGAATTGGTGTGTTCATGTGCAACTCTTCTGGGGGTCCTGGCCTCTGGCCCCTGGCAGAGCCAGCCTATCTCAGTCACAGGCTGGATTAACCTTTAAGCCTATTAACAGGGGGTTAGTCTTCTGTCTTGAAAGCCCTCGAAGCTCCGTGGATGGGGAAGCGTCTCCCTGCTTGCTTCCAAGGATGACCGCACCTGACCTGGTCCTGAGCCCTTGCCACTGCCCAGGGGCCTTTACCCTGACCTGGAATGACACCTCAGGAGTCAAGCATCAGGGCAGCGGCCGTGATGCTGCTGAGTTATTTGCCAGGAGATAAGCGAATGTTCCCGGCACCCCCCTCCCCCCCATGTGTGCTCACTCCACACTCAGGTCTCCGCACTCCCCGGGACGTTACTATTAACTCTGAAATCCGAGGACCCCCTCTGACTGAGGGCCCCCCCCACAGATCTGAAGAGTGGTCTCCCCTTCCCCAACTCTGAAGCTGAAGGGCGCTGTCCCACCCAGGCAAACCCGCACCCCAGTGCTTTCCCTCTGCGGTGGCACAAAGGGCCAGTGTGATGCTGGGCAGTCGGGACCCACAGCCTGGCTGGCCCACCAACAAGGCTCAGGTCTGGCACTGGGTGTAGGGCAGAGAGCACCTCCATCAGAACCCTGGTGGGGTTCCCACGGGTGCCCGCATCACCCTCAGCCCAGAAGCAAGTGTGTAGCAGGAAACTGTGGCTTCCCTCTTCACTCGCTACTTGGAGTGTGGTCCACGGACTAAGAGCATCAGGGCATCCAGGCACTTGTGGAAATACAGACTCTCGGGAGTGCCTGGGTGGCTCAGACATTAAGCATCTGCCTTCAGCTCAGGTCAGGATCCCAGGGTCCTGGGATTGAGCTCTGCATGGGGCTCCCTCCTCAGCAGGAAGCCTGCTTCTCCCTCTCTTACTCCCTCTGCTTGTGTTCCTCTCATGCTGTCTCTCTCTCTCTCTCTGTCAAATAAATAAATAAACTCTTTAAAAAAAAAAAAGAAAGAAAGAAAGAAATGCGATAGCTCAGCGCCACTCCAGACCTCTTGAGTCAAAATCTACATTTACCAAGATTCCCCCCGTAAATTGTATGCCCATTCAAGGTGAAGAGGCGCTGGTCTAGATCATTCTCCTCCATAACCACTACTCTCCCACCCCTCCCATTTCCTCAGAGAGGATCTCCAAGAAGGGCTGGGTTGTTACTGACGTCACTGCCTCCTCACCAAAATATAAGCTCCTTACAGATGGGAAACGGGCCTCGTCCTTCACCTCCCCGGCACCCAAGCCCTGCCTGCGCACAGAGGCCCCTGGTCAGTGTTTGCTGAATAAAAGAGGGACAGGGCGTCTGAAGGCGTGATCACGGAGTTCCGTGTCACATTGCCTTCTGTCCTCTGCCGCATCGGGCAATGGCGCAAGGAGCTGGATGACGCAGGAGGGTGATGGCACATGTGTCCCCGCCAGGCCGGGCTAGAATGTGCTCTTTGCTTGGAGAGCCATAGAGACAGATGCCTGGGGACATGTTCCTCACTGAACCCCACACCCCCAGCCTCCCCAACACACACCCCCTCTGCCTGGCAGCGGGTAAATCCCAGATCGGCTCTTCATAGACCTCAACCCAGCTGCAGCTGGGACCCACTCAGCCCCTTCCTCCCCAGCTGAGGAGCCTGACTTAAGGAACATGCCCAGTGGCATCACTCAGGGCACAGGGGGGTGGGGGGTGAGGTTCCAGATGGCTGACAGGGCACTCGTCTCTCTCTCCCCCTCCCCAAATCCAAGTGGATTGAGAAGCTAAGAAAAGGCAAAGTAAGAAAGGGATATGTACGAGCTATAAAGGTCATGGGACAGATGGGCAGGGAAAGCCCCAGACTGAGACCCGGCGGGATATCTAAACCTCGAGAATGGGAACGAGTTTCTGCAGAGGATCCCACCATGACTCTTGCAACATACAGGAGACGCTGACCTTCGTTCATCCATCCCTCCATCATTTCGAGCACCAGTCTTCATGGAGGACCTGGTCCAGTGCCGGTGACTACGGATGTAAAGGTGAGTAGAGCAGATGCTCTCAGACAAGGAGACAGTCGGCCATGGCAGAAAGCCTGGCACCACAGTCAAGGGCACAGGGCTCTGGAGCCTGACTGCTCGGGCTTGCTTCCAGCTCTACCTCTCACCAGCTCAGTGACCTCGCCTCTCCGTGCCTCAGTTTCTGTCTCTGTAAAATGGGAATTATAATAGTAGTTTCTGTCTCGTGGGTCATTTTGAGGCTCCATAGAGCATTTGGACCATGACTTGCACGTGGTAAAAGTAAACACCCGGAGGTGTTTGATGCGGACCTCAAGGCAGTGATAAATATTAAAGATCAGGGATACGGGAGCATCAAGGAGGTGTCTGACCCTGCTTGGGGGGACCTGGGAGGTCCTGCAGGTGCAGGGGAAACCCCCCGACCCCCCAGCCTGGGTGCAGTGCCGCTGGAAGGTTTCAGACCCAGGGTCCCTGAAGCAAGCACTAGGCTGCCTCCCCCGGACCCGGCTGTGTGGTCCACCCAGTGCACGAAAGCACATCGGGCTGGCTGCTCTGGGCCCTGGGCTGTCACATGCTGTCTGGGTGGAGCTGACAAGGACCGTGGTGTCACCAGCGCCGGAGGAAGCCCCTGGCAGCCTCGATGTTTCACATTTCATTAGGGATCATTGCTCATCCACAACCTGATTTCCTTTCAGCACATCACACTTCCTCAGCCCCAGGGCCAAGGGCCAAGGCCAGTTTGTGGGCAGGGAGGGCCCCGAGGGATGAAGGGAGTGGGGGGCAGTGGCTGTGTGTTCATCTGGAAGTAAACAAGGTGGCCCATGATGGGGGCTGACACTCGGACTCTGGGTAGAAACAGGAAGAGAGGCAGGACTTCCGGGGTTCAGGCAGCCAGGAGAAGGGGGTTTAGGCGAAGGGCCCATGAATGCAAAAGACAGATATTCCTCCCTAGTGGCTGGGGACTCTGTTTTCAGGGGACCTGCAGCCCAGGCTTTGAGGCTCTGGACGAGTACAGGAGGTCCCATGGCGCATGGGATGGTCTGACGCCACGCTGTCAGCTGTCCTGTGCTGGCCTTGCATCACTGACCACGGCCCTCCAGGGCTCTCTGTGGGCAAGGGGCCTCCTGCTACCTGCAAAGACCGGCAGACCACCGTCTGGAGCTGGGGGAAGATCTAGACCCTGCCGGAGACCAGGGACAGGCTATCCCAACCCCCCTCCCGGGGACTTCTGGGCTTTCTCTGAGCTTCCCCTCCCTGTGATTTTGTCACCAGAACCTCCCTCTATTTCCCTCCAAGAATCCCACTTACTGTCCCCACATCCTGGGTGGTATTTGGGAGCAGAAAAGGTTCCAAGAACAAGAGCTCCCCCCTCTCCCCAGCTGGCAAGGCTGGGAAGGACATGATAGATAAAGTAAGGGCTAGAGGCCATGTACCCTCCCACGACCCTTCAGGAACCGGGCGGGGCTGCTCCCAGGCTCCTCGAGGGAAGTCCAGGAGTGCCCGGCTGCTGCTTTAGTGGCATTTCTCCCTGAACTCTGCTCTGGAAGGAGAAGGACCTCCACTCAGGGCTGTGGGCTTGCCTGACCAGGGGACAAGGCCAGAAGCACCTGAGAACTATTCCCTTCCCCTAGTCCCCAGAACACGGGGGCCCCACTCCGTGCCGTAGCCCTGGTGTACCCCAAGAGACTTGAGGCTTTTCTGCAGAGCACCCTCTGCCCAGAGACACATTTGAAAAGGCTACATGGGGACAAAATGGCAGCGTTGCCATGGAGCTGCTGGGCACCCGGACTGGGAAGCCAGCCCCGCGGTGCGAGCTCACAGCGCAGACTCTGGGGCCAGCCAGCCGGGGTCCCAACCCAGGCTAGCCTCACCGTGCCTCAGCTGCCTCCCCTGTATATGGGGACAACAGCACGGATCTCCTGGTTCATGAGGCTGAAATGAGGTAATATGAGCAAAGCAGTCAGCACTCCTCCCTGCTGCCCCCAGAAAGTGCCATGCACCGGTTTAATACGGAAAGAGTTGTTTCTGGCTTCCGAAACCCCCTGGGCCCAGGTCCCAGGCAAGAGAAGCCCAAGAAGACATAACAGGAGGAGCTCCTGACCCAGAAGGCGACAATCGTCTTGCCTCAGAGCAGTGAATCCCAAACTTCTGTCACCGACACGTCACTCCGGCTCCTGTCATGTCTTCTGTTTACTCGAATTGCTATTTAATTCATGCTTTTTTCCCAGTCAACTGACTTCTAAATAATGTAGCTTCCGCAGAATGTCAACTAGCATAACTGGAAAATCAGCATCACTTGTCACGGATAGAGGAAACTGTAAAAGCACATCCTGCGGAAACCGAACCTTGTGAAGTTCTGCCTGGATCTCCGCCTGCCCAGGGCTCTGAGCCCCGCCGGCTCTCTCTTTGCTTTAAGAAGAAGGTACTAGCAAGGACAGGAAGATTCTCCCACTTCAGCCAATGGGGGCGGGGGAGGGGCGGCGCTGAAAGAGCAGGGACCCGGGAATAAACTTCTTATTCCCCATCGGGATGCTACCTGCCACCTGCAATGGTCCGTGCCCCACCTGGGCCATTGCTCCCACCTTGGGGGGCTCAGCCTGACAGTGGAGGAGTGAGGGTTATTCCTGCTCTCCGCGGCCCTGGGAGGCGCTGCGGGGATGAGGGGTGGGGGAGACACAGGGTATAGACCCGGAGGTGGGGACGGAGGGGAGAGCAGCTGCAGGTCAGGGCTGGATGTGTCGAACCTGAGGTCCTTGGCGGCTGCAGGTCTAGCCTCCTGCTGCCTTTGGGCAGGGGGAGTACCTGTGCTGAGGGTCTCTGTGAAGGACCTGGGAAACAGCTCCCCACCCCGCCCGCCGCACTGGGCACACCAGGATATGAAGTCACGGAGCAGCCCCGCTCTGCTCAGTCCCCCAGGGCCCAGGCCCGTGGCTTTTAGAGACTCCTCCCACTTCCAGGACCTATCAGGCTGGCTCTGCCCCGGGCTCCTCCAGCAGTCTTTCCCCATCAAGCAGGACCAATAGAGGTGAACCACTCAGTACCCATTAGCCAACTCGAAGAGGAGGGAGAGACTGAGCCCCGAAAGCAGTGATGGTGCCTCGCCTACCCAGCACACTCCCCTGGACACCCAAGTGATAAAAAGCACGCTGGTTCCACGCAGGCGCAGTTCCCGCCGAGGCACGCCCCGCGACCGGTTTACCCGCAGGTGCACTGCGTGAAACAGTGCCGGGAGCAGAACACGTGGCGAGGCCCAGTGGGCTGGCAGGAGGTCTCTGAAGGACAAATCAGGGAGCAGGTGCAGAGGCGGAATCTGGCAGGCGTGGGGACAGCCTTGGGCGCCCCAGCACCACAGACTGCCCAGAAAGAGAGGAGCAGGGCAAAGGGCAAGCCCAGGGCTCTGTGGCTGGTGAGAGCTGAGTGTACACGGTCGGAGGCCAGACCACGTGTAAATATGTGCAAACAGCTGCAAGCCGCAGGGGCAGCCAAACCAGCACCGACCCCAAACTCCCGGGCCGTGGTCTCTAACTACCAGCTTCCCTAATTTGTTCCCCACTTCCAACTTGGGAACAACCAAGGAAAGCCAAAGCTGCCCATCCCTACTTCTAATTAGTCCGCCTCCAGCTTCCCCACGCTGAGGGCTTCCAGGTGGGGGTCCCCTCCCACCCCCAAGGTCCTCATTCATTCAGTGAACACTTCCTCTAACATGGAGCCTCCTTTCCACCAGAGGAGGAGGGACAATGGACCATAAACACTAAGATACAGAATGGAGGGCAGGGGATGGTACCACAGAAGGGGATGGAGAGGTGGTGTGGAGGGAAAGCCATTCTGAAAGGTAGCACAGTAGCCCCTCTCCTCCCCTGGATCTAGCAGGGGTCTCCCTGCCCCCATCCAGCATCGAGCCTGCACCCACACCGCCTCAGAGCCTCACCAGCCCGTACTTGGCTCCCCAGGCACAGGAAGGACAGACAGACAGCTGGCCTCAATTCATGGGGACAAGGAGAGCACATGAGGCAGCAGCACCCCAGGAAACCGGGTGCTGTGGGGGACGCCCAAGGTTGGTTCAGGGCTGTATGAGCGGTGGCTTCACGGGACCCAGTGAGATACCAGCCTGGATGTGTGTTTTCTGACTTCCGGTCTGTAAGTAGAGGAATAAAGCTCAGCTTTGGAAAGGGCGGGTGGAATCTCGCTCTGGGTGACATGGGGCCAATTTTTTAACCCCTTTAAGCCACGCTCCCAACACCTGAAAACTGAGATGCAAAAAGTGGCCGTCTCTTGGGGGAGCGGGGGATGGGCTGCAAGGTTTCCATGAAATAACGCTCATGATGTGTACAGCACAGAGCCCAGCTCCTGGAAAACCCCCAACGACTGACGGATAGCGCTATGAGACTGCTGCCAGCTGGACACCCGACGAGACCAGGGGCAAAGGGAGGCGTGGTGGAAACTGAGGCTGGAGAGAACTTAACGAGACTCTGTGGAGCCTTGGAGCCAGGATCTGTGGATCCCTACCTAGAACCTTCTCCAGGGCACCTCTCGACCTGTCCAGGGTCTGTCCTGAGTAGCATCCCCCAAAGGAGGCTGTGGTTTTCACTCTCTTGCCAGCACCGTGCCTTCCATGAATTTGTAGGTGTGGGTCATATATTCTTTTCTTCCTCCTTTTTACAAATGGTAGCTTCTGGCCATTTGCACTACCAGTATTTCTTGGAACTCATTTCTTATCCTTATCCTTATCCTTATCCTTATCCTTATCAAGACATCCTGAAGCCCGAATAGTACCCCATGGTAGAGATGTATGTCATTTATTTCTTGCAGATGCGTGTATTGGTAGGTGAATTCCCCAGAGCTGAGTGGCCAGCTCAGAGGGCATGTGTGTTTGAAACTCCACCGCATTGCCACTACAACAGATGACCCATCCATCTCACTATCAACACACAGGTGGTCACACTTGTGGATCTTGGCCGACCCAACCGAAGAGAACTAATATCTTATCTCCGTGTTCTTTAATACACAGCTCTCCTACAATGAGTGAACCTCTTTCACTTGTTCAACAGCCTCTTGTGGTTCATTTCTGTGGATCTCTTCCGCCCACTTCCCTCCCCACTAGGCCATTTTCTTGTTGCCATTTCTTGTTGATTTGTAAATGCTCTTTACATGTTAGGGAAATTAGCCCTTGCCTATGATATGGGTTACAGATATTCTTGTAGTTTGTCATTCAGAGCAGCACTTCTCACCTCTCTGCTAAAGACCATACCCTCTGCTCGCTCTCTGTTTAAAAATTTCCACAGCATCTCACCCAGTTCTTTACCAACAGTAGATGATCGATAAATGCTTATTGGTTAGATCAAGAGTGTCAAAGCTTTCTTTACTCATCGTCTTCATAAAGATGGTTTAAAAGCATTGCCCTTACCATTTGCTTTTATTTAATTATAAATACATACTATTATTATTACTGTTCTAATATCTTACATGTAATACAAAAAGCTCTTTAAGAAATGGAAGTTTAGGGGCACCTGGGTGGCTCAGTTGGTTGAACAACTGCCTTCGGCCCAGGTCGTGATCCCGGACTTCCAGGATCGAGTCCCGTATCGGGCTCCTAGCTCATTGGGAAGTCTGCTTCTCCCTCTGACCTTCTCCTCTCTCATGCTCTCTCTCACTCATTCTCACTCAAATAAATAAATAAAATCTTTAAAAAATTTTTATTTAATTATAAATACATACTATTATTATTACTGTTCTAATATCTTACATGTAATACAAAAAGCTATTTAAGAAATGGAAGTTTAGGGGCACCTGGGTGGCTCAGTGGGTTAAAGCCTCTGCCTTCGGCTCAGGTCATGATCCCAGGGTCCTGGGATCGAGCCCCACATCGGGCTCTCTGCTCAGCAGGGACCCTGCTCCCTCCTCTCTGCCTGCCTCTCTGTCTACTTGTGATCTCTGTCAAATAAATAAATAAAATCTTAAAAAAAAAAAAAAGAAGTGGAAGTTTAAAAGAATGAGCCAAGAAATACAATACAGGTGGAGTTCTGACCTTTCCTTCCACGCCCCAGTAAATTGTCTTGTACCTGCCCCGGTGCATAGCACCCTCCTTTGGAGACTTCTGGATTGGACGCAGGGACGTGGATACACCCCACCTACTGAGAACTTCAGCTTAACCTGGACATGAACTGGTATGGCCTCTAGGGTTTGTTGTGAAATGTTTGGCTTATCTCTCCAGTCTAATGCGGGGCATCTCTGGGCTGTCAGGCTCCCCAGACCATATTTGCCAAGAGTGTAGGAAGGAGGTGCTGGGGTGGAGAAGGTGAGATGCAGGAGTATGAGTCTGGGGCACAGCAGCCCTGGAGTCCCCAGCAGTGTGAGCCCCACCAGTAGATGACGATGGCCACCATGGTGGTCCCAGCCCAGTTTGCGAACTACCCCCCCAATGGAAGGAAGCCTGCAGGGGAAGGCTGCCTTCGGGACAGGTGGGCAGAGAAAAGGACTGTCAGCCAGCACGCCAGGCCCCAAGGGGTGCTGCCTGCAGACTCGCAGAGAGGCCCTGAGCTCATTATCTTGCCGGCCACAGCCATTGGCAAAGGCGCCATTACCAAGCTGCTAAGGATAATGATGCCTGGAATCTTTTCAGGCCTCCTACTTGGTCCAAGAGGTCAGCAAAGGCCCTGGGGCCCTCCCGGCTGGAGCTCTGGAATCAAAAGCCAAGAGCAAGGAAGTCTCTCCGCAGGTGTGCAGGTGTATCGTTTCCCGTTGCTGCTGTGACAATGACCAACACTCATTTACAACAGCGCTCGTTTCTTCTGCGACACTCAGCAGCCCAGAAGCCCGTAGTTAGTCTCCCAGGGCTGAAGTCAAGGTGATGGCCGGGACTGCTTACCTCCGGGGGCTCTAGGTGGGGAATCTGTTTCCTTGCCTTTTCTAGTTTCTAGAACTGCATTCCTTGGGTTCAGCAGCACAGCCTCCTGCTTCGGTGCTCATATGGCTGCTTTCTTTCATCAAATCTCCCACTGCCTCCCTCTTGTAAGGAATCACATTTAGGTTCCATCCAGATAATCCAGGATCATCTCCCTTAATCTCAAGAACCTTAATTTAATCACACACACACCCCCAAAGTCTCTCTTGCCGTGTAGGTAATCTTCGAAGGTTCCAGGGATTAGGGCATGGATATCTTCAGGGGCCATTATTCTGCTGACTGAAGCACCAAGTGGACAAGAGGCTTTGAAGACTGGGCTGGGTGGTGAAGGTCAGGGAATATCTATGCTCATCCCCCGCAGAGGCTGTGGGGCGTGCAGGCAGGGACCTTCTGTGCCTCCCAGGTCTCACCAGTGGCCTGATGGCTGCTTTGAGGGGTACCTCCAAGCTGGGGGGGAGGGGAAGGCAGAAGGCTGGGTTGGGGGTTCACTGACCCCCGGGCAGGCAGCACCTGCCATGCCTGTTGCCCCCTATGTCCTGGCATTGGCAGGTGGGTGGTGGCTTGGTCATCCTCCCTTAAGCCACCAAAGTCTGACTCCAAGGATCTCTCTGGTGTCCTTGAGGGCAGCTTTGGACAGAGAAAAGACTTCAGAAATACTTTGATTTTGGGGCGCCTGGGTGGCTCAGTGGGTTAAGCCGCTGCCTTCGGCTCAGGTCATGATCCCAGGTCCTGGGTTCGAGCCCCACATCGGGCTTTCTGCTCAGCGGGAAGCCTGCTTCCTCCTCTCTCTCTCTGCCTGCCTCTCTGCCTACTTGTGATTTCTCTCTGTCAAATAAATAAATAAAATCTTTAAAAAAAAAAAAGAAATACTTTGATTTTTAAAATTGGGTTTTTCAAAAATTTTTATTTATTTATGTTTTAAAGGTTTTTCATTTGTTTCTTTTTTTAAGATTGTATTTATTTATTTGACACAGAGAGAGATCACAAGTAGGCAGAGAGGCAGGCAGAGGGGGAGGTGGGGTGCAGGCTCCCTGCCGAGCAGACAGCCTAATGCGGGACTCAATCCCAAGACCCTGAGATCATGACCTGAGCCAAAGGCAGACGCTTAACCCACTGAGCCACCCAGGCACCCCATAAAATTTTTTTTTAATTTAAATTCTAGTTAGTCAACATATAGTTCAATGTTGGTTCAGGAGTAGAGTTCAGGTGTTCATCCTTTAATATAATGCCCAATGCTCCTCCCAACAGGTGCCCTCCTTAATGCCCATCCCCAACCTTGCCCATCCCTGACCCACCTCTCTCCACCAACCCTCAGTTTGTTCTCTGTCATTAAGAGTCTTGTATGATTTATTTCCCTCTCACTCTCTTTTTATACCTCTCCCGAATGTTCATCTGTTTTGTTTCCTAAATTCCACATATGAATGAAATCAGGGTATTTGTCTTTCTCTGACTTATTTCACAAGCGTAGTACACTCTAGCTGCATCCACAGTGCAAATAGCAAGATTTCATTCTTTTTGATGGCTCAGTAATATTCCATTGTGTGTGCAGGGGCGGGGATGGTGGGTGTGTTCATACCACATCTTCTTTATCCATTCATCTGGCAATGAACATTTGGGCTCTTTCCAGAGTTTGGCTACTGTTGATAATGTTGCTATAAACATTGGGGTACATGTGCCCCTTCAAACGTGTATCTTAATATCCTTTGGGTAAATACCCAGTAGTGCAATTGCTGGATTGATCAGAAGGTGGATCTATTTTTAGTTTTCTGAGGAACCACCATATTGTTCTCCAGAGTGGCTGCACCAGTTTGCATTCCCACCAAGAAGGCAAGAGTGTTCCCTGTTCCCTGCACCCCTGCCCGCACCTGTGGTCTCCTGTTTTGTTAATCTGAGACCTTCTGACCAGTGTGAGGTGGTATCTCACTGTAGTTTTGACTTGTATTTCCCTGATGATGAGCGATGTGGAGTACCTTCTCGTGTGCCTGTTAACCATCCGGATGTCTTCTTTAGAAAAATGTCTATTCGTGTATTCTACCCATTTTTTAAGTGGACTCTTTGTTTTTAGGTTTTTTGGGGGGGTGAGTTTAATAAGTTCTTTATAGATTTTTGGATACTAATCCTTTATCAGATATGTCATTTGCAAATATCTTCTCCCATTCCGTGGGCTGACTTTCAGTTTTGTTGATTGTCTCCTTCACTGTACAGAAGACTTTTATCTTAATAAGGTCCCAAAAGTTCATTTTTGCTTTTGTTTCCCTTGACCCCAGTGACGTGTCTAGTAAGAAATTGCTATGGTGGAGGTCAAACAGGTTGCTGCCTGTCTTCTCCTTTAACTTGGTTCTTAAGTCCTAATTCTTTGTTGAGCTTTTAAATGCAACTTACAAATCCTATTCTATGAATAGATCCAGACAATTTTAACAATCATCTTTAAGGCAAACTTTGATTAATGTTTGTACCATTTACCTACTTAGTTAATTAAACTCCTTTAAACATTTTTAAAAAAATATTTTTATTTATTTATTTACTTATTTGACAGACAGAGATCACAAGTAGGCAGAGAGGCAGGCAGGAGAGAGAGAGGAGGAAGCAGGCTCCCTGTGGAGCAGAGAGCCCGATGTGGGGCTTGATCCCAGGACCCTGGGATCATGACCTGAGCCGGAGGCAGAGGCTTTAACCCACTGAGCCACCCAGGCACCCTTAAACTCCTTTAAACATTTTAAGCTGCAATCAGAGTTTATTATATTCCGTTTCTAAGTTTTTCAATTTCTGACTAACAAATCTTCCCAACTCCTAAGTGATTCTTATCAATCAGATACACTAAACTTACAATTATGGGGATTTTTAAATATTCAAAAACTGTTTACCAATTTGGTAAGATTTCAACTTAGAGTCACAATTCAAAGTCAATGACTTGAGCACATTTAAAATTAGAATCACAAGTCTGATGTGAACATTCAAATATATTCAATTCTCTTAAACTTTATAAGTCCTTAAAATGCGAGAGATACAAAGTAGATTTCTGAGCTTAACGCAAAATGATGAAGGCAGTAGTTTTGATCTACTCCATTATCATTATACTCGATTTTAAATTTCCCTGGGTTAAACCTGTTCCCCAAACAGATTTGGGGTTTCTTTTTCAAGCATATTCCTTTCCGGGGATATGCTTGAAACGTGTGTTCCTTTGAACACAAAGGAACCTCTGTGTTCTGTTTCAACCCCCCAACTGCTGTACTGAGTCAATTCCGACATGAATTTTCTTTCCGTTTTGTGAATAGTCCAAACTATTTATCCATTGTCCAGAGGAAAGCGTTGGGTCGTTTCCAGCTTGGAGCTGTCGTGCTGTCGTGAGTATAACTGCTCTAGGAGCTCACATGAGGTCTCAGTGGGCATGTGCCTGCATTGCTGTTGGGCACACACACAGGAGGACTTGCTGAGCCAGAGTAAGCCTCTACCTTTCCTAGACTTGGCCAAACACTTTCCCACAGTATGCACCATGAATCTACCCATTCTTGAGAAAGAAATCTCTGAGCAGAAAGGACTCAGGGCCCCAGCCTCAGTTTCCCCTCTGTCTGCCTTATGCCAGTGCCCTCCCACAGCTCACAGATCTCTCAGTACCTTGGAGTTTGGAGTT
The DNA here is from genome assembly GCF_902655055.1 of Lutra lutra. Taxonomy (NCBI): domain Eukaryota; kingdom Metazoa; phylum Chordata; class Mammalia; order Carnivora; family Mustelidae; genus Lutra; species Lutra lutra. The sequence continues at coordinate 106,988,789 of NC_062287.1, read as the reverse complement.
TGGAACAGCCCCTCAGATCCCTGCCACATTCCACAATCTCCCAGCTGCTGTGTGCCAGGCCCTGTACTGACCAAGAGATGCACACCTGAGCAAGGCAAGGTCTTCATCCAGAGCTGAGGCAATGAGGCAGTCAAGCAAGTCAGCCACTAAGGACTCAATGCAGTCAGTGCCAAGGCTGAGCTACATGCCGAGGGCTCTGGACATCAACAGGGCACCAAGCCCATGCCAGTATGTCGGAGGGGGCAGGTGTAGACTTGGACATTGTCCCCAAGCATCCAGCATCCTTTCTTCTTGTGCTGACAACAACTCTCAGGGGACCACCCAGCCCTCACTCATGTGGACCAGTCAGAATCAGTTTCTGTTGCATCCACAGGATCCCGGCTGATCCTGAAGATTCTCCAGGGCCCTGAAAGAAGAATAGGAGTTGGCAGATGAGGGGTGGAAGGAAGGGTGTCAGGTAGAAGGAATCACATCTGCAAAGGCAAAGAGGCCAGAACCCATCTGGAGCAAGGAGGGAGAGAGGGGGTGGAATGCAATTGTCTACACACTCTGGGAAATGAAGTGAGAATGAGCCACAGGCCGTGGGGGGCTGTTCTGTGAAGCTGGGGATGTAGGGCTGCCTCCTAAAAGGTAACCCAGAGCTGTCCCAGAATGTTAAGCAAAGGAGGAGTGATTTGTTCAGCTTTCTGACTTGGAAGGCTCATTCAGGCCACACTGTGGTGGGCCAGATAGAGGTGGGAAACCAGCCAAGAAGAAGTTGGCATGGACTGAGGCCAGGCAGACCAGAGGGGACAGAAGAGGATTGGCACCAGGACACTGAGGGCTTCTGCATTGGGGCCAGTTGCACATGAGGAGGGAGGGAGGGAGGGAGGAAGGCTGTGGGTCTCAGACTGGGGCCCCTGGAACCAGACTGAGGACCCTCCAGACCCAGTTCTCCACAATGTTGAGCTGACAACCATTCCCTGAAACCAAAGAGCCATGGCCTTTCTCAAAGGTTCCTAGCTCTACCCTGCCCCCAGTTCCCTTCCTTTCCCTCATTTCCTGTCCCACACCCACAGGTTGAATCAGCTGTCCTTTACCTGGGACATCAAGGAGAAATATTTGGCCCTAATCCCCAGAGATTCTGCAGATGTGACTAAGGTAAAGACCTTGAGGTGGGATGATCATTCTGGATTATCCAGTGGGCCCAATGTCACCACAAAGATCCTTGTAAGAGAGAAGCCGACATGAAGACAAAACCAGAGAGAGATCTGAAGTTGCCACACTTCTGGGTAGTTGGCACTGGACAAGGAACAAATTCTCCCCTGGAGCCTCCAGAAGGAGCCAGCCCTACTGGCACCTTGGTTTTAGCCTAATGAGACCCATTTCAGACTCCTGACCTCCAGAACTGTAAGCTAAATTTGCATTCCTTTTCAGCTGCTGAAGTTGTGGTAACGCACCTGGGTGGCTCAGCCAGTTAGGGCTCTGGTCATGATCCCAGAGTCCTGGGATTGAGCCCTGCATCAGGTTCAGGGAGCCTCCCTCTCCCTCCGTAGCTCTTTCTATCTCTCAAATAAATAAAATATTTTTAAAAATATAGTTGGAGTAATTTGTTACAGCAGCAATAAGAAATAAATACACCAGAGTAACAGAAGCTACAGGTCTTCCCCAATGGGTGAGGACTCTTTTTAACCCCCCATTCTCTGCCCCTGATCTGGACTCTACAAAGGCAGCACAGTGCCTTCTACCTTCTCTCTGTGGGGTCAGGTCGGGGTGTGGCCAGCCAGTCCTGCTGGGAAAGTTTGGACATGCCTCCCACCCTACTTCCCACAGGCTGAATAATAAGCTCAGTGAGAGAATACAGCCGCATCTGGGAGATCAAGCTGATGTCTGTTTGCTTTCTCCTTATGCCAGTGCCCCTGGCAGCATACTCTTAGGGGGACTATAACCCCACAGTAAGTAAATCCAGAGGCGAGGGCATGTGAGGACTTGAGCCCACACTTTTATACCCAGCCCAAGGTTAACATGATTCTTTTAAGGCACTTAGGACCGTCCAGTAACCCATTTTCCCAGCTCCCTTTGCAGTTTAAGGAAGCAGAATGTGACTGGGCGCTGGTCAATGAGACATAGGCAGAAGTCAACAGGGAGTTTCTGGGGAACCTTGTTTCTGGTTGCTGCTGGCACCCCCTTCCCCACTGCATTCTTCCTGTTCTGAAAGCAGAAATGAAGCCTGGCACGATGGCAGCAGCCTTGCTGTTATGGAGGTGCAGGAGGTGACAGACAGGATTCCAGACAATGGATGCAAAGAGAGAAAAGCCTGGTGCCTCATGGCATTGTTAGGTAACCAAACCAAAGCCAGGAACTGTCCTTTCTGGACTTACGTAGGCAACCTCCCCACCCTCCATCATCTAAGGCATAGCTGGGTAGGTTTTCTGGTTGTAGCCCAACACACTCACACATTGTGCACATGGAGGAACAGCGCAACTTATCAGAAACAATCAGTCCATCATACTCAATAGGCAAGTGTGGGAGTCTTTAGAAACGGCACCAGGACAACTGTCTAGCAATCGAGGGGAGGAAAGTTGGGTCATACCTCACACCACACATGAAAATAAATTGCACACATATTAAAGACAAGAGAAACAATAAACCACAAAAATCTAGAAGGAAACAAAACTAAATCTTCCAAATGGTAACCAATAAGTAAAGATAAATCACGAATCAGGCAGACTATATTTGGTGGTTGGGAGGACACAGCAGGCATGTACCTGTAATCACAGTGGTTTTTTACCCACGTATCTGAGCCATTCCCCTGCCCCACTATGTGTCCCACCGTGCATCTCAATTCTTTTTCTTTTTTGGGGGGGTTGATTTTAGAGAGGGGCAGAGGGAGAGAGAGAATCCTAAGAAGACTCCCCGCTGAGCCCTGAGCCCCACACAGGGCTCAATCTCACGACCCTGAGATCGTGACCTGAGCCGGAATCAAGAATGGGACGCTTAACCGACTGAGCAACCCAGGCGACCCTCAGTTGTGAAGCTTTCTGCGCAGAGGGAACACTGGTCCCTGTAGGCTGTGTCCCCACCACCTCAGATGAAGCCACACAACTGGGGCACTATCTCCTGGCTTCAGCCTCTTCTCTCGGCGGAGCCCAAAGGAGCAGGAAATGTGGTCATGTGAAGACATGTGACTGACTGGCTTGGGGTCTGAGACCCAAAGCAACAGAGTCTTTTATTTATTTATTTATTTATTTATTTATTTATTTATTTAAGAAAGAAAGTGTTCAGAGAGGTCCCAGCAAGTGTGAGGAGCGGCGTTGTTACAGATCAGATAACAGTCAGGGGTTAGGCAGCAAGCCCTGAGGAGGTTTCCTGAGGAAATGGTTCATCAAGAGAAGGAATTAGGGGCACCCGGGTGGCTCAGTGGGTTAAAGCCTCTGCCTTTAGCCCAGGTCATGATCTCAGGGTCCTGGGATCGAGCCCCACATCCGGCTCTCTGCTCAACGGGGAGCCTGCTTCCCTTCCTCTCTCTCTGCCTCCCTCTCTGCCTACTTGTGATCTCGGTCTGTCAAATAAATAAATAAAATCTTTAAAAAAAAGAGAGCGAGAAGCACTTAAAAAAAATAGAATACCAGTTTGGGGAGAGGACAGAGTAGCTGAAGATACCCCGTTGGTTGAACCAGGTCCATTTAGACCCTCCGGCATATGTTTCCCCTAGTAGCATTCCTTCAAGTTTATAGATTTCTCTCAGAAAATGTAAAGAATCTTTAAGGGTTCATTCTTTTGGCCATTTCCTACTTAAATTCCTCTCAGCAGCCTGTCCAAATGCAGAGACCCACGAGGATAAGACTTGACTGGGGGACCCCTGAAGCAGGGACATTCCCTACAGTGGAAACATTAAGGGATGAAACAGGGAAATGGCCGGTCCCAGGAGATGGAGGTTCTCAGGATCCCGGGGCAGGAAATAGGGAGCAAAGTCCCAGAATGAGGGACAGAAGGTTTGGAGGAATGGCTCCAACCAAGGCCACCCACTTCGGAGGGCTGACCACTGTGTGCTCCCTTCTGGTCTGTGTGTGTACACAGAAGACACGCACAGAACAGTGTGCTTCAGAGGGCCCCTTGACTTTCCCTTTCTTTCTCCAGCTACCTCTTTCAAAACAGCCCGAGTGATTTACAATCTTAATCACAAACTCAGAAAATGTACCTGGAGGTCCCATAACATACAGGACTTGAATGTCCACTAGGTTCATATTAACAATCTTTTAGGGGGCACCTGTGTGGCTCAGTTGGTTAAGCATCTGCCTTTGGCTCAGGTCATGACAGGGTCCTGGGTTCGAGCCCCGCATTGGCTCCCTGTTTCTTCCTCTTCCCTCTGGCCCTTTCCCTTGCTGTGTGTGCACGTGCTCTCTCTCAAATATGTAAGTCTTAGGGAAAAAAAAGAAAAGAAAATATTAACACCCACACAGAGTGTCCCATGGTATAAACAATGTTCAGGCAAAAAAGTAGATTATCTTCTTTAGAGCATATATATGAGAAGTGATGGTTTCTTTTGCAATATCAAGAACAATGGTATTAGCATCCACGCTTTTATGGAACAGGGAGACATTTTCATTACTACTCTTCATAGGTTGATAGCTGAGGACTTATGAATCCTCTCATACAAACTTGTTTCTCAATAGATCTTGTCTTTTTTCCCTCGTACAACCTCAATGCATTCAAAAAGGTGAGAAAAGTGAGATTTTAAAAGGAGTACAAATTTGGTTCTTGACAAAGGAACACAGGATAGTTGCATGGGTGGCTGGGTGGTTTCAAGACCTAAAAGAAACACCCCAAAGGCTCTGTTGAGTAAACATGTTAATGAGAGAACCAGGAAAGTAGATAATCTCCCAGATGCATGATCTACTTTTAATTCAAGGGGAAACTGCTTGTTTTTCAATGTCAAGTTTTCCGGGGAACATATAAATATGATGACAACTTTAAGAAACTTCTAAATCAAAATTTGTGATGGAAAAAAAAAGTCCCGAAGCTGTCAATTCTGAGAATAGTGGCTTTCCTTATTCTGACTGTGGCAGTGTTCATGAACACTCCAGTGCCATCCCATGTGGATAGAAACAGAAAACAATTACTGTTCTCTTCCCCAAAGGAGGACCCATACCCTTTCTTCTTTCGTCTGGTTTTGATACGGTACTATTCTGAGTCCGAGCTGCTGTAGCTTGTGCTGAGAAGTTAATTAGCAGAGGCTTGTGAATCCCTTCATTAAGTTGATGCAAGAGAAAATTCTATGTAACAGGCAATAACAATAAAATGAACCATAGCTGGAACTGGGTTTTGAAATTTCAAAACAAACACACGCATCATTGTTGGCAGAGCTGAATTTAACCTTAGACTGCAGTTACGATCAACAAAATGGGGTCAGTGGGAGTAATCGTGACCATGTGGGCGGGGGGGTGTCTCCATTTGTCCAGACCCTGTGACTGTGGCTTTTCTGCGGAGTACATTTGTTCTTATCACAGAGTCACAGGACTCAGCTGTTAAGAAACTTGCGTAAGGCCTCAGAGATAGGGCAAGAGTTTGACCACCATTAACATTTGTCTCTCTCCAGATCAATGTCCTTTTATTTTATTTTTAATTTTCTTTAAATATTTTATATATTTTTCAAAGTAATCTCTATACCCAACGTGGGGCTCAAACTCACAATCCCGAGGTCAAGAGTTGGATGCTCCACTGACTGAGCCAGCCAGTGCTGGGCCAAGAGCAATGTTTGATCTTTTTTTTTTTTTCAAAGATTTTATTTATTTATCTGACAGACAGAGATCACAAGTAGGCAGAGAGGCAGGCAGAGAGACGGGGGGGAGGCAGGCTCCCCACTGAGCGGAGAGCCTGATGCGAGATTCAATCCCAGGATCCCGAGACCGTGACCTGAGCCGAAGGCAGAGGCTTTAACCCACTGAGCCACCCAGGCACCCCACCTTCGATCTTTTGGAACACACCTTTTTAAACACACGTTATTGTCTTTTCACTAATACACCAAGTTGTGTGACTATATGGTAGAAAGATCTCAAAAGTCTGCATAGAGAAAAGATAGAGCATTGATAAAAGAATGACAGGCTGAAAACAGACTTACCACCAACAACGATGGGACCCAGGAGGCCAAGTAAAAGCATCTTCAGAGTTCCATGATTGTGAAATTAACTCGTTACGGACATATAAAAATTTAGGGTTCACCAGCAATAGATCCCAACCAAAGGAGGTCCAAGAGAATGTGCTCCAAGAAGAGGGAAAACAATCCCCTAAGAAAAGGTCTGAGATGGGAGAAGAAATGGTAGGCAAATAAATCAACAAACTGCAATGTGGATAGACCTAGACCAGCATCAACTGTACACAATTGTAATGACACCATTTATTTTGAGGGATTAAAAAAACAAATTAAAGCTAAGATGCTTTTAGGTGGCTACTGTAATTGGCCAGTCCAGTGGAAGAGGGAAGAAGATGGCCAGAAATGTGGACAAGTCTCTGAAGCAAATGGATCAGTTATTAAATTATCCACTCGGCTCCAAATGGCCCTTCTCTATTTGGCATTTCTGTGTGGCCGGCAGCGTCCCTGTTAGGTTCCGCCAACAGGGGGCCCTAAAGAGACCGACTGCAAAGCTAGAGGAGGAAGAAGGGACTTGCGCCTCCCTGTTTGCTTCCTGTTCAGTGAACAGTATGGCAGTAAAGCCTGGTCACCGCAGGGCAGCAATTACTGCCCACAGCAACACTGGAATCCAGTTGGTTTTTCCAAAACTTGCAAAGCAACTTCACCGAGCCTTCACACTACTCCTCTGAGATACTGGCACAGCCAGCTGTGGCTCCTCAGAGCCTGCGTGTGTCCCAGGCGCAGAAGCACAGAAGAGGGGACCCTTCCTCTAACTTTCTACTTGGTCATTCCAGCCTCTTCCCTTTGATCCCGCAGCCCTGAGCCTGGTAGCTGCTTCCTATGGTTGCCAGCCCCCTGAATACTTTATAGAGTTCTCTTTTTACCTTTTCTGTTCCGTAGTTAACAACTGAGTTCTTTATAGTAAATCCTCTCCATTCAAATACCCATGTTGTCTGTCTCCTGACTGCTCCAATGCAGCTTTAGAAATCTAAGAATTTCTAAAAGTTGGTGTCATACAGACTATGTTGGAAATGTAAAAAACACACATCTTAAGTAATAGCACTTGAGTAAACCATGGGTGAATTATTTTATAATATTGGAGGGAAGGAGATTTTCTAATTGTATATAAAGTTAAAAGCCACAAAAGAAAAAAAAATGAAAATTTGACTATCTAAATTAAAACATTTCTGAATGGGAAAAAATGTAAGTAAAATCAAAAGACAAATTCAAACTGGGGGGAATATGCATAATTCATATTATAATCAATGCCTAATATATAAAGAGCTTCTACAGATAAACAAGAGACTAACAACTGAAAAACCTTGGCAAAAGAAATGACCAAACTATACATTTAAAAAAGAAGAAATACAAGTAACTTTTTAAAAATGAAACTTTTAGGGACGCCTGGGTGGCTCAGTTGGTTGGACGACTGCCTTCGGCTCAGGTCATGATCCCGGAGTCCCGGGATCGAGTCCCACATCAGGCTCCTAGCTCATTGGGAAGTCTGCTTCTCCCTCTGACCTTCTCCTCTCTCATGCTCTCTCTCACTGTCTCTCTCTCAAATAAATAAATAAAAATCTTTAAAAAAAATTTTAAAAAATGAAACTTTTATTGAGGAATAATTTTAGATTTACAGAAAGTTGCAAAGATCATACAAAGTTGCCCTACATGCTTTCCCCAGTTTCCCTAATGTTAACACTCACATAACTTGTGGTATATTTATCAAAACCAGGGTAATAACAATAGTACATTACTATTAACTAAACTACAGGCTCTGTTCAGATTTTACCAGTTTTTCCACTAATGTCCTTTTTCTGTTCCAGGGTCCAAATCCAGGCCCCCACATTACATTTACATACCTCCTAGGCCATCTTTCCTTGTTTATCACAACCTCGACAGTTTGGAAGAGTCATGGTCAGGTATTTTGTAGAATGTCCTGAGTCTGAGATTGTCTCACGTTCTGTTTTGTTTGTTTGTTTGTTTGTTTGTTTCAGGATTCCACTGGAGTTATGAGTTTGGGGGAAGAGTACCGCAGAAGTGAGTGCCCTTCTCCTCCTGTCAGATCAGGGAGTGCACCATAGCCAAGCGACATCATGCACAATAGAAGCCCGGATCATTGGTTAAGGTGGTGTTGGCCAGGTTCCTCCAGTCAGACTTCTATTTTCTCTTTCCATTCTCTATTCATAGGAAGCCATTCCCTAAGTCCAGTAAGTCAAGGGAAAGGGAATTAAACTTAAGCTTTTGAAGAGGAGAGCGCCTACATAATGACTCAGAATTCCTTTATGGGAAAGATTTGTCTGTTTTCCCCTATTTATTTATTTATACAATCATTTATTTGTCAATGTGGGCACATGTATATTTAATTTATATTCTTGCCTATAGTGTGGTACTACATTATTTATTTTGCTGTTCGAATTTTTCCAGTTTGGGGCATTGGGAACTTTTCCAGTTGGCTCCTACCACCCTTTAATGTACCCCTGCCATGGTGGTGGCTGGGTTGTTTTCGTTTGTTAGCACTTCCTTACTTCTGACACTACAAGATGCTCCAGGTCTATCTTGCATTTTCCCTGCCCCAGGGAATCAGCCATTTCTCCAAGAAGTCTTGGTTCCTTTATGAGGAGAATGGCATTTAGAAACCAAGATCTATGTGAATGGCTTTAAAATATATGACAGATGCTCAACTTCATAATAAGGGAAATGCAAATTAAAGCTAAAATGATACCATTATCATTAGTAGAGCAACAGAAGACCAAAATATGATAAGATACTCGTTGGCAAAGCTGAGGGGTAAATAGAACCTTATACTATGCCTGGAAATGTAAAATGGCAGCATTGGAAGGCGTGGAAGGGATCTGCACAAGGATTTCAGCAACAGCTATCAAAATCCAAATGCACATACACTTGACCTAGCAATTCCACATCTATGAAATGACATATTTCGAAATAAGTGGGTTTTTAAAAACATTTTATTTATGTATTTATTTGAGAGAGAGCACAAGCAGGGGGAGCAGGAGGCAGAGGGAGAGGGAGAAGCAGGCCCCCCTAAGCAGGGGACCCAATTCAGGACTTGATCCCAGGACCTGAGCTGAAGGCAGTCGCTTGAGCCACCCGGGTGCCCTAAAAAAGGTTTTTATGACAAATTGTTTACAAACTGGAAAAACCATAGTCAACAGAAATGTTCTTCAATAGAAAACTTGGTATTTAGATTTGGTACATACATTTGATGGAACATCATGCAGTTATAAAAAAAAGATGAAGCAGCCTTTTCCATATGGATGTAAAGGAATAGGATTTGTCTAAGAAGGGGGAAAGGGATATAAGCATATTTACATATGCACATCATAATTGTTTATATGCTCATCTATATACATTTTGCCTTATGAACATAAACCATAGGTGGGAGGATACTCAGTTAATAACCAGTATTCACTGCCTACAAATGGGTTCCTGGTGGATGGGATAGAAGGATTAGTTTTCTGTGTTGACCTTTTAGGCATTTTGGATTTTGAAGCCTTTAAATGTATCCCTCACCGCCACCCCCAAACTGTTTTAACCCTATGCCTCTAAATCATTCTTAAGTCAATTGAGAAATGATCTTGGAAATTTAAAAATAAATAGAACTGAATGGTGGTGAAAATACTATCAATATATGTAGGATACAGATAAAGCAGTGCTTACAGGGAAATTCATAGCCATACACAGATATATTAGCAAAGAACTAAGGCAGAAAATGGATGAACATTTCAAATGAGGTCACCAAAGAGGAAGATGTCTTGGATGTTTGCTAAATCTGTATATGAACCACTGTTTTAAAAAATATACAAACAAACAAATCAACTTTTGATTTATCCCCCAAGTAGTTGGAAGAGCTTAAGGAGTACATCTAGTACAAACCACTCATTTCCTGGTTGGAGAATTAAAGCCCAGAGACGTTTGGAGACTATCAGTTCTCATGGCCCTGCCTTCTCCTGACCATGTGTTGGACCTTCCCCTTTCCTGATCATCCCACTATTCCCCCCCACCCCAGTAGCTTGTGCTCAGCTGAGCCAATCAAAAACTAACATCAGAATGATGTCCCAGGGAAGGGACTGAGATAATCAACATTTAGGAATACAGTTAACCAGGCGACAAGCTTTGCCAGCCTCAAGGAAACTTTGTATTCTAAATATGGTAAACTCAAGCAAGCTAGAATGGAGAGGTTTCTGGCAAATGGTGAGGCTGCCCCAGAAGTCCGTTTCCTTGAGGAACAGGGAGTAGGAGCAGGTGACCAAGAATGATCCATCAAAAGGAGCGGCACCACAGGAGGTCCAGATTACAGCCAGGGGTCTACCCTTCAGCCCGTCCCCTGCCCAGTCCGGGGCATATCTGGCTCCTATAGACAAAGATCTCTTCTTGAAATCTGGGCACAGAGGGCTCAATCCCTAATCCCTTCTGCAGACCAGGCAGGGGGCCTTCTTCCCCACCTGCCACCTGGAGCACTGGGAGGGCAGAAGTCGGGAGGCTGGGCTGAGGGAAGGGACAACCTGGCCCAGCAGAAGCAGGCACCTGTGGGCTAAGCATCAGTGGTGCTGGTGCCTGGCAGATGTCAGCTGGTAGCTAGCTGCCTGGGCTTGAGCACAGGTGGGATGCCCAGGAATATTTTGGAGGAGGATTAACAGAGCTTACAAGGGAACTGAGACCCCTAAGAAAAATGGGGCAAGAACTCGCCATAGGTGGTTTTTTTTTGAAAGATTTATTTATTTATTTGAGAGAGACAGAGAGCATGCGTGTGAGTAGAGGGGAGGGGCAGAGGGAGAGAATCTTCAAGCAGACTCCCAGGGGAGTTGGAAGCCTGACTCAGGGCTCTATGCCACCACCCATCAGATCATGACTTGAGCCGAAACCAAGAGTCAGATGCACAGCTCACTGAGGCCCCCCAGGTGCCCCTCCCACCACAGGTTTTACCAGACTTGTGACCCCTGCCACCCCTACCTAGGCACCCACAGCTGTGGAGGTCTTAGGTAGGGCCAGCAGCAAACGCTCAGAACTTACAAAGCACAGGGAATAGCTTTTGAGCCGATCTCAACCCGGGTAAACAGCAATTCCAGTCTCGGGAAAACACAGGGCAATTGAGACACACTCGAAGAATAGAGACTAAAACACTTTGTGATTTACGGGACAGACAAGCTCGCACATAAACGGTTACTTTCATCCTGAATTTAAAATTTACACTGGTTCTAAAAAGTACACATTTGCAAGTATCTTCGCTTTAGGATATTACAAAAACAATTTCCCGAGGACTTAAAGATCCCGATTTTGAATTACAGAAGGTAAAGTGGACGGAGCTGCTACTTGAAAATTGGAATAAATGTCAGCTGAATGGCATCAACGGCAGAACCCGGATTTTATGGGCAAAACAGATTTCTTAAAGCAGTATCAAAAGGCCTGAGTTGAGTAGTTACTTTCAATATCCTAATTTCAAAGAAATTTGCCTCCTCTTTGCCAAAACACTTTGCATTGTCAGAGCACAAGAGCACAAAGACCCTTCACAACAAGTACGTTATTAAGCAAATATTTTCTTTGGTTCGATGCCTGTAAATCTGCCAAGCCACCTGCCGGCGAATTGCCGGGGCAATTCTGGCCAGGGATCATCCAGGCACCGCAATTCTGCGGCGGAGCAGGGCTGGGGCAAGTCTCAGGGGGTCTCCTTCCCCAGGTCAGGTTCAAGTGCACATCGCGGTCGGCCAAGCGGACCTCAGGGACTGAGCGGGTACAATTTGCTGGTCAGCCAGTCTCCCGCTGCTGCTTTTATGCACAACTGAGGCCCCCCTACAGCAAAAACAAGGGGCTCCCCTCCAAAAACATCCTGGCTAAAAGACACTGACTCTATGGTGGAAAGAAGCTCTGGGAAACCACTGTCCCCTCAAGCCAAAACCACACTCACAGGACAGCGCTCACTCTTGAGAGAAGGGCTGCGACCAAGTGGTGTCTGGTGTAGAAGTGAATTTGAAGGTTTCGAGTCAGTCCCTACAGGAATCCTTTCACCAGCTGCTTGGGGCGCAAATTGGCATCTCCGTTTGGAGAAGAGTCTGGGTGCCCCCGATACCTGAAGATGTACATACGCTTAGGTCCCTGCCTGGGTCCGTCCCCTGGAGATTGCCACACATAGCGCACACACACCACACACACACTCATGTTTGAGTGAAAAGCATCCAGAATGCCCAGTTCTAGGGGAATGGATGCATAAATTATGGTATATTCGAACAACGGAATAGTAACCAGTCTGGTAAAATGAATGAACAAAATCTATAAGCTTCAGGCATAATGTTGAATGAGAAAAGCCTATGCTAGGGCGCCTGGGTGGCTCAGTGGGTTAAGCCACTGCCTTTGGCTCAGGTCATGATCTCAAGATCCTGGGATTGAGTCCCGCATCGGGCTCTCTCTGCTCCGCAGGGAGCCTGCTTCCCCCTCTCTCTCTGCCTGACTCTCTGCCTACTTGTGATCTCTCTGTCAAATAAATAAATAAAATCTTTAAAAAAAAAAAAAGCCTATGCTGTTTCTCTAAATTTAAAAATGTGCAAGATAATACTATCAACTAGTTACGAGGACATTCGTATGGAATTAAAAGGTGCATTCCTGCCTGAGATGGAGAACACCGATGGAGCAGACAGAATCCCCTGGGAAAAGGGAGTCACAGGTAAGGCACATGGAGGCTCCAGGGAAAGTCAGGGCAAGAGGTCATATGTGGACATTCATTACTCTTGTTACTTCTTTTTGCATGCTTGACATATCTCATGATGATAAAAACAAACAAACAAAAAAAAAAAACAACCACCATAGCTGGGGTGCCTGGGTGGCTCAGTCGGTTAAGCGTCTGCTTTGAGCTCAGGTCATGATCCTGGGGTCCTGGGGTCGAGCCCTGCATCGGGCTTCCTGCTCAGCGGCAAGTCTGTTTCTCCCTCTCCTTTTGTGATCTCTCTCGCTTTCACTCTCTCTCAAATAATTAAAAAAAAAAAAAAAAAACTTGAAGAAAAACCAACAACTGCCAAAATATGGAAACCATCCAAATGTCCCCAAATGGTCCAGTGACAGATGAATGGATACCTACAACATGGTTGTGTTAAAATGTACCAAAGACACACGAATTCGAAACCCATTGCCATGAAGGAGGAAGTTCACACTCACAGATCCCTGGGAACAGGAGGCAAGGCCATGCAGGGAAGTACAGTGTTGGTCAGGAAGCAGAGAGGCAGGAGCATGGCCCAGTGCCTTTCCTGGGATTTTTGTGGCAAGGAATAAACAAGAGGGTAAGTCCCCAGGTAAGGTTAGGATTCGATGGTTTGAGTTATTTTGGTGGGCTCCGGGCCATAGCGGTGGCCCCTAGTGGGCCAGAACCTGGGAATATTGGCGTGGCGTGTGAGTTTGATAAAGAGGATGGTTGGAGCGTGAGCTCTGGGTTGCTGGTTTGTGTATGAAAGGTGCAATTATGGGAGAGTCCTTTGCTCTCTCTATGCATTAGCTACCCCTGGGGGAGGCAGTCTCTCCAGGATCAAGGCCCCAAATGCCAGAGTTTCAAAAATACAGAAAATAAGAAAATATAGTCCATAAGGGGACGATATATACAATGGAAAATGATTCGCCCCTAAAAAGGAAGGAAATTCTGATGTGTTACAATATGGATAAAGCTTGAAGGCATCATACCAAGTGAAATAAGCCTGTCACAGAAGGACGAAGACTGATTCTACTCACATGCGACCCTTACAATCATCAAGTTCAGAGACAGAAAATAGAATGGTGGTTGCCAGGAGCTGGGGGAGGAGTGAGTGGAGAGTTAGTGTTTCATGAGATGGTTTCTGCTGGAGATGATGGGGATATTCTAGAGACGGATGGTGGTGATGGCTGCACAAATACACGAATGGATTTAATGCCCCTGAATGGTTAAAGTGGTAAATTTCACGTTAAGTATGTTTCACTGCACCGAATAGAACCACTACATGTTAAAAGACTCCTTTCATACACGTAAGTGCACGTGATTCTTTTGGGTTATGCTCAGCTGACTCTCTTAAACATAACTGGGATATTTTCTGAGATCACTGAAACTTTCAACACCTGCTAGATAAAACACACTGATAAAACAAAACAGAACAAAACACCCTAGTGATCTGTAGGATTTATTCCTGAGAGGGGATGATCCATCTGGTCCAGGATTCTGGGAGCAGAGGCTGTGGTTTTTATACCGTTTTCTTACCGGAGAGACTTCTGGACACCAGGTGATGATGGGCTGTCTCTTTTCAAGGTCCAGGAACACATGTGCGTGCGCGCACACACACACAGACACAGAGAAGCGCCCAGCATCAGCTTGAGTCCGTTCCACCCACACTGACCAGTGGACATTAGGGCTGGGCTCTGTTCCAGGACCCAAGCCTGCCTGGCTGCTGCCCTCAGAGAACAAAGGAGGAGAAGATAGATTTGCCAAGTGTTCCAGAAGGGCTGAATGTGTTACGGGCTCTATGGGCAGGTATACAGAGCAAGAAGAAAAGAAATATAGTCCTTGCAGGCAGGAGGGCTGGGGAGACCCACAGGGGCAGGCATGTGGAAGGACTCCTGAGATATGAATGCTGCCAGCGGTTAGCAATGGGGACAGGGAGGCCCGCTAACTGGGTCACACAGCATCTGGCAGAAAGGGAGGGTGAACAATTAAATCTGCATAAGGCAGAGAATATCTCCATCAGGGATACAGCTGGACAAGTAGGCGGGCTCCGGGCAGCGGATCCAGTCCCTAGCTAAGGCACATGGACTTCGCTAGGGGAGCCATGGGGACCCAACAAATGAGCTTCAGTGTCAGGAAAGAAAGATTCGCAGCAGTGCCTTCAGGAGCTCCTTCCACTGCCAGGCAAGGAGCAAAGGGGCTGAGGGCCCACTGGTGGACAAAACCCACAAAATCACACAAATAGATGTAACCTGACAACGGCAGTCATCGTTCCCAAGGAGAAGTACAAGTTCACAGGCGGGGTATAGAGGGGGCTTCTGTGTGGCCATGAAGCTCAGAGACACCTCCCCGAGGAAGCCATGGGCAAGTCAAGAACTTCAATATAGACAGAAATCAACAGGCGGTGCCTGGTGGCTCAGTGGGTTAAAGCCTCTGCCTTCGGCTCAGGTCTTGATCCCAGGGATTGAGCCCTGCGTCGGGCTTTCTGCTCAGCAAGGAGTCTGCTTCTTTTCCTCTCTCTCTGCCTGCCTCTCTGCCTACTTGTGATCTCTGTCAAATAAATAAATAAAATCTTTAAAAAAAATAGAAATCAGGGGAGGAGAAGCAAGAGATTCCCAGCAGGAGAAGCAGCATATCCCAAGGCCCTGTGGCAGCAGAGAACACAGGGCATCCTGGGAGTCAAAGAAGGGGAGTAGAATGAGGGACCGGGTGGAGAGGGAAATGGGGTCCTTAAATAAAAGAGGCACCATCATTTATCTGACCAGTCACCTCCACATGGTCCCATGGCTTCAGACACCAGCCATGCTCCCAGCCGATGAGATGACTCCCAGGTGTGTCTCTAGGGCAGACCCCAGACCCACACCAACAGTCTGCCTAACACTGCCACTGCTGACGGGCCTCTCTTACCTAGCAAGTCCCCTCCTTGATCCTCTGCAAGTCTTCCTCCATCTCGACGATGGCGGCATCACCCACACGACTGCCGGTGGCTTAGGTGCTTTCCTTGGTTCCTGCTTTTCCTCTCCTTTCAGTAGTGCTGTTGGCACTCACCCAGATGTCCCCAGATCCTCTTTACTGGTTGTGTGTCTCTCTCTAGACTCTGTGCTCTCCCTTCCCAGGCTGGCACCTGCTACTATGTCCAGCTCCCAGAGCCAGAGCTGCGTGAACTGCATACCCTGAGACTATACCTTTGTTTAGCTTCATCACCCTGATCCTGCTTCCTTACTCTCCTTCCTGCTTCCCAATTCCTGCCTCTTGTGGGGTCATTTCCTTAATGAACGTTTTGCATTTAAGTCCCCATCTTACTGTCAGCATCTGCGAAAACCCCATCTAACCCTTCTCCCCATCTCCATGGCCACCCCCTCATGCAGAGAACCATCAGCTCTCAAGTGAACAAGTGTAACGGCCTCCTAGCTGGCTTCTCTGTTGCCTGCCCTTCCCTTTCCATATTCTCCACCCAAACCTTGCCGCTGCCCAAGGAAAACCATCCTCTCCTCCTGGGTCAGCCAGCAGCATCTGCTTGGGTTCCTCTGGTACCCACAGGGCAGAGCCTGGCCTGTCATGGTCACTGCCCAGCGCCTGGCAAGGATGCTTTCACCCGGCACTGACGTACTAGCTGTGTGATCTTTGACAAGTTTCTTAACCTCTCTGTGCCTATGGTTGCTCATTTGTAAAATGGATTTATTAAAAACTTCCTTCAAGAGGTGTTGGAAGAGCATAAAGTCCTTAGAACAGGACCCATTCAATGAATATTGGCTACTCTTCATTCATTTAATTCATCAGACAAAACTGCATTGAGTGTCTGCCATGTGAGAGGCTCCTTTTTATTTTTTTTTTAAAGATTTTATTTATTTATTTGACAGAGAGAGATCACAAGCAGGCAGAGAGGCCCTCAGAGAGAGAGAAGGAAGCAGGCTCCCTGCTGAGCAAAGAGCCCGATGCGGGGCTCGATCCCAGGACCCTGAGATCATGACCTGAGCCGAAGGCAGCAGCTTAACCCACTGAGCCACCCAGGTGCCCCGAGAGGCTCCTTTTTAAATGCTAGAGGTGCTCCCATGAAGAAACAGTGAAAACCCCTCCCGTGGGGCTGACAGTCTAGCAGGGGAGGCGGGTAATAAGAAATGAGTTTAACAAATAAAGAAGTTACTTAGAATGCTAGAAGGCAATGAGCAGCACAGAAGAAAGACAAAGCAGAGCAGAGTGAGGAAACCAGGGATGGGCAGCAACACAATTTAATTAAGGTGTTCAAGGTCAGCACCATCAAAAAGCTGGCATATGAGCAAAGACTTAGAAATGAAAGAATAAGGCATGCAGATGTCTGGAAAAAGGCATTCCAGGCAGAGGGGAGAGCCAGTGCAAAGGTCCTGAGGTAGGAAAGGTGGTGACTGAGGAGTAAAAAGACAGGTAAGAGGTGGTGAATTCGTGGGGAGTGGTAGGAGATACACTCCAGTTCAAGAAGCATGATAAAATGCAGGGGGGCCTAGGGTAAGTGTCTGACTCTTGGTTTCAGCTCAAGTCATGCTCTCAAGGTCATGAGACTGAGCCCCATGTCAGGCTCAAAGTTCAGTGTGGAGTCTGCTTGAAGACTCTCTCTCTCCCTCTGCCCCTCCCTGCTGTGTTTTCTCTCTCTCTCTAAAATAAATAAGTAAATCTTAAAAAAGAAGAAGAAGAAGAAGAAGAAGAAGCCCTAGCTATAAAAAAAGAAACATGATACAGTGGAAACAAATATATAATCAACTTTCCCCCTTTTTTTAGATTTTCAAAATTTCCTTAATGGGCTTCTCTAACTGGTTTTTAAAATCACACATTTCAAAACTTGCTAAAGCTTGGAAAAGGAAATCCTTCTACAGTACAGAAAGCTCTGGGGTTGTGAGGAAGGAAGGAAAAATCCTCGCAGCATCTCCAGACTTCTTACAGGCTTTCAAGAATCTACTATTGGGGGAAAAAAAAAAAAGAATGTATCATTGGGAGCTTGGGCCATTATGGCAGTGTGGTGGGGCCTCCCTACTGGACGGGCTCCTCTTCTCCCTCCCCCATCCACAAGCAGGTCCAGGCACCCCCTGGGGGCCATTTGGGGGCCTCACAATCCACAGGGTCTGTCATTAAGGACCTGGTTGGGGGCAGTGGACCCAAGTTCACCAATCAGAGCGCTGGCCCCCAGGGGCCATTCTGAGCAGCTGATTCATCCCTTAACGGAGGCAAGGCTGGGCTTGGTGGGGTCAAGTGTTCATTTGAATGAGGTCATTGCATCTTGGGTCTAACTTAAAAGTTGGGAAGTTCTTTACATTCTTCTTCTTTGGTTTGTCTTCATGATGATATCATCTGTCGCCAAACGGGAAGCCATCTGGGGGATTCCTTCCCCAAAAATGCTGTGTTTCGCTGGGATTTCAAAATACCTTTGGTAATTAACCAGCCCACATTTCCCTTGCTCTGCGTTCTGCACCCCTCTGGCCTGGATCTCCCTCTTCTCATTCTGGTCCCAACCCTTTCCTCTTTGTGAAAAGGCTTTTAGGACCTTTGGCTCCAAGTAAATATTCCATCACTGTTAGCGTTGGCAGGACCCCAGCCACCTCGGGGCCCCAAGCCCCTAGTCCCTCCCCACCCCTGAGAAGTGACTATGAGGAGGGACAGAGACCTCCCCATGTGGTAGCCCCCAACCTTCCCTTCTCAGCTTTCAATGGCCACTGGATTCTTCTGCAGCGTTCCCTCACTGCCCGGCACCTGCTCTTCCCTTCCCTGTCGGTGTGCACATGCGTGTTTCGCTGTGGGTGGTCTGCCTACCCCACCCCGGGCCCAGTCAACAGGTCCGCTCCTGGAGGACAGGACTCTGCCATCGCCCTACTGTGTGGCACAGTGTGGATGGTGGCAGGCACCTGCGAGGGATAGTTTTTTAAAGATTTTATTTATTTACTTATTTGACAGAGATTACAAGTAGGTAGAGAGGCAGGCAGAGAGAGGAGGAAGCAGGCTCCCTGCTGAGCAGAGAGCCCGATGTGGGGCTCAATGTGGGGCTCGATCCCAGGACCCTGGGATCATGACCTGAGCTGAAGGCAGAGGCTTTAACCCACTGAGCCACCCAGGCGCCCCTGTGAGGGATATTTTTATGAAAAATGGTCAAAGGGCGTCTTCTCTCCCAGGGGAACAGTGAGGAAGCAACTCTTCCCTCCCTTCACCAGCTCCTTCCCAGCCTTTCTTTCTTTCTTTTTATTAAAATTTAATTTAATTTTTAAAGGATTTTATTTATTTATTGAACATAGAGATCGCACAAGCAGGGGGAGCGGCAGGCAGAGGGAGAGGGAGACGCCCGCTTCCCACTAAGCAGGGAGCCCCATGCAGGGCTCGATCCCACGACCCTGGGATCATGACCCAAGCCCAAGGCAGACCCTTACCCGACTGAGACCCCCCTCCCAGGCGACCCTGGATTTCTTTTTTCTAACTCTAGCTTTTTCAGAACTGCGACTGTCACGTGAAATGAGAGAAAATTGCACTTTGCCATGTTCCGATGTTCAGTGAGAATGAGTCACCTTTCGGAAGGCCACGCAGAGGGGCGACAGCAGCACTTTCGGCATTTGAGTGGGACACTGTGCCCCCTGTGAGACTGAGTGTGAGCAGCCTCACAGGCCTCTGGCGACATGTGGCAGCTTGATGGCAGACTGGTTACCTGGAAGAGATGGACGAAGCAAGGAAAATAGCGAGGATAATGGAAACCCCACTTCCTACTGCCAGAGAAGGGAGTTACAAATCCGGGAAAGGGAGAAAACAGGCATGCACCACCCTGTGGCTTTGATGATAATTAGAGAGATGGATGGATGGTTTTCAATATTCATGGACACATACAGAAATGAGTAGAACTAAATGTGTGGGGCGCGTGGGTGGCTCAGTGGGTGAAGCGAATGCCTTGGGTTCAGGTCATGGTCCCAGGGTCCTGGGATTAAAAACGACATTGGGCTCCTTGCTCAGCGCGGAGCCTGCTTTCGCCTCTGTCTGCTGCTCCCCCTGCTTGTGCTTTCTCTCTCTCTCTAATAAATAAATAAATAAAATCTTACAAAAAAAAAAAAAGATTCTCTCTCTCCCTCTCCCTCTGTCCTGCTCATGGGTGTGTGCTCTCTCTCAAAAATAAAAATAAAACTCTCATATGAGTCTGAAGTAAAGCCAAGGCTGAGGGGGGGGAAAAATGCTTTATTAAAAAAAAAAAAAAACAACGAAATATGTGTATACATACCCTTACTTCTAGCTCCCCCCGACCCCCCACCCCCCGGGAAGGCATGGGAGCAACAGTGATGAGCACACCTCACAGAGGACCCAGTTTCTCCCCTAAAACAAACCAGGAGTTTTGGGGAAAATGGCCAGTTCCAGGTTGTAACATCCTTTGTGCCAGAAAGTAAGAATGCACTCAGAAACCGATGGGGACAAAACTACAGGACCGAGGAGCCAGCTCTATGGGGTTCCCACTGGCTCTGAGATAATTTGAACACCAAAATAAGTAACAACAATAACAGGTTACAGCCTAGTGAATGAAGCAAGAGAAACATTTACGTATAAATGAGTGGATACGCTGATGAGGGAAAGAAGAAACCTTTTTAAAAAAAAAGATTTATTGGGCACCTGGGTGGCTCAGTGGGTTAAGCCTCTGCCTTCGGCTCAGGTCATGATCTTGGGGTCCTGGGATCGAGCCCCGCATCAGGCTCTCTGCTCAGTGGGGAGCCTGCTTCTCCCTCTCTCTGCCTGCCTCTCTGCCTGCTTATGATCTCTGTCTGTCAAATAAATAAATAAAATCTTAAAAGAAAAGATTTATTTATTTATGTTGTGGGGAGGGGAGAGACAGAGGCCAAGGAAGAGAATCTCAAGCAGACTTGCTACTGAGAACAGGGCACAACACAGGGCTCGATCCCTCCACCTGGAGATCATGATCTGAGCCGAAATGAAGAATTGGATGCTTAACCCAGTGAGCCCCCCAGGCTCCCCAGAGAAGAATGTTTCTTACACTAAATGCCAACTAATAAATGTAGAAGGAGAGGGAATTAGGAAACTTATCATTTGACGACCACCGTGGTTACCAGCCACTTAGCCGAGAAACATACTAGATACTAAAATAGGTCAGTGGAAGTGGAAGAGGTGGGATATTTACGTAATGTCAAAGTACTTCTCCATGGAACACCTTATCAATTGCAAAGGGAAAAACAATAACTTTGCAGTGGGGAGCCTGGCAGTCATCACCTCAATCAAGTAGTCAAAGTCATGACGTCACAACCCCGTGTGGACGGCATGGGACAAATTCAAATCCTGTTCTCTCTGATAGGGTATAATGAGATAGACACGAAATGTTCTGTGGGATTCCTGCCAAAAAGGCATCATCTGAAGTGAATGAAAAGGAGACCTCCAACAAACCCTAGCAAAGGACATTCTAGAAAACAGCTGACCTGTACTCTTCCAAAGTGTCAAGGTCATGAATGTCAGGGAGAGACTGAGAAATGGTCAGAGCTTGCAGGAGACTAGAGACATGACAGCCAAATACAGCTTGTGACCCTGGATGGGTTCCTATGGCTGTTGATTAGGAGGTAATAACGCATGAGGGTTAATGCCCCGATTTTGATGTTGTGTTGTGGTTATGCAAAAGAATGTCTTTCTGTGTAGGAAATACACACTGAAGTACTTGAGATAATGGGGCATCAGATTGGCAATGTGTTCTCAAATGGTTCAGGGGAGGGGGGAAAACCCACAAACTATTTGCAGCATTCTTACAGTTTTGGATAAGTATGAAATCATTCAAAATTAAAATTATAGGGATGTCTGGCTGGCTCAGTCGGTAGAGCATGTGACTCTTAATCTCAGGGTTGTATATTTAAGCCCCACGTTGGTTGTGGAAAGTACTCAAAAATAAAATCTTTGGAGTGCCTGGGTGACTCAGTTGGTTGGGCATCTGACTTTTGATCTCAGCTCAGGTCTTGATCTCAGAGTCATGAGTTCAAGCCCCGAGTTGGGCTCCTCTCTGGCCAAGGAGTCTACTTAAAATAAAATAGGGGCACCTGGGTGGCTGTCAGTTAAGCATCTGCCTTAAGCTCTGGTCATGATCTTGGGTCCTAGGATGGAGCCCCGTGTTGCGGGGGGTGGTCCCTGCTCAGTGGCGTGTGTGCTTCTCCCTCTACCTCTCCACCCCCCCACTCATGTACATACAATCTTTCTCTCTCTCTCAAATAAATAAATGTAATTTTTAAAAAATAAAATCTTGGGGCACCTGGGTGGCTCAGTGGGTTAAAACCTCTGCCTTCGGCTCAGGTCATGATCCCAGGGTCCTGGGATCAAGCCCCACATCGGGCTCTCTCCTCAGCGGGGAGCCTGCTTCCCCCCCACCCCTCTCTGCCTGCCTCTCTGCCTACTTGTGATCTCTGTCTGTCAAATAAATAAATAAATCTTTAAAAAAAAATTTAAAAAAAAAATAAAAATAAAAAATAAAATCTTTTAAAAAAGAAGGAATGATCGGAATGCCTGGGTTAAGGTTAAGCCGCTGCTTCGGCTCAGGTCATGATCTCAGGGTCCTGGGATCGAGTCCCACATCGGGCTCCTTGCTTGGCAGGGAGCCCGCTTCTCTCTCTGCCTCTGCCTACCACTCTGCCTACTTGTGCTCTCTCTCTCTTTGACAAATAAATAAAAAAATCTTAAAAAAAAAAAAAGAAGGAATGATGAGCAAGGAAATTGGGAAGTATGTGGGCAAATCCAAATACTATGAAACAATAATAATAATGTCTAATTTTAGCAATTAAAAAATAAAAGCCCAGACAACAACAGCATATAAGTTGGATGAGTTATGATAGGAATGAAAGCATTCCAAGGCCCCTGATTACTAAGAAGAGTGGGGATATTTTTTAAATTTAGACTTTGTTAATTTCAGGATACATGTGAAAAAAATCTAGGGTTACCACAAAAAGAACAAACAAGCAATTAGAAAAAGAAAAAAGAAAAAATTAATCCAAAAAGAAAGCAAGCAGAAGGAAGGATGGGAAGAGTAAAATCATGGAAAACCCAAAATAAGACATACACAATCAACCCAGACAGAAACGAATGCAGACATGCATGGTCATGTGAATAACAAAGAAGGTGAACTTCAAGGCTAAAGGTACTGTTGTTGGGGACCCCTGGGTGACTCAGTTGGTTAAGTGTCAGACTCTTAATCTCAGCTCAGGTCATGATCTCAGGGTCATGAGATCAAGCCCCACATTGTGCTGGGCATGAAACCTGCTTAAGATTCTCTTCTTTTCCCTCTTCCTCTCCTCTCTGTCTAAAAAAATAATAATAAATAAATTAAATGAATAAAAATGGCTCTGGCTGTTGGGCGAAGGCAGGACTGTAGGGGGTGAGGCATGGACAGGGGTACAAGAGGTTGCTCAGTGGCCCTGATCACGTGGATGGTGGCAGAGAGGCGGTGTCAGTGGGCAACTGATGGACGGTGCCACCATTCTGAAGGGAGGTTCCCAGAGGATCAGATTCAAGTGGGGCCAGGTGGGATCCGGAGTTTGTAACTGTCAGCAAAATCCCCCAGATGATTCTCTCAAACAAGGCCTGTGGGTGCACCCACAAGCCCCCCGGGGGCTAACCTGAGGGAACCCCCGCTGGATTGTCCAGTGCCTCGGCTGAGACTGTGTCGGGCCATTCTTCCCCCCTTGATATCCTGCGGCTCTTGCCAAGATTGTGTTTCAGAGAAGTCTCCCAAACGGCCGGAGGCAAGTTGATGGCCCCAAACCAGCACAGGCTTGGCCCTGACCCCCTGCTCTGGCTGATAGCCACGAGTGTCCATGGTAACCATGGCTGACCACAGAAGAGGATGCGGACCTCCCTGGAACCAAGACCACATCAGAGTAAAACCAAGGGGATGTGGGTCCAGCTTGTGTGGGGCGCCCCCAAGTGGTCAATCATGGCAGAGGGGCCTGGGCATCCCAGAGGGTGTCCCAGAGACCAAGACCGAGGGACTCCAGCAGAGTGGCCAAAGTGGGACTTTTCCTGAGCATGTGGCCTGGGGAAGTGAGTTTGCCAGGCTGTGGGCCGCTCCCCCACCCACCTTGGCATCCTGGCATGAGCCGTGCTAACCACATCATCCTTGCTTCCCCTGAGCTCATCTACTCACTGGGCCCACAAGACCCAGGGATGAGCAAGGTTCGTCAAGCCCCTTCCCTTGACAAACGCATGTGACACACAAGCGGATGTGTCTACTTCACTGGGGTGAAACCATTGGGCGCATGATTTAAGATATTATTTTTATAGCAACACCAAAACAGAGTTTATGGAGTAGCATGAACAACGTCCAAGAATTTTGAAGGTAAAACAGGAGACTTTCAAGAAATTTTATACTTGGGTGGGTCATTTCTGGCCCCTCCTCTCTATTCC
Source organism: Lutra lutra (assembly GCF_902655055.1). Taxonomy (NCBI): domain Eukaryota; kingdom Metazoa; phylum Chordata; class Mammalia; order Carnivora; family Mustelidae; genus Lutra; species Lutra lutra. The sequence goes on along the minus strand of NC_062287.1, from coordinate 106,964,613 downwards.
TGCGGACACACATTACTCTTCTATGTGGAGGATGCTTCAGTGGAAACATCTGGTCAGTATGGCAAGAATTATGGAATCAAAAAAATCTGGGTTCAAGTCTCAGCTCAGCCTGTCATCAGAGATGGAACAGTCATGACGAATTGCTTCATCTGAGCCGATTTCCTTATCTATAAGATGGAGACTGTTTCCCACAAGATAAAGGAATCTTGGACACATCCCTAAACCTCTTAGGAATTTCAGATTACAGTCGATTCTCAGCATTTGAGCCAATATGTTATACAAAGTCGCCTTGAACACTGGACCATCGCTCTTAGGGGAAGTATAGGGTTGGGGTCCCACCAGCCTCTAGTCCCAGCATTTTGTCAACACATCAGTGCATAACCTTGTTTTATGTGTGCTTCTGTTAAAAAACACCTGATTTCACATATATTGTTGCTTTGTTAATATTGCTCTCACAGCCAACAGCTCATGAGCGAGGTTTATTGAACGCAAATATATTTTCTCCATAAGGGACAGCCTTCTCATGCCTAGGAACGCTAGAGCACCTCAGCCTTACCAACGGAGACCATTTAACAATTAAATCACCAAGTAAAAGCACAAAAATGCAAAAACAAATAAATAAATAAAAACGACAGTGACACCAAATAGACTTGAAGAGGACCCATGTTTACAGTACAAGAGTGGAAAGAGATTAGAAGCATCTTTGCAGCTGTTGGCTATCGGGTTGGGGCTGCCCGGGCTGGGAGCTGCTCATAGGGCTCACTCAGAAGCAGACCTGCCCCAGGCTCAACCCAGCCTCGCCAAAGCCACACTGGAACACTGACAACTTGATTTTCCTTTTCTCTGAAAGAATGTTTCTACACGTGGATGATCTTCGATCCCAGGTCTTCACTGTTTGATTTTCTCTCTTACAAGAAAAGCAATAAAAGAGACCAAAGTTCACCTCCAGGGCCTTTGTTATCCACCTTCAAGAGAGACACCAGTTGCGGGGCAGGGGGGTGGGGGGCCTGGGTGGCTCAGTTGATTAGTGTCTCCCTTTGGCTCAGGTCATGGCCCCGCGCCTGGGATTCAGCACACATTGGGCTCCCTGCTCAGCAGGGAGTCTGCTTCTCCCTCTCCTGATCTCCCTGCTTGTGCTCTCTCTCTGCCTCTGTCTGTCTGTCTGTCTCCCTCTCTCTGACAAATAAATAAATAAAATCTTTAAAAAGAGAGAGAGAGAGACAGGGGACACTGGGATCTCTCCCATCCCAGGCCCACGCACCCTTTCTCACTTGCTCAAGGATGACTCTCCAGGCACCCTTCTCTTCCTCTCTTTAATTACCATTGGTTCCATCTCCCATCAAGACCAGCAGTGATGTTCTCACGACTACACACCCAGAGGTTAGCCCTGGGATCCCAATCACCTGACTTTTCTGCAGCACCTGGCAAGGTGGCAAACATTCCTTCCTGTTATCTCCCCTGGGCTCCCCTGATTGCACGGATGGGGGCTCCCACGGTCTCCCTGCTGGCCCTCCCTGGGCTGGGGGCCCAGCACCAAGGCTCTGCTCTTTCCACAGCCACTGGGTGTGTGTATTTGGGGGAGAGGGGTCTTGCCAGTCTCGCAGGTGTTGCCAGACTTGCAATCCAGCCTTTCACTCCCTTATGTCCAGCTTGGAACATCTCCCCTTGAATGTCTAGAGGCCAACTCAACTCAACAGACCAAAAACGAATCCTATCTTCTCCCCTGGGTCCTCTCCCACGTGAACGCTAACTGTAGCTGACTCAGACCAGAATCCCTTGGACTCATCCTCGGTTCTTCCCTTTCTTTCACATTCCACGTCCAGCCACTAGCAGATCCTGTCAGCTCCACCTTCAGCTAAATCCGGACTCCAGCCTCAAGTCCCGCTCTCCCTCTGTAGCTACCACTCTGGACCAGGCCCCCGGCACACAGTGCCATTCCACCGCCCCCGTCTCCACCCAGCAGTCCACTGGCTCCTTTAAAATAGCTTTTCTCGGGGCGCCTGGGTGGCTCAGTGGCTTGGGCCGCTGCCTTCAGCTCCGGTCATGGTCTCAGGGTCCTGGGATCGAGTCCTGCATCGGGCTCTCTGCTCTGCGGAGAGCCTGCTTCCCTCCCTCTCTCTGCCTCCCTCTCTGTCTACTTGTGATCTCTCTCTGTCAAATAAATAAATAAAATCTTAAAAAAAAAAAAAAAAAAAAGCTTTTCTCCACAAACGTCTGAGGCTGCATTTGGAAATCAGTAGGAGCCCCTGCTGGGCACATTGCGATAGGGCCAGAGCAGCCGCCAGGGCCTGGAATGGCGGCCTCCGAGAAACCACGCCTACTTCCAGCCGCACTTCCCGTGTTCTGGCTGGCGTTTGTGCCAGTGCAAAATCTGCTGGTCAATTCCGTGTGCCTAGAACCCATCTCTATTTTACATTTAAAACCGAAATTTCTTTTGCTCGTGCCTCATAGACGCTGGCTGGGCTGCAGCTACCACACAGTTCGAGTGGAGGCCAAGCTCTGCTGGCGAGAGACTTCTCCGAGAACCGCTCACCATGGCAAAGCCCCAGACACCAGGGGCCACATTGTGGGTGACGGCAGCCTCTGTGGTGTCCCCTCAGACACGGGCCACAGGCTTGGCGACAGATTTTGGGAACAAGCATTATCAGATTCCCAGGCGAGGGAAACGCAAAGACTTCACTGAATTTCATTACACAAGTTCATTCAATTTTTTACTCTCTCATAGCGCTGTGAAAACAAATCTATGCCGTGGGAAGTGACAAAATGAGATTGTTTATCTGTTTTAGTTTGTCTGGTGGTTCCCCACCACCCGATGACTGTCTCCCCCAGCCCTGCCAACCTCCAGAAGCTCAGAGGGCACTGCTTCTCTCTCCAACCACCCATTCCCTGGGGTCACCAGCCCAAGTATTGTCCCTGCCCTCCATGGTTTTCATTGTTGTTGTTGTTTAAGATTTTATTTATTTATTTGATGGGGCGCCTGGGTGGCTCAGAGGGTTAAGCCTCTGCCTTCGGCTCAGGTCATGGTCCCAGGGTCCTGGGTTCGAGCCCCACATCAGGCTCTCTGCTCAGTGGGGAGCCTGCTTCTCCCTCTCTCTCTGCCTGCTGCTCTGCCTACTTGTGATCTCTGTCAAATAAATAAAAAAAAATCTTAAAAAAAATAAAATAAATAAAAGATTTTATTTATTTATTTGAGAGATAGTGAGCAAGAGAGAGAACATGAGTGGGGACAGAAGGAAAGGGAGAAGCAGACACCCTGCTGAGCAGGGAGCCTGACATGGGGCTCAGTTCCAGGACCCTGGGGTCATGACCTCAGCAGAAGGCAGATACTTAGCAGACTGAGCCACCCAGGAGCCCCTGTCCATGGGTGGTGGTTGTGGTTGTCGTGGTTGTTGTTTAAATAAACCTCTTCTTTTTTTTTTAAGATTTTATTTATTTATTTGAGAGACAGAGAGAGTATAAGAGGGAAGAGGTCAGAGGGAGAAGCAGACTCCCCATTGAGCAAGGAGCCTGATGTGGGACTCAGTCCCGGGACTCCAAGATCATGACCTGAGCCGAAGACAGTCACCCAACCAACTGAGCCACCCAGGTGCCCCATGGTTTTAAGTACAGATGTGGAAGTCTGCTTCACCAGCAGGGATGTTCTGGGGCGTGGCGGGGTACAGGTTATGCTTCTGGGCTATTCCTCTAGGACCCCATCTCCATGGTGGGTAGAAGACCCAGCTACTTTGCAAGAACGACAGGTTTCCTCATTTTCTGCCCTCTGAGAATCTGTCATTGTCACAGCATCTTATCCCCACAGCCATGAGTTGTTTTCCTTCCCCCTCTCATCCATTCCTTCCCAAACTACTTTTGCTCCAATGTCCACTGCACCCCAACTCTCTCTCCCTCTTCTCCCCACTATGTGCATGTGGGTGGCTTCCAACCTCTTGTCTGAAATTCAGATTTATTTATTGTAAGTAGGAGCAAGCCACATGAAATGGCTCAAAGAGGGACTGAGCACTCGACTTCTTCGGTCATTGTGGGGAGCAGTTACATTTTGAACAACAATAATTATGGTTTTATTGTAATTCACATTTCTTTCTTCTTAATATTATGTGCTTAAAAAAACTATTCATGCAGGTAGAGTATATTATCTCTAAATTTCATTTCCAGATAGCATAGAGGGTGTCACAGAACATCTATTGGGAAGGGAGCCTCTGGGTCTAGGACTGTCGAGGGCCTCTGTGATGGGAAGGGTCAGGTGACACCTCCTCAGCTCAGAGGACTTCCTGTTACCTCCCCATGCTGCTTCTTAGCTCTTCCTTCGTCTTCTGCCCCGTCCCATGGGCTGGTTGCTGCTCCTCCAATGTGCCAGGCACACTCCTGCCTCAGGGCCTTTGCACCACTCTTCCTTCTTTCTGGATATTTCCTGCCCAGGTATCCCAATACTTCACACTCTCACTTTCTTGGATCTTTGCTCAGATACTTGCACAACCTTCCCCCACCCGGGCCAGCCCGACACTGTCTGCTCCTCAGTCCTCCCTGCTTGTTCAACAGCATGTGCTCCCAGCTGAGGAGCTATTCATGTCATTGCTGTGCCTTGCTTGTCCTCTGTCCTGCATGGGGCACCCCACCACCCCCAGAACATAAGCTCCAAGTCAGCAGGGAGTTCTATGCGCTCTGTTTCACTGCTGAATCCCCAGTGCTTAGATCCATAAAAAAAATCCCAAATGAACAAATGAATATCTGCTTCACAGAGTTGTTTTGAGGGTTGAATGAAAGTGTCTAGTCTGGCGCTGGACACAGGGCAACGATGAGATACCAGACCCATCCCTCTCCTCTGGAGTTCCTCACAGTATAAAGCCCGTAGTGGATCAGAAGAAGCTGGGGGACTATTTCCTTGGCCCAAAAATGGTGGATGTGGATCCAAAATGGGGAGTTTAGTGTACTGGACAACAGGGCCTCCAGGAGAAAGTGGGGGATAGGGTGGGTGTGAGGAGCAGGTCAGAAATGCCCAGGTCCCTCAGCTAAGCCCAGTGGTGGAGCTTCCACCTAGGTCGCTGGGAGTCTGGGCAGCAAGGATCCCTCTGACTCTGCCAGGATCTGGAATGGCCATGAGTGCCATGTTGGTGTGTGCCACTTACACTTGGGCACACCAGACACTGAGAAATAAAAGAACTACTTGTCCTTGAAGAGTTCTGTTTGTTTGCTTTCTGCAAATTTATTTCAATCTTCTAAGTAAGTATATGGAAGAAGGAGTTTTTAGAAAGTTGAATTCCATTTGGATTCCATAACGGTGACCTGGGAGCAGGGAGCCTGTGGCACAGTCTTTAAGGAGACACTCATTCCTTTGCAAAGCCCACCCTGCATTTGCACTACCCCAAGGTGGGGGGCTCCCTTGAGTTTTAGAGGCCTTAGGGGTCTCACATGTCTCACTCTTCTTTCTTGGAAGTTTGTCTTTGTTGAGTGAAATGGGATGGAATGGCTTTCTGGATGAATCTGGGATTATCCTTACACCCGGAACCCACCTAGGGGGCTACGTGCATTCAGTGTGCCCCAGGCTCGTCCTCTTTCGCTAAGAAGTTAGTTTAACAAAGTTGCAAGATACGAGGTCAATACGCAAAATCCATTGCCTATCTTGATTCTAGCAATAATCAATTAGAAAATGAAATGTTTGAAAACGCAATTTACAACGTATAACTTGTTCACCAACACCAGCACCTCCCTTCAACATGTCTTAGGACAATTTACTCATCAAAAATTTGAAGTACTTGGGGTGCCTGGATGGCTCAGCCTGTTAAGTGTCTACCTTTGACTCAGGCCATGATCCCAGGATCCTGGGATTGAGCCCCACATTGGGCTCCCTGCGTAGTGGGGAACCTGCTTCTCCCTCTCCCTCTGCTGCTCTCCCTGCTTGGGCTCTCTCGCTCTCTCTCAAGTAAATAAATAGAATCTTCAAACATATGATGTACTTAGGGATAAAGTTAACAAAATATATGTCAGACTTGCACCCTAAAAACTGCACAGCATCACAGAGGACGGAAATACATGGAAAGATCACCTGTGCTGCTGGATTACAAGACTCAATATTGTTAAAATGCCAATTCAACTCAGATTGAGCTTAGGGTTAATGCAATCCCAATCAAAAGCCCAACAGGCTTTCTGTAAAAACTTATAAGGTGATTCTGAAATTTACATGGAAATATAAACGTCCTAGAATAGCAAAAACAATTTTGAAAAAGAAGAAGAAATTGGGAAAATGTATACTCCCCGATAATAGGACTTACTATAAAGCTATGGTAATCAAGGCAGGGTGATACTTGGCATAAGGGTAGACCAATCTCAGTGGGACAGAATAAGAAATCCAGAAAACAATTCAATGGGGAAAGGACAATCTACTGAGTAAAGTGCCAGAGCAATTGGATATCTATATGGAAATGACTCGTCCTTACACTGCACACAAAACTGAACTTGAAATGACTCATAGATCTAAACATAAAAGCTAACACAATAAAGCTTCTAGAGGGAAACAGGAAAAAAAATCTTCACAACCTTTGGGTAGCAAAGATTTCTTAGGGACCCCAAAGCATGAGCCAATAAAAAATTGATGAATCGAACTTCAAGGAAATTTTCAATTTCTGCTTTTCAGAGAACTTTGTTAAGAAAATAAAAAGGCAAACCACAGGCTAGGAAAAAATATTTGCAATATGTGTATGTGTCAAGAGACTCGTATCCACAATATCCAAGGGACCCTTAAAACTCAATATGAAGACGACACGATTTTTCAGAATGAGGCAAAAGAGTCCAACAGACTTTTCTCAAAAAAGAGAGGCAAATGGTCAATAAGTGCAAGAACAGAGGATCAGTGTTACTAGTTTTGGGGCAGATTCAGATTAAAAGCCCAGTGAGACACCAGGCTACCCCGTTAGGATGGTTAAAACAGAGGAGACCGACAGTCTCAAGTGTCAGCAAGGAGGAGATGCAGAAGGAACAGCCACTGTGGAAGACCACCTGGCAGTTTCTGACTAGGTCAAACACACACTCAGCGGTAATCCCACCCCTAGGCATTTTTTACCCAAGAAAAATGGAAACATATGTCCACACGAAAACATGTACGTTAAGTAGCAGTCTTCTTCTTCATAGCCGAAACATGGATCAGTCTCACAGATATGACGCTGAGCAAAATGAACCAGACGTGAATGACTGCATAAAGTATGATTACATTTACACGAAATTCCAGAAAGAGTAAAAAACCAAACTGTAGTGACAGAAAGTATGAACGGTCCCCTGGGTCTGGATGCTGAGGGGGAAGGAAGGGCATTGCCTATAAAGCTTGGGAAGTGCTAAAAGTGATTGCAGAGGTGGTTACACAGACATATATGCTTGTCAAAACCCACACACTTAAGATAGATGCACGTCACTGGGGCGCCCAGTCGGTTAAGCGTCTGCCTTCTGCTCAGGTCATGCTCCTGGAATCCCCTGATCGAGCCCCACACCGGGCTCCCCCATCGGGCTTCCTGCTCAATGAGGAGTTTGCTGCTCCCTCTACCTGGCACCCTACTCGTGCTCTCTCTCACTCTCACTCTCTCAAATAAATAAATAAATGAATTTTAAAAAGGGACGCCTGGGTGGTGGCTCAGGCTGTTAAGTGTCTGGTTTCAGGTCAGGTCATGATCTTGGGGTCCTGGGATCAAGAGCCCCTCGTGGGCTCCCTGCTCTGCGGAGAGCCTTCTTCTCTCTCCCCCTCTGCCCCTCCGCCTCCGCTTGTGCTCTTTCTGTCTCTCTCAAACAGATAAATAAAATCTTAAAAAAAAAATAAGATGCACACCATCATAACAAATTGTACCTCCTGAAGTTTATTCTATAAAATCCTATATTCTTCATGTTCCTTGCTAAGAAGCCCAGACACCGTGCCTATCTGACGCTCACATTCCCCAACTCTGAAGTGAGAATTTGGAAAAACTCACTTGACTGGGATGTAAAATGGGAAGAAGATAAAATGTGTGGAAGGGCCTTGAAAATGATAACACAAAATGCAAATGTTAATTACAGTTCCTTTTTATAAATGAGAAACCATGAGAAAGAGGGTAGCCCGTCATCAGGAATGGCGTTACCTGGAAGATTCGGTGAGTGAATCACCCAGCACGTGTTAAAAGGAGGAGCCGGTGTCGTGAACTGAACGAGCCTTCTGGGGAAGGTGGGATTGGAGAGTCAGCAAGTGTGGAGAGGGTGGAGGGGCCAGCGGTGGCTGGGCTGGGGGAAAGGAGGACAAGGGGGAAGGAGAGCGTGTGCCCCCCACCAGGAAGGCAGGAGGGTGTGGAAGCAGCTGGTGCCTCCCCCAGACCCTTGACCTGGAAAGACGTGCTCCGCCAAGGGCAGCCACCTCCCTGGAAGAGCCTGGGAGGTCACAGCCCCCGCCAGGGCCACCGGGCCCCAGGGATGCTCTGCTTCTTCGCCCGACTGTAGGACAGCTCCTTGGTGCCCCCCACACTCCAGGCTCCCGGGATCAGGCTGAGGCTGGGAGACCAGGGCAAACACATGGTCTCCTCCCTGCTTCCCATGCCCCCCACTCCTGAGAGCCCTCCCTCAATGAGCCACCTGCTCAGGAAGCCCCATCTGAGGGATTCCACTTTTGGGGAATCTGACCTAAGACACCAGGAAATAACACATGGAAGGGCAGGGAAAGATCTAAGAGAAAGCAGAAGTCTACGAGAAAGCAAGGGATGGGCCGCTCTTGGTCTCAGGGGCTGGGGCGGCTCCTCTGGAGAAGCTCTGAATCCACCGTATCCGTCCTCGGCTCTCACACCATCCATACCCTTGCTCCTGTGGGATAAGGCCTATCATTCTTTTTTTTTTTTTAAAGATTTTATTTATTTATTTGACAGAGAGAAATCACAAGTAAGCAGAGAGGCAGGCAGAGAGAGAGGAGGAAGCAGGCTCCCTGCTGAGCAGAAAGCCCGATGCGGGGCTCGAACCCAGGACCTGGGATCATGACCTGAGCCGAAGGCAGCGGCTTAACCCACTGAGCCACCCAGGTGCCCCAAGGCCTATCATTCTTGGCTCGGCCTTCAGGGCTCCTACTCACTCCTTCCCGACACAGGCTGCCCGATCTTCATGTGCCTGAATGTCACAGTCACCTCGCCTGCTCAAACCCATGGGACCCTGGAAGATCGTTAGGTCTCTGAGTGTTCCCTGGGCCCTCCCTGATGACCCCATGGGGTCTCACATTGCCTCCTCCCCCTCCATCACAGCCACACCCCCAGGCAGGCCATGAGCCCTATGAGGGCGGGGTGGCTGAGAAGGGGTTTCACAACTCATCAATCCCAGAATCCAAAAAGCTCGGACTGGGGAGGTATTTATAAAAAGGATGTCTTTGGAGAAAACTGGAAGTCCCACCTCCCGCCAAGTGTAATGAGGGAAGGGAAGGAGAAGGGGTGTCTGCCTCCCACCTCAAGACTAGAGAGTCTGGGGCTTCCACAGAGCTTGATAGGGGTGGACCCCGCTGTTGGGGACACACAGTGAGGACGAAACCATGGTGCTCCCCTGGCCCACTGACTAATGGGGTCCAGCCTGCCTCCCAGAGTTGGTCCAGGCAGAGGAGGACGAAGGCTACGCATGTGGGCGTGCTGGCGTCCCACCGGTCAGTGGGGACATCACATAGCCCTCACAGAGGTGGGTTTCAGTCCTAGGACCTGAGAAGGGAGTCAGCGTACAGGGCACTAGAGGATACCACCTCCCCCAGAGCACACAGACCTCTGTCCCGGAGAGTCTCTGTCACCCACATCAGCCCAGGAGACAAAGTGGCTTTTCAATCCCAGCAGATCCCAGAGCACACACAGAGCTCTTGGGACCAAACAGTCGTGCCAGGCCTTTCCTGCCTCCAGGCCACTCCCTGGCCCACCCCCAGCTGCAGAGGGGAGAGGACAAGGACACAGCTCAGACCTCCTCCCTGCTGCCTACCATCATGACATGTCTTGGCTGGGAGCAAAAAAGGACCAGTATGGGGACTAGAAACCTTGAATTTCCAAACTGAGACCTTGCTTTAGATTTACAGCGACTATAGGACATTCCTTCTCTGTGAGTGATTGCAAAAGTCATGGGATGACCCAAATTTTCATCTCCCACTGCACTAGGCCGAACAGGATCCCTCCAGAATCCATGTCCACCCAGAACCTCAGAATGTGACTTTATTTGGAAATAGGGTCTTTACAGCTGAAAGCAAGTTAAGATGAGTTAAAAAGGCTGGGACCTAAATCCACTGAGTGCTGCCCTTATAAGGAGGTGGGGGGAGGAATTGGGTCACAGACACACACAGAGGGAAGGCAGGTGAGGACACAGAGACACGGGTAAGAAGGCTACGTGCTGATGGAGGCAGAAACGGGAGAGATGGGTCTACAGGCCAAGTGACGCCAAGATCTCCTGCAGTCTGGAAGCTGGAAGGGGCCAGGGAGATACCTCCCTAGAGCCTTGGGAGGGAGTGCAGTCCTGCTGGCCGCAGGAAGTCTGGAGACTTCAGCCTCTAGACCTGCGAGGGTAGAAATGACTGTCATTATGAGCCCCCAGTTTGGGGCACTGTTACAGCAGCCCTTGGGAACAAACACACTCACCATCTAAAGTTAGTGTCCCGCTGGCTCCTTCCTCAGCCCAGCCAATGGCAGGTGCCCTACGGCACCTTCCAAGGACTCGCTGGGCCCCCTCAATAGAGGAGAGCCCAAGTGTGGCTGCCCTTCCTGCGGTTAGGTGGCTGCTGGTCATAGTCACCGAATCAGATGTGCCAACCCCATCCCTCCCAGGTGCCCACGGTGAGGATTCAGAGACCATGTTGCCAAGCCCCATGCCTCTCCGAGGGGCTGACCCCAAATGCCCCATGTCACTCTTCGCATTCAGATCCAGTTTGTGGTTGGGTATAAATCTACCATGTGGGGGCTTAAACAAGAGCCCTTGAATCTAATTAAAATCCCACCAACCCCAAAGCTGCTCCCAGGAAGCAGCGTCCTCCACAGCATTCCTAAGAGCACATTCCCCTTCTCATCTCGGCGGTAAGCATGTCTCTGGCTTCTCTTTGCTCATTCATTTGTCCTGGGCTCCCAGGTGCTTTAAACTCCAGATCTAGTTTGCTTGAGGGAATCAGCCCACTGGGAGACTCTTCCAAATACCCAGGTGGACCTGGATTTTCCTAGGTGACACTTCATCGGCTCATGGATGCCAATGATCACCAGATAACGCCCAGAGCAGGAGAGCATCGCGGGCAGCCCGGCTGTTAGGGGCCTGGGCGTGGCCTCTTGTCAGCTCTGGGTACCAATTACCTCCAAGTCAGAGGTGTGTCTTCCCATCAAACTAGTGCCCAGAGCAGATGAAAATGAATTTGAATTTCACAGCTAAGGGAGAAGGTCATAATTTTTCTATTTCGGAATGTAGAGACTCTATTTCCCTTACGGATATCAATGACTCAGATTCTGTGCCTTTTTTTTCTTGTTTATTTTATTTTTATTCTTAATGTTAATAATGCCTTTCGTACAGCTTACAAAGAGCTTTCCAAGAGTGCAGGGCCATCTTCGTTTTGTAGGTGAGATCTGTGCTGCTAATGGCTGGGAAATTTCCCAAAACCCCTGGGCTCTCCTCTCCAAGTCAAAGCTCTCCCCCCCTTTATTGCTTCCTCCTGAAGCTAATGAATGGAAATTTGGAGTGAAGGAAACTCAAGAGCCCATTTAATGGAATCACTTGGGAAACCGGTCAGAATCTATGAACCAGAAGATTCCTTGCACGGAGGCTAGTAAAAAATCCAAGGAGAATTTCTCTGCCTCCCAAAAGAGTGGGACGCTGGGAGAGACTCCCTTGGTGACGTTGGTCCCTTCTCCGGAACTGAATTAACAGAAATACAGCCTGTGTTCATGGCTTGCCCACTCCTGGAAGATTCCTGGTGTGGACTACAGAGGAAGGCTGTGTCTACATCCAGTCCCCCTCTCCAGCCCCACCCCACCGACAGAGTCCTGACTCCCTGGAGAGGTAGAGACTGGAGAAATCTGGAGACCCCAGTTCTACTGTTCACTCACTGTCACAGGCCGAATTGTGTCCCCCAAAGTCACATGTTGAAGCCCTAACCCCCATCCCTCAGGATGTGACTCACTGCATTTGGACACCTTTGAGGAGGTGACAAAGTTAAAATGAGACCATCAGAGTGGTCCCGAATCCAGTTTGAACTCTTGATTTTGGCTCAGGTCAAGGTCTCAGGGTCATGGGATGGAGCCCATGTCCTGGGCATGGAACCTGCTTAGGATTCTCTCTCTCCCTCTCCCTCTGCCCCTCCCCACCCTACTTGTACACTCTCACTCTCTTAAAACAATGAAAAATTAAAATTAAAACAACAATAATTGAAAGTAAAGCCACACACAAACACACAGAAGATTTATTTAATGTATGTTAGAATCAGTTTTGACTGCATATAAAAACTCAAAAAAAAAAAAAACCAGTGGCTTAAATAAAATAACAGTACATTTGTCTCACACACAAAAAGATGCAGATGAAGGTCAGCCAGAAATGGTACAACAGTTCCATTGTCAATAAGGACCCCACATTTTTCCTTCTTTCTGTTCCACGATTCCAGTACTTGGTGTCGTTTTCGAGTCAACCTCACGTTCCAAAATGGCTGCCAGAGTTCCAACCATCCAATCAGCATTCCAGGCAACAGAAAGGGGGCAGAGGGACAGAACAAAAGTGCATCCTCCCTACTGGATTGACACCCTGCAAGCAGCCCTTCTGTCCTGCCAACATCTCACGTGCCACCCCATGCTGCAAGAGAGACTGTTTAATGTAGTTTTAGCCAGGTGCATTTTCACCACAAATACCGTTTGGCTCTTTTACTTGGAAGGAATGGGAAAGTTAGTACTGGATGACAACTAGTAACTTCTGCCACAGTAGACAAATACTAACAACAAAAGCTGGCCTGACAATATTAAAATAGGGATTTATGACAGAAAGCATTATTAGGCATACATAAATAAATATACAACATAATGATAAAGTATACTATCATTCAAATCATGAATTTGCATGCACCTAAAATGTAACTTCAATATGCACAAAGCTAAAACGGACTCATTTACAATGAGAAATGGAAGAGCCGCAGGCATGGAGGAAGGACTTTGATATTCATCTATCAGAAACTAATAGATCAAGCAGATAAAAAAAAATGTAATAATTTATAATGTCTGAACAACATAATTCACAAGCCTGATCTACTTTACATATTTGGGCGCAACACATAGACAATATTCATTATTTTCAAGCACACACTGAACATATGTAAAAATTGACCATTTGTGAGGTCACAGAGGAAGTCTTAAGAAATACCGAAAAATCTGTATCTTATAGGCCGCAATCCGTCAGCACAATGCAGTTAAACTGGAAAATAACACTTAAAAAACTTTTTCTTTAACCCCACTCATTTAGAAATAAGAAATAAGCCTTGGATAAAATCAAGATTATAAAGGAACCTACAGGGGTGCCTGGGTGGCTCAGTGGGTTAAGTCTCTGCCTTTGATAGGTCATGATTTCAGGGTCCTGGGATCAAGCCCAGTGTCGGGCTCTCTGCTCAGTGGGGAGCCTGCTTCCCCCTCTCTCTCTCTGCCTGCCTCTCTGCCTACTTGTGATGTCTGTCTGTCAAATAAATAAAATCTTTTTTAAAAAAGGAACTTACAAATACACGACAAAGTATTGAGAATTGGGAGTTGAGAGAGGTACTGCTTTTCCAAAATTTGTGGGACACAGGTAAAGTGCACAGCTACTTAGTTCTAAATGTACACCCTTAACGGTGATACTTTTTTAAAGATTTTATTTATTTATTTGACAGACAGAGATCACAAGTAGGCAGAGAAGCAGGCAGAGAGAGAGGAGGAAGCAGGCTGAGCAGAGAGCCCGATGTAGGGCTCGATCCCAGGACCCTGGGATCATGACCTGAGCCGAAGGCAGAGGCTTTAACCCACTGAGCCACCCAGCCATCCCACGGTGATATATTTTTTAAAAACAATCAAGATTGAAAACAATGACTGAAACAGTCAACTAGGGAAGCTAGAGAAATATTAAAGAGAAAACCAAAGAAAGTAGAAGGAATTAAATAAAAATGGTAAAATAAAACCTAATGAAATAGGAACTTTTAAATACTGGAGATAATTAGTGTCAGGTGAGACTGTGCATTCCCTGCCTCTGAGGCTTCCTTCCAAGGGGAGGGAGGAACCGGTCAGGCCTCTGTGCTCCCACTCCCTGATCTTACACCTCCTAGGGGACAGGAGAGGCTCCCCGGTTGGACGCAGAAGCTAAGCCTATATGAACCCACCTCTTCTCCTTACTCAATCTCTCTTTCCCCTCTGTCCCCACTCAAGCCAAGAATGTGTTCACTATAGTTCTTGGCCACAGACTAAGTGGAGCATAAAAGCCTGTCTCAATGGGACAAAGTGTGGGTGGCCATTTCTCAACCCTGTGAATAGGTGGGCACATGAATCCGTCTCACTCCAGGGTTCGGTCCTGGAAGGGCCTTTGCCCTCATCTATAAGTTCCATTCCCCTGTATTGATGTTATCAATAAGAAGGGTGATAATTTGATGCTTCCATTTCTGTCTTATTCTCAAATGATCTATAAATTCCATAAGAGAGATAATAGATATTGGATTTCCTAAAGCCTCCCACTATCAATGGCACCAAAAATTGATTCCTTTAAAAGACCAATAAAATAAACTCTGTGCAAATCAAATCAACTCAAAGGGTCAAGTCATAAGCATGAAGAAGAAAACAGAGATCATAACAATTATTATAATAGGGATGTTTTAAAATAGTATAAAGACAGTTCCCCACTTATTTCAGAAGATATTATAGCTGCCATGCCAGGTGGACAAAGATTGCACAAGAAAGGAAATTTATAAACTGATTTCACTGTTTGACATATATGTAAAAATCCTACGTAAAATATAAGCAAAACAAATTCATAATGCTTTTTTTTGAAGTTGGGTTTAATTAATTAATAATTAACCTAGGCCTGTAATGGTTAATTTTTGAAAAATACTTAGAATTTCCCACACTAACAGAGTAAAGAAGAGATGACATCACCATCTCAGGAGATGCGGAAAAACATGTAATAAACTTCAACAGTTATTCATGATGCAAACTAAAAATAGAAAGAAATGCCTTCAGTATGATCAAAGAAATCTAAAAACTCATAGCAGATAGCAGATTATTATACTTTAATGTGAAAACATTAAAGTCATGGCCATTAAAACTCAGGAATAAAATAAGTATACCAGCAAGTTAGCACATTGTGCTAGAGATCCTAGCCAATTCAGTAGGATAAGAAAAAGAAATAAGCAGTACAATAATAGGGAAAAAAAGAGCCAAAACATTGTAGTTCTTTACTGATAATATGATTGTCTACATAGAAAACCCAAGAGCTTCTACAAACGTTGAAAAGTAATTGAAGGGTTGCTAGATACAAGAGCAACATAAAAGATCAATATTATTCTATAACTGGCAATAACCAGTCAGAAAACATAATGTCAGAAGGCATTGCTTACAAAAGCAGTAAAAACCGCTAGGAATTGAGATTAGAAGAGAGAAAGTGATGCATAAGTTCTTTACAGAGGAAATTGCAAAATATTACTGCAGAACACAGGAGACATGAACAGATAAAAATATATAGCATGTTCGTGAATTGAAAGGCTCAGAATCATAAACATAACAATTCTCCCCCAGATTAATCTAAAAAGTGAATACTATTCCAATCAAATTCTGAATGGGCCTTTTCGGGGAACCTGACAATATAATCCTAAGATGTATTTGGGATAATAAAGGGTCAAAGATAACCAAAACTATTTTGAAGGAGAACAATAAATGGAGGTAAGGGGAGGGATTTGTCCCTACCAGGCAGCAAGACTTAAAAGACTATGATAATTAAAGGGTCCCTTGGGTGGCTCAGTTGGTTAGGTGTCCGACTCTTGATTTCTATTCAGATTGTGAAATCAAGCCCCATGTCGGGCTCTGCATTTGGTGCGAAGTCTGCTTGAGATTCTCTCTCTCCATTTCCCCCTGCCCCTCCCCCACTCCCATGCACCCTTTCTAGCTTCTAAATAATAAATAAATCTTTTTTTAAAAAACCAACATGATCGTAATACAGAGATAGACAAAATACACCCAGAATGTGAACCCAGAAATTTGATATAATAAAGTCAATAAGAAAATGGAGGGACTATTTAATAAATTGTACTAGACCAACTGGTTGACCATGAAACAAACACGGGTCCCAGCCTCACACTGTAGTGAACACGGGTGCCCCACCCCATTCCCTGCAGTCCTTTTTTTTTTTTTTTAAGATTTTATTTATTTATTTGTCAGAGAGAGCGGGAGAGAAAGCACAAGCAGGGGGAGCAGCAGGCAGAGGGAGAAGCAGGCTCCCCGCTGAGCAAGGAGCCCCACATGGGACTCGATCCCCTCAAAGGCAGATGCCCAGCCAACTGAGACCCGCAGGCATCACCCCTGCACATCCCTGATGCAGACCTAGAAAGGGGTCCACCTGGAAGCACCTCTGAGACCCACGGGCTCCTACTTATCCTGCAAGGACAGCAGACTGGAAGGGGAAGCTGAGTTAATATTCCAGGAATGGCGCTCAGTGGGTGCTCGGCAGAGCGGAAGAATGAACACCACCACTTCCTTGCTCCTGAAGCAAGATAATTGTCAAGTGTGTTCTACACTGTCTCCCTGAGGTCCCCAGTGGGACTGAGTCTCAGTTGTCCTCCATGGTACATGGTCAGTAACACTCACTTCCTTGCCCTTCCCCCTCTCCCCACTGGCACCCAAGTCTTAGTCTCAAGTCAGCTCCTCAAGGAACCAAACCTAAGATAACAGCATACCAAAAAAAACAGACGGGGTCCACAGGAGTCTCAACTATGAAAAGATGAAGAGCAAAGTTTTAAAACATTTATTTTAAAACATTTATAAGAAGAAAATGTAGGAGAATCTGTTTATGATCTCTGCATAGGGGAAGCATTTCTTAAACAAGATGCGAAAAGCACATCCTAACAGAAAAGATTGATAAATGGGATGACAGTAGAATGCGGTGTTTCCGTTCAACAAAAGACTCCACAAAGTGGAAAACCAACTATAGATTAGGAAAAGACATTTGGACAGCACTAAAGGATCATGACCAGCATATGTATGAACGTCCTGGAATAAAATAAGACAAAATGAGAAAATGAACTAAGGACAGAAATTGGAAATCTACAAAATAAAAAATGCAAATGGCCAAGAAACATAAAAATATGTCTTACTGCAATAATGCTTAAGGAAATACAAGGGAAAGCAATGAAATCATCATATTTAATCTAACAGATCAGTACCATTGCAGAAGACAGGAACGGTGTGGATGAAGGACGTGCTCACACACCCACAGCAAGCAGGCGTCAGAACCTTTTGGGAGAACAATTTGGTGACATCCAAAAACATACAAAATGCTTATATCCTATGACCCAGCCATCCCACCTTTAGAAATGTATCCTACAGAAGTAATAGCACGAGTGTATCAAAAATATGTTAAAGGGTACATTTTTCTGCATTGCTGGTAAATAGAAAAATCACAGAGGAAACCTAAACGTCTCTCCATAAGGAATTTCAAAATAAACGAAACTCTTCAACTCAGTCATTACACGTTAAGGAGCGAAGCGTGCTGTATCCATACAATGCAGTATTATTCAGCCTTAAAGAGCAGAAAGGACAGTCTGACATATTGGTGAACCTGAAAAATGTTATGCCCAATGAAATAGTCCCATCATGGCGGGACGAATACGGTCTGAGTCCTTGTGCAGGGGGTCCCTAGAGTCTCCAGGTGCATAGAGACACGAAGTAGGATGATGGCTGCCAGGGTCAGAGGGGAAGGGGGAATGGGAGTTCGTGTTTCACGGGGACAGAGTCTCAGTACGGGACAATGAGAATGTTCAGGAGGTGGGTTGTGATGATGGTTGCATAAGAATGTGATGTTCGGGGTACAGTCAAGGGTACACTTAAAATGTTAAGATGGTGCATATATGTTCCATATGTAATATAGGTGTGAGGAGAACAAGGGATGCTCTGAGCCACCCTGGCCACTGCCGAGGTCCATACCTCGCTGGCCAGAAGGTGACCTGGACAGGCTTCACTGGGCTCCACCACAGGCCACCCCTCGAGACACTCAGGCTCCCGTTTCCTACATCGGGTCACCTCCCCGGGACTCTGTCTCTCCTGCACGGTTGTCACGACTCTTGGGAAAACTCCAAGGGGTGGGTGAGTGGGGAAAACCAAGGCCTCGCCCCTGCACTTGACCGGGAGGCCTTCGCTGACTCTCATTGCCGCCTCCCCACTTCCTCATCTGAGGGCGCCCCAGACTTCCATCACCCTGGCCACAGTTGCTATCTGTGTCATTTCGGGCTAAAACTGGACACTCCGTGGACCACCTGAGTGCCACACATATTCCCTGCCTCGTCCCAGTATCCTGTCCCCACCTCCCGTCCCCATGACACAGCAGCGTCCCTGCCCCTCATAGTGACTGGGCTCTCCCCGCTGCTCATGTGGGGGCTCCTTTCTGCACCTGGGGCGCTACTGACGTGGGGCCCAGACAGGTTATAGCAGCGCGAAGTTTAGTGGGACCGTTACCGCATCCCCCATGGAAACATGCGTACACATACACTCAGGCACACACGCGTACACGTGCTCACGCACACTCACATCTGGAACCAGGCCCTCTGGACATTCACATGGGGACCCAAGGCACAAATTCCCTAAGTGTGTCACAGGGGTCGGCTTCCCTGGAGCCACTCCCTTGGCCACCCTGTGTCCTCTAGAGTGGACACAGCTTCGTGGGGTGGCGCAGACCACGGAGCCATCGAACCTTGAAAGATCCTAACAGGGCTGTTCCCCTGCTCTACCCAGGGGCGGGCCGGAGTAGGAGCACCCCTTTCCTTCCCATACAGTGAACCTGTTGGTCATGGGTGATGTTACTCAGGCTCCCAGGACAGTGAGGCAGCCAGTCCGTGAGCCTGTGCACCATGGTGCTGGCCCCGGCCCTGAAAGGAGGGAAGGCAAGCCCCCCACCCAGAAGCCAGCACGTGGATCTGGGTCAGTTACCGCCCTTTGCGGGATGACATCAACCAGCCACCAAGTGGCCTGCTCACCACCTTGAGGGGATGGCTCCATCCTGGGAGCTCAGATCCCGCCCCACTTGCTGACAGGTCAGACACTGGGAGGTGGCAGTAACTGGAAGCTTCGGTGAGCAGCGACACGCTATCCTGGGCCCGGGCCTGGCCTCCAGCTCTGCCACCATCAGCGCTCCTCTTCATGAGCCCACGGCCCGCGCACTGTGCCCGCCAAGGACAGCGGCTGGCTGGGCCGTATCATCCACTCGGTTGTTCGTTGTCTCTGCGGTACCAGACGCCCCCTGGCTCTAACGTGAGACGAAGAGCGTCCCACTTTGTGCCCTCCTCCAGGTCCCCTTGTTCCCAGCCTTCCCGTCCTGCACTTTGCTGACTCGACCAAGCGCTCTAGCCACTGTCCACAAGGGCATGAGCCTCCTGAGTCCACACAGCGTCGATGGCTCGGGCCGGCCCAAAGCCCACCCGCTGTCCCATGAACCAGCCCCAACAGCTCACCCCAATGTATCCAGCTGACGCCTGCACGAGCCGACCTCAGCCTTTTTCTGCTCGTGGTGGGCCACAGCGAGCCCCCCTCCAAGGTGTGAGCTGCATGGGGCGTCCATGTAACAGCAGATGGTGACATGGGAATCTGGGCCACCTATCCTTCGGGACCTGTGTAAGCCCAGTCCCTGATGCGCCACTTATGACAGAGGCCTGGCCCTGAGTTCAGTGAGTGATTCATCAGCTCATGATGAAGCGCTGTGGCCCCTTGGTCACCGGATGACCCCTGGCCAGATGTTCAGTTTCCACCCGGGCCCAGGGGCACGCCGGGAGCCCTTCTCCACTGCAGATGGCATAGCCTTGTCCAGCCCCTCCCAATCCGCATGGTGGCTTTCCTGTGGGAGCTCTCCTCCTAGCCACCTACTCTGCTACGGACACCTTGAATGCCATCGGGTCAGACGGGTCACGTGCCGCAGACCTCACCACAGCTCCAAATCTGCAGCTTCCATGTTCCCCTGTCAACAGGCCAAAGCGGTATTCCCCGGCACTGACAAGCCCCCAACCCCAGAGGTCCACCAGGAGCTGTGCTTCTCTCCAAATAGTGAAAGGTATACGGTGTGATGAGCCACCCTTAGCTTTGGAGCAGATGACCTGACATGCCCAGACCTCCGTCCAAACTCTAGAGCACATGAATTCTACAAAACTTCCAACATGTCTACTGTGTCTTGCTCATCGGGTCTGATTAACACACGTTGCCAACAGAGCAACTGACGTGGAGGATTGTAGGCTGTCCAGAGGGCTGGGTCCCTTTGAATTATACCATGATAGACAGCAGGAAAATTCACAGAGCCCTGCAACCATAGCCACATCCCATATAGGCAAGATGTCAACCAGCTCAGACAGAAAGGCCACATCTTCCACAGAAGCCGTACTGGGGGCCACTACATGGCTGAGTCTCTGGTTAGCCACTGTCGTCTGCCTTGACCCATCAGTCTTTTGTAGGGGCCAGACAGGTGCACTCAACAGGGATGTGATAAAGACCCTTCCTCCTGCATCCTCTGAGTCTCTAAAGATGGCGCCAACCTCTATCATTCCTCCAGAAGCGCAATATTGATTTTTTTCTTTCTTTTTTTAAGATTTTTTTTTTTTATTTGTCAGAGAGAGAGAGAGAGAGCAGCAGGCAGAGGGAGAAGCAGACTTCCTGCTGAGCAGGGAGCCCAATGTGGGACTCGATCCCAGGCGGGATCATCATGACCTGAGCTGAAGGCAGACACTTAACCAACTGAGCCACCCAGGCATCCCACAATATTGATTTTGATGTGCTCTTAGCTGGCATGGGACTGGGGGAAGAGGACCTAGGAGGGCTGTCTAATGGGTTCCACTGGCCTTTCCTAATACAATAGCTCAAGTTCTGTAGCCAAAGGAACAGACATGAAAGTTCTGCTGACTGCTAAGTATTTCATTTCATTTACACACTCAGGGACTGGGGAAATGACCACCCGGGGGGGCCTCTGGATACAACAGGCCCATCATGGGATTCCCTTCACGGTGTGGGACTCTTCTAAAAAGCAACCTTTGGGGTCTGACTCCCTCGGAGCCACACTGCAAGTGGACTTCTCCCCTGCAATTCTCCTTCCTTCCTTTCTTCCTCATCTCCTTTCCCAGGTACCCACTGGCTTTTCCAAGGCACTCCTCCTCCTTCCCTGGGCCATTCACAGGTGATGGCCCTACCGATCTCTTGCACCTCTAATTCCACCCATTCACTCCCAGAGGATCCGAACCAACACACACCCTTGCCCCAAGCATGGTTACTAGCATGAATGGCTAGAGCTTTCGGTTGTGGGTTGAACTGCATGGCCCCTCAAACTATGTTGAAGCTCTAGCTCCCCCCATCCCAGTACCTGTGAATATGACCTCATTTGCAAATAGGGTCTTGAGGGGCACCTCGGTGGCTCAGTGGGTTAAAGCCTCTGCCTTCGGCTCAGGTCATGATCCCAGGGTCCTGGGATCAAGCCCCGCATCGGGCTCTCTGCTCCGTGGGGAGCCTGCTTTCTCCTCTCTCTCTCTGCCTGACTCTCTGCCTACTTGTGATCTCTGTCAAGTAAATAAATAAAATTTAAAAAAAAAAAGCAAATAGAGTCTTGAGAGATGATCAAGCTAAGTTGAGGTCATTAGGGTGGGCCCTAATCCCATACGACTGTGTCCTTATAAAAAGGAGAAACTGGGGCACAGACACACACACACACACACACACACAGAAGACCACGTGACTGCTGGCAGAGATCAGTGTGTGGCTTTCACAAGATGAGGATGGCCATAGATTGGCAGCCAACCCCCAGCAGCCAGTGGGTTTTCCAGTCTACCATAGAAGACCTAATCTAGCTTGCCCACTTCTCTGAACCTTTGCATACCTTCTTCTGTGGTCTGCCACTGCTGTTCAGCACCTGCTTCCTTCCATGGGGACTATCACGACTCCCAGTGTTCTGAGAACCATCTCTCCAGAGCCTTTCCAAGGGTCACACCTGAGAGTCTTTCCATGCTGCTAAATTCTTTGCTATTCTGCTAAGTTCAACTTCCCTTGAGAAGACGCCTTCAGAGTCCACTCCTGGGAATTTCTCCCAGTCTCTGCCTGTCCCTGTAGGCTTACTCCTGCAGCTCCTTTGGCGATTCATTCCTCTTGTCCCTTAATAGGCAAAACACTCCCCTGGTTTGCACTTTGGGGTCTGGTGGCCTAGAGAGGAGGTGGGAGCAGATCCCAAAGAGGGTAAGCCTTGTCTTGAAGGAGCACTTAGGTAAGATTTCTCTGTATGGTCTTTAAGCAAGGGCAGGGGGACGACTCTATCTTCCAACGGGATGAGTGGGCTACTTCAGCAGGCCTGAGTGTACAGGAGGGTTCAAGGTTGTCAAGTACATCTCCCTGAGAGCTCCATCTCAGGACTCAGGTCCCCACCCTACCTCTCTGGGGCCCTGACTTTGGAGGAGAGATGTCCCCAGGCTGGGAACTCAGCCTTCTCTGAAATTCTATTACAGTTAAGTCCTGAGCCTGTCTCCAGCTGCCTGCCCTCTGGCTATAGGAAAATGCCTTAGAAACTGCCAAGGAATCATCCTCACTTTGCTTTAAATTGGTGATCCATGCCCTGAGCTTGTCATTTTCTTTCTTCAGATCATCAGTGCTACCCAGCCACAGCCTCCCTGTTCCAAAGTCCTTAGGATTATTACTTCCCCAATGTCTCTCAAGCCCCAGGGATATTGCACAAGCCACAATATCCCCTGCCACCTGAGTCTTGTCCCAGGTGACCAAGGTAGAAGGGGGGCATCTGGTCACCAGAGCTCTGCTCCCCACCAAGGGGAGAGGAGGGGCCCTCATTACAACTGAAAAGGAAGGCATCCAGCAGCAAAACCCCATCCTTGGTGTTTGCTTCCTAGGACCACTTTCGACACTACATGCCCTCGGTTGTCTAGAAGCAGAGCCTGAGACATGGTTTTTTGGGTTTTTGGGAGCAGGGATTTGCCAAGGGGAGCTCCTCAGTACAAGCCCCTCGAGGAATGAAGGAAACAGGATAAGGAAAAGAGGAGGGTGAGTAACGACACCATTTCAGACGAAACCCAGCCTTGACCTGACATGCGGATTGTACCATGAACTTATCCTGGTCTGAGGTGAAGGAACAGCCTCTTACATCCTGAACCATGGGCTATGGGCTGTCCGGCGAACCTTCCAGGCATTGTGGCTCCGTCAGCCCAGATCACTTCTTCAGAGAAGGCACATCCGCTGGAAGAGGGATCTGGTAGGATGTCACCCGTGGCTGCTGGAACTGCAGCCCTCTCTTCTGCTACCTCAGGCCAAATCCCTGGTCAATCACCATCTCATTGTGTCCGGTGAAAGGGTCCCCTGTCCAATGTGTCCCCCGAGCTGCAGGGAACACAGACCAAGCTCCAAATTCCCATGCCACTCATGCCCTCTCTGACCTCTTTGACAGGTTGGAGGGGGTCATCTAGGAGTTCCAGAGTCGTTCTCCATGACCAACCTTGCAAGGATGAGGGATTTGCATGTCCTTGTTTGCTTAAAGCCTCCATCAAAGAAAGCCAGAAAGTCTGAAGTTAACCCTCAGTTATCTTAACGTGTGAGCTGCATCTGATTCCAGCTTTCCACTCCACACCCGGGATCCTCCAGCCCAGGGCGTACCCACCCTTACCGCTCCCGCCCCAAATCAGCGGAAACTGAGGCCAGAATTCCATCCCCCCGCCCCAAGCACACTCAAAGCCAAGCCAGGAGAAACACAGGGGGAGGGTGCGCCACCTAGTGGACTCCAAGGGCAGTGCAATCTGCCAGGGGTTGACCGGGGGACTGCGACCCAGGGTGGGGTGGGGCCAAGGGGCTGGGTGGCCAAGGACACAAAGGAAGGAGACTCTTGGGAAAGTGGAGGAAGCAAAGCACTTCCAAGGCACTTTCATGAACCCTACCCCAGGCTGCCCCTGCCCTACCGTAAGGGAGCATGTTGGCTCAACCGAGACACAATGTCCTCTCTGCCCCTCCCCTGACTCTTGGGAGAAATTCCTGAACATTCCAACAAGTCACTTAAAATCCATATGGGTCTGATATTTGCTTTATCCCAAGAAAATGGGTAAGAGGGGCGCCTGGGTGGCTCAGTGGGTTAAAGCCTCTGCCTTCGGCTCACGTCATTATCCCAGGGTCCTGGGATCAAGCCCCATATCAGGCTCTCCGCTCAGCGGGGAGCCTGCTTCTCCCTCTCCCTCTGCCTGCCTCTCTGCCTACTTGTGATCTCTGTCTGTCAAATAAATAAATAAAATCTTAAAAAAAAAAAAAAGAAAAGAAAATGGTTAAGAGAAAATTCAGATAGTAGCCTGGGGGTCATGGACCCACTCCCTCGACATGGTCTCTCAGGCAGCAAAAAGGATAAGTGAGCTGCCTGGCCCCCACAGGTGTACAAGGAAGGTCAATATTCCAACCTTCTCCTCTCCAGTCACCCCTCGCGGGGCAGAGAGAAGGGAGCCTCCACACGGGTAACACGCCTATGCTATGTGTAGATATATGCCCTCGTCAGTGCATTAGAAGTCTGGAAAAAGCTGTACCCAAGTCAGTAGATGCTCTCCTGGGGGAGGGGGGGCGGGGGAGAGCTGTTGAGGGGGCAGAAGACAGAGATTTCACTTCTTAATTTACACGCTTCCCCAAAAATGTGGTGGGATCATGGGTGGATTCTACTTCTAGTTTTGACCTCTTTTTGTATTTTTCAAGCTAAATAGCATGTGTATCCTAAAGACGGAAGGTGTGATGGTTGTCAGGGGCTGGGGGGAGGGGAGAATGGGAGGTTAGTGTTTCATGGGGACAGAGTTTCTGTTTTACCAGCTGGACAGTCATGGTGGACTGTATAGCACCATGCATGAATTTAATGCCCCTGGACACCTCACAGGGGTTAAAAAGGTAAATTTTGTTGCATTTTACCACCACCAAAAAAAGAAAAGAAAAGGAATTGGCAATGATGGGACACGAGGTGTCTCCACACACAGGCAACACCACCAATGAGACACCCAATCAAAGCTGAACCTGACCCAGCTTTAAATCTGGGGTCTGCAAACTACGACCCCAATTCAAATTCGACCAAAACACGCCCCTGTTCTTTTTTCCATACTGTCTACGACTGTTTCCACCCTACCTTTTACAAGAGCAGAGGAATTATGACAGAAACCATATGGCCCACAAAGCTGAAAATATTTACTATCCGGCTTTTGACAGAAAAACTTGGCCAACGCCCACCCTAGATCCAACCACAAAAGTAGAAGAAATACGGGAAGCGGAGGAACTTGTCCAGCAACACCAAGGTCATGCAACCAGCGAAGTTGCAAAACCAGGATACTATAGGAGAAAGCACCCCTGTCTTCAATATGTAATTTACAACAATAAAAATGGAGCACACCTAAGATTCTAAAAGATTTTTTTAAAGATATTTATTTATTTATTTATTTGACAGAGATCACAAGTAGATAGAGAGGCAGGCAGAGAGGGGGGTGGGGAAACAGGCTCCCTGCTGAGCAGAGAGCCCGATGCGGGACTTGATCCCAGGACCCTGAGATCATGACCTGAGCCGAAGGCAGCAGCTTAACCCACTGAGCCACCCAGGCGCCCCGATTCTAAAAGATTTTAAAAGGGCTGGGTAGGTCGTACAAGTGTGGATGGTAAGAAAAGAAAAGCTCAAAATAAAAACTTGGAAGAAAAAAAAAAAAAAAAAAAGCTCGTTTTCCACAGTAGCAAGTGGAGAGATATAGCTAAAACTGAAAACCGAGAATTAAGGTATAAACAGTTTCATTTAGACATGGAAATTAAAAAAAAAAAAAAAAGAGGAAACATCTATTAAAAGCTAAATGTGGTTGCCTCTGCAGAGGGGTATCAAGAATCAGGGAAATGGAATAGAGTACTAATTTCTTTAAACCTAGTGGTAGTATTTGGCTTTTTAAGCTCTGTATATGTTTAAGCATAAAATATTTAAATGTAAATATTTGAGCAAAATAACTTAAAATTTTAAAAATTTAATACATGGGTGAGTGGTTTTATAATCTTTATAACATGACCTGAAAATCTGCAACAACTAAGGAAAGGGTCGACCTATCTTGTGGCCTAAGAATCCAAAACTTCTAGGGATCCTGAGTGGCTCAGTCAGTAAGAGCACACGGCTCTCAGTGTCAGGGTCATATGCTCAAGCCCCGCATTGGGTGTGGAGACTGCTTTAAAAAAAAAAAAAATCCAGGAGCACCAGGGTGGCTCAGTGGTTAAGCGTCTGTCTCTGGTTCAGGTCATGATCCCAGGGTCCTGGGATCGAGCCCCGCATCAGGCTCTCTGCTCAGCAGGAAGCCTGCTTCTCCCTCTTCCACTCCCCCTGCTTGTGTTCCCTCTCTCGCTATGTCTCTCTCTATCAAATAAACAAATAAAATCTTTTTAAAAAATCTAAAGCTTCTTTTTGTTTTTAAGATTTTATGTATTTATTTGAGAGAGAGAGAGAAAAAGAGAGAGAAAACAAGCAGAGCAGGAAGGAAGATCAGAAGGAGAGGGAGAAGCAGGCTCCCCACTGAGCAGGGAGTCCAATATGGGGCTCGATCCCAGGACCCTGAGATCATGGCCTGAGCTAAAGGCAGTCACTTAATGGACCAAGCCACCCAGGTGCTCCAATCCAAAGCTTCTTTACAGGAAAAGCTATTGTACATACAAGGTTGCAAGACAAATAACAACCGGACAAAGGATGTGTAACAAACAATGCAGGCAAAGGTTACTATCACAGTTCTGTTCTTGCTCCAAGCAACTGAAACTGACCTTCACTGATTTAAGCAGCAAAGGGATGGACACTGAGCTCGGAGCAGGCTCGGGGAGGGCTGGAGAAGTTGTCTTGAAGGCCTCCCAGACAGAAATGGCCATGGTGTTCTAGCTGTTCGGATAGAGACCCTGATGCTGTCCTCATGCTGGGCATCAATGCTGCCACTGGTTCCTCTCTCTCCAGAATAAAGTCCATGCAGCTCTCGCTACCTTTGATCATTAGCTTCCAGTTGTGTTTCTGAGGCAAGAGCATCTGCATGGCAGAGCCTCAGTCACAGGCCTGCATGCTAGCTGCAAGGGGGGGTTGGAAAGCGAGCTGGCTTCCGTAGCAGAAATCAGGGGATACCTCCAAGGTAGGAAAGGAATTCAGATGCTGGGTGGGCAAAAATAACCACAGATGCACATTATAAGGCCTAACACAATGAAAGACCTTACCATCCATTATTAAAAGATGAAAACCTTGTTAGAAAAATTGGCAAAGGACCTAAAGGGACAATTGACAAAACAAGTGAAATGAGCCAGAAAGGATATAAAAAGCTGTTCAGCCACACCAATATGGCGGCCATTGGTGGTAGCCTACTGCAACCAATTCCCAACTTCCTCCTTGCTGGTGAAACCCTGATGTTGTTTGGATCTCAAGTCCACCAGCAAACAAGTCAGGGGATGGCATGCAGTCTACCTCTGGTCAATGAGCTGTGCCAACAAGTCTGCCAGGGTGTCTTCCAGGAAAAATTTCTGTATTAGTCGTCAGCTGCTAGCTGCGTAACAAACATCCTTCAGATCCCTATACCTAACACAACAAAAGTTTCTCTCTTGCTCATGCAAAGCCTCACATAGGTATTCTTGATTGGGAGATCCTCCCTAACCATTCTCCTCCAGGCAATGACTCAGAAACCAAAGACCCTTCTCTGCCTCAAGATATGACCCCTCAACCCACCTCCCATGGATCACTATACTTTGTGCCTTCTGCTCACGCTCCATTGGGCAGAACAGATCACATGGTCATATACACAGATCTAGCCACCTGGGAAGCTGGGAACTCTAGTCTAGCTATGTGCCCAGAAGAAAATGAGTCAAATTTAGTGATCACCAAACACTGTCCTTGCTTCAATTCCCCCTGTGGTCACCACACATCCATTCAGCTCTTCCCCCAACAAAGAAGACTCCCCTAATTTGGGCTCTGAATCTCCTCTCGTAGCAAAACCCCCTTCTCATTGCTCTCCATGGCCTGAAGGCCCTTTTGCATTAACCTTCTTGCCCACATCTGGAGACCTACCAAGTACACGGTGCCCCCCGTCACCTGGAGTGACAGCTCCAGGTTTGGCCAGGATGGGGGCCACCAGCCCTCACTCTACCCACAGACTCTCTGCTGGGCCTGCGCAGCTCAAAGGAGCTGATGCTTTGGGCAAGCAGGGAAAAGTGCCAACCCCAGGGGGACCGAGGCTTCAACCACTATCAGATGCTGAAGGGACGAGTCCTCAGTGATTTGATGAGCACCCTTGGGGGCAGGGGTGGCGGTGCACACAGTGTATACAGAGAAGGCTTTCGAGAACTCAAAACACAAACATACGCAGGACTTTCTGAATTAAAATTTAATAGAGAAAGCGAGAAAAAGGAAAAGTCCTCTGAGAACAAAAGCCTCATTCCAGAAGATCGACGGAGGGGCTCACTCTCCCCATAAAGCCAAAATGCAAAGAAATGAAAGCATGAATAAAAAGATAAGAGGCTGTGAAATCAGACTGAGGACCCCAAATGGTGGGTAATAGCATTTCTAGAAGGTAGAAAATGAACAAAAGAGATGTGGTGATTTAAGAAGTGAGTGGAAGAGAGAAAGAACCTTGAGATTTGAAAGGGCCGCGGGCAGAAGTGATAAATAAAGAACACCCACCTCCTAGCAGCCCAGCGAGGAGTCTGAGCTCCACAGATGAGAGAGGAGCTCTTCGGAGCTTCCAGAAAGAAAGGCCCCTGACAGGCAAAGAGGCAGACTTCTCATTTGCATCCCTGGAAGTGAGAGGGGAGGGAACCCATTTATAAACCCAAAAGGGACGGCAGCTCAGGACAGGAAAGGCTCCTTTGGAGTAACAAGGAAAACAGACCAGAGCTCTGACTGGTTGAAAACCAAATGGACAAAAGTCTTGCAAGAGCAGAAGACAGAGTGGGAGACAGAGCGGAGAGTCGTAAAGCCTGGTTAGTTATATTTCTGGGGCTGCTAAGGTGCCTGAGAAATAGGGTATAGTTCTTTCAAAGGGATCGCTGAAAACCAGGAAACATCCTCTAAGAGAAAAGTTAATCACAAATAGCCTAAAAATGTAACTTAAATGTCTAAATGACATCAGCAAAACTCAGGACTTGAGTTGGGGGCAGCGGCAAGGGAGAGAGAGAGGGGAAGTGTTCTAGAGTTCTCTTTTTACCGGGGCGGGGGCAGGCTGGGCAAGAAAAATGTCGGGGGTTGGGTATTTATAACACTTAACTTGGATATGGTAAGAGGGAATTAGAGGTTTAAATAAGGTTATTTAGGGCTAGAAATTAGCCACTGGGAGAATCCAGGAGCCTGGTGGAACTTCTAAATTGGGAGCAGACCGGCTGGCCGAGGCCAGAAATAAAAATGAAGTTGTTCAAGCCAGTGAAAGTGAAGAAAGGCAAAAAAACAAAGGGAAATAATTGGAAAAGCCGTAGCATCCTACTCCCTTCTGAGCACCTTACTGTTTGTGGGAAGGTGGAAAACAAAATACATTTCCCAGACATAGCCTGTGACCTTGCAGCCACACCTGAGGGAGATTCAAGGGCAAAAGGGAGGCCAGTCCTGCTTCTGCTTTCAGGAAAAAGTGGTGGTGAGGGGTGGGGCTGAGTTCCCTGGCGCAGAGGCTCTGCTGGGGTGAATCATGGTCAGTTCATGCCATCCTGGAACCCACAGTCATGGCAGCCATGTCCTAAGCCCTGTGTCTAGTGGAGACAGTGTGCCCCGGGGCCAGCATCAAGGCAGTGGCAAGCTGAGTCCCCAGCTTCCTGGTCATGCTGGGAATAGCAGCTGTCTGTCAGCCTCTCAGGCAGTCACTCCGGAAAGTTCTGCCAGCTATCCCAACAATTTTGTACACACCTGATTCCTTGTATAATACCTCCTCTGCTTAAACTAGATGATTTCTGTTACTTGCAACTGAACTGTGACAAATACAAACAGTAAACATGAAATAAACATGAAATAAGATGGAAGGACCAAAAAGAAATGGTACTGATTATCACAATAAATGTGAATGGGCTAAATCCCCTAATTAACTTTGAAGTTCAAATTGGGGAAGAAAGAAGGAAAGAGGGAGAAGAAGGAGGAGGAGAAAGGAGAAGGAGAGAGGAGAAGGGCAGGGAGAGAGGAGGAAGAGGGGGAGAGAGGAAAGAAGAAAGGGAGAGAGAAAATCTCATTAGACAACCACTTTGGAAAACCATTTGGCACTCCCTACCTACTAAAGCTGAATGTAAAGCTGCCTACGCTGTGGGCCAGCAATTCCTCTCTTAGGTCAATACCCAAGAGAAATGGGTGCATATTTCCATCAAAAGGCATGTACAAACATGTTCATCATAGGGTCACTCAATATGGTCCCCAAACTAGCAACCACACAAATGTCTGTCAACAGCAGAATGGATAAATAATGGCATATTCATGCAGTGGACAGCGCCAGAACAAGGAAGAAAGAACACGCCACTGACACACCCAATAACATGGATGAATCTTGCAACCATAATATTCGGAGGTAAAAAGCCAGACAGAGAAGAGTACAGACCATAGAACACACACGAGTAATGGAAGTCAGAATAGCAGTGACTAATCTCTGGGAGGGGAAAGAGAGAGCCTGGGGAGGGGGGTGTCAGGGAACAAGAAATGTCCTGTCTCCATATGGGTGCTGGCTGCATGGGTATAGATCCACCTAAAATGTTAGCCAGTCGGCTACTTAAGATTAGTGCATTTTGCTCACTATATTAGATGTTTATTACACGTGAATAAATGTTTTAATCCCATCATGCTACTGAAAAGAAGATAAATATAAAACAGAGTGAAAAGAAACTAACTTGCTTGAGAAAAAAGGAAAATTCTAAAGAAATACATTTCAAGAGGTGCCTGGGTGGCTCAGTGGGTTGGGCCTCTGCCTTTAGCTCAGGTCATGATCCCAGGGTCCTGGGATCGAGCTCCACATCGGGCTCTCTACTCAGCAGGGAGACTGTTTCCTCCTCCTCTCTCTGCCTGCCTCTCTGCCTACTTGTGATCTCTCTGTCAAATAAATAAATAAAATCTTTAAAAAAAAAAAAAAAAGAAAGAAAGAAAAGAAATACATTCCGCAGACCCCCATCATTGCCTGATGTTTTGAACAGCACCTCTGCACTCTTGGGGGGTGGTGATCTGGAAGTCTGTAAGAAGGGGTGTCACAGCCCCCCAAGTTCCCCTTCCATTCTGGTCTCCTTCCTGCCTCCACCCAAGGAAAATCTGCTTCCCTCACTCCTGGACACTAAACACTGAGTAGCCACCTACTGCATGCACTTTGCCACCCAGGTATGTCTGTGACCTTCCCTCCCCTGCCCATGGCTCAGCACAGAAAAACTAGATCTAACTTTTTTTTTTTAAGATTTTATTTATTTATTTGACAGAGAGAAATCACAAGTAAGCAGAGAGGCAGGCAGAGAGAGAGGAGGAAGCAGGCTCCCTGCTGAGCAGAAAGCCCGATATGGGGCTCGAACCCAGGACCCGGGACCATGACCTGAGCCGAAGGCAGCGGCTCAACCCATTGAGCCACCCAGGCGCCCCTAGATCTAACTTTTTGCTAATACATTTCGCTTGAGCTGCTTGAGCCCCTCCCTCAGGCTCCCAGTGGGTCCCAGGGCCACCAAGGAAAGGTCCCGCCCCAAGGCATCTGCCACACAAAGAGCATTGGCCCAAAACAGACTGTGCCCATTCCACATGGCAGACTAAAGCA
This sequence comes from Lutra lutra, assembly GCF_902655055.1. NCBI lineage: Eukaryota > Metazoa > Chordata > Mammalia > Carnivora > Mustelidae > Lutra > Lutra lutra. The sequence goes on along the minus strand of NC_062287.1, from coordinate 106,932,713 downwards.
TCAGCCCCAGTTCTACCTCCTATGTGTCCATATCCCTGGTGTGGTCTGGCCATGAGTGGGGGACCCTTTCCTGCTCCTTGACTTTGAGAGTGTCCTTGTGATTTCCTTTGACCAGTGCCAGCTGGTCAGGTCCCAAGAGGTTCTGCTTGCCCTCTTGTGTTTCTGTAGTGAAGCACATGCCTCAGCTGGTCCACTGTCTCTCATCCGAGAGACACGTGGGACTGAGCTGCCTGAGCAACGGCAGCCTGGCTAGATCAGCAAGCCCCAACCAATCCACAAAGTCCTGCGAAGAAATCATTGTCATTCCAAGCCACTGGCTTTGGGGATGATTTGTTACGTGACATTATGGTGGCAGTCACTAACATCCTGTCGCTCAAGAACTGTGTGACGAGGACCCAGTGGGGGCATAATGAAGAAGTGAGATCATTGCAGAAGAAGGATCAAGAAGCTTCCCAGGGGTGCCTGGGTGGCTCAGTGGGTTAAAAGCCTCTGCCTTCGGCTCGGGTCAGTGAACCAGGAGTCCTGGGATCGAGCCCTACATCGGGCTCTCTGCTCAGCGGGGAGCCTGCTTCCCCCCCTCTCTCTGCCTGTTTCTCTGCCTATTTGTGATCTCTGTCAAATAAATAAATAAAATCTTAAAAAAAAAAAAAAAAGCTTCCCAGAGAGGGTGGCTCCATAGATTGGCAGCCTGCGGGCTGTCAGGTAGTATGTATCTGGTCCTCAGCAATATCCCTGCAAGGGAGAGTCTCCTATCCAGTGACACCGAGCCTCTTCATTCCCCGATGACAAGAGTCGGTGGAGTTGAGCTGTCCCTCGACCCCTCCATGGGGCACCCTCCACGAAGTCCCCCACACCCCATTCCGGCTCCCGGTCGCCTCACGCCTGGCCCAGACCACTCGTCTGCATTACCTGCCTGGCCCTTTCAGGCACTGGAGCTGGAGACACCCAGGAGAGAGACAGAATGTCCTCAAGGCCGAGAGAAGCCTTGTCTCCTGAGGGAGGGATGCCTGCAGGTGCTGCAGGACAACTAAGGAAGAAAACCAGGAAAGACTGGTCACCCTGCACCCCTGCACAGGCAGTGGGGGGCCATGCCTCCTGAAGCACAATAAGGCAGAAGCCAAGATGCAAAGGGATTTTTTTTTCTTTTTTTTTAAAGACAAGAAAGAGCTCCTTAGGGCTCGGAGCCAGGAGCCTGGAGTCTATGTGGACGACGAGCTTCCAACGCCCGCGGCGTTATTTGTGTAATGCCCAGAGATACAGTACAAAACACAGGTTTTGCACCCCTCCCAGAACTCTTCCTAAACTGGGTTGTTGCCTCCATTTTTCTCCAGGCCACTACATTCTGCTTTGCTCCACATTTTTTTGGTACAAAAGATACCGAAGTCCATGAATAGGGTTGGGAGATTTCCCAGAAAGAAAGAAAAAAAAAAAAAACCTACTTTGGTTTCCATAGCTGTGGAATCATTGTTCCCTAAATACCTGGTCCATCATTTCTTTTCTGGGCACATCCCAGGAGAATGAGCCAAAATGCTGCTCAGACTCATCCATTCCCACCTCTGCCCCAGATCTCTGAGCGCCTCTGGAGGCAGGGACATCAGGGGAGGTAAGACAAGATTCTCCCCTCCCTTGACTCTCCACTCCAGCCTGCCCCAAAACCCTCCAGTGAAGTGAGGCAGCTCCCACTCTCTCCTTGGCTCTCTTGTTCCCTCCCAGCTCTGCCTCGAGGAGCCCAGGAACTGACCTTGCAAAAACAAAGTTCGTCTCAAAGGCCAGGGACAGGAAAGTTGGTCCACCCAGAGCAGAAGTCCCCTCGGGAGGCAAGAGAAGGGGGAACAACCAGCCAGCAACCACGGACTGAGGAATTTTGCCCTTGACTGAAGAAATGAGCCCTACTTGCTCCACAGAGACCAGGGGGCTGAAGGTCCCGACCTGGGAATATCGCACCCCAGCTCCCAAGCTGTATCATTTGGGATGCTCTCAAGAAAATGGGGGAAATGCCACCCAAAAGTCTGGAGATAAAGCATGATCAGACAATGTCACCAGAAACTATGCTCTTTCTATGTCTCTGCCCTGTCTTCTGAAGCATTAGCTCCGTCCTGCCATCAGCCCCTCCCACGGTCATAGGACGGCAGCTGGGCTGCCTGGTTCCTTGAGCACAATTAGTCTTTTTTTTTTTTTTAAGATTTTATTTATTTGTCAGAGGGAGAGAGCACAAGCAAAGGGAGCCCAATGTGGGACTCGATCCCGGGATCCCGGGATCACGACCTGAGCCAAAGGCAGGCTCAACTGACTCAGTCACCCAAGCATTCCCCCTTGATCACAATTAGTGGGAGAGGGTCGCTGTTGTGCTGGTAAGCTAGCTTGGGGTCGGAGGGACCCTTATTTGTAGGCTTTGCCAATTTCTGTGGTGCAAAGACCCCACATGCTGACTTCAAGCTACGAGCTTGACAACACGGTTGGAAAGCAATGGGCGTGGTAGGGTCTCATGGGCCAGTTCTAACCGGCTCCAGCACCCTGCTGGAGGTAGGGTGGCATCCTTCTCCAGAGCAGGTGAAATCCCCACGGAACCGAGGATGGGATCACATGGATGGGTTTAGACCTATCGGAGCTCACCTCCCCTCCCCCCAGGAGCCGGGGCAAGGTCAACTGCATCCAAACCGTTTGTCAGCTGCGTGGCAGGTGCGGGGAGCAGGGAGGTGCCCGCGCTGGGAGAGGCAGCCTTGACGGATACCTCCCATCTTGCCAGTGTCCTTTTTCCGACATTCCAGCCCAGCTGGCATCTCGAAGCTTCCAGAGGCGGCTGGGGTGGTGATGGGCGGTCTGAGGGACAGTGAAGTCAGGACAGAAGGACCTTTGGGGGAACTGGAGGCAGCCAAAGCTGACATCCCTTACAAGGAGCCGGTCATCAGGCCTTTGTGCCCGGCAGCCCGGCTGCCCGGGGGTCCTCAGCAGCCACCACGGCCCATTGCAAATATAGCTGGGACCCTTCCAAGCAAAAGGGGAGCAGCCAGGATCCCTCACTCCCAGCCTGCAAGCTCTGGGTCTCGTGGTCCCTCTCTGAAGCCCCATGAGGGTGGGAAGCAGGGGCAAAGCCAGTATCCCTGACCCTCCCCTCTGTCGTGGTTCACGACCATGTGGTCAGGTGGCCCGTTTTTCTGACAAGCTACAGCCAGGGCTTTGGGAGGCCAGACAGACAACTATGTAAGATGCTGACACGGTCCCCAAAGTTGGAGGTTTCAGCACCTGCTCCCGGCCGAGACGGAGGATCTGAAAGGCTTCCCTTTGCCACGGGCTTCCTGGCCCAGAGCCACGTCGGGAGCTCAGAGCGAAGCTTCCCGCATCACCTGTGCAGAAACCTGCCTCTCTGGCTGCCAGCGAGCTAATTGGTGAGTTAATTGGCAATGCGTTGTGAGGTGAAAAAGAGCGAGTTATAAAACTGTATTTATAGTGTGACATTATTCTTGAGGGAAAGGGAAGGTGTGTGTGCCTGTGTGCGTGTGTGATAGGGCGTCTCTCTGGGCGAATGTAAATGGACCCAGGAAATAAGGATAGAGCAGGGGTCCTCACCAGGGGCAGTTCTGCTCCCCCAGGGGTCATTCAGCAATGTCTGGAGACCTAGACCTGGATGGTTCCGCGGGCATCGAGTGGGAAGAGCGCAGAGGTGCTGCTAGCCACCCTATAGGGCACAGGGTGGGCCCCGCAACAGAGAACGACCTCCCTATGTCAACAGCTCGGAGGTCAAAAGACCGTTCTCCAGAGCAGCGTCCCAGAGTGGGGTCCCTGGCTGAGTAGCACGAGTATCTCCTGGGAACTCATTAGAAATAAAAATGCCTGCTTCCCTCCATCTACTGAGTCAAACACTCTGGGGGAGGGCCCAGGAGATCTCGGCTTTTAACAAGGCTTCCAGGGGATGCTAATGCGCCGTCCAGTTGGCGAACCGCCAGCCTAAGGGCATACGGGGGCCCTTGGCAACACAGGTCTGGACAAGGCGGGTCCACCAACACTGACATTTTTTCAATAAATACAGCACAGTACTGAAGATGTATTTTCTCTTCCTTATGATTTTCTCTTTTTTTTAAGACTTTTATTTATTTATTTGAGAGAGAGAGCAGCAGCCGCAGAGGCAGAGGGAGAAGCAGACTCCCCTGCTGAGCAAGGAGCCCAACGCAGGGCTTGATCCAGTGCTCCAGGATCATGACCTGATCTGAAGGCAGACGCCCAACCGACTGAGCCACCCAGGGGCCCCTGTAATTTAAGGTCTAAATCAGCAAGGCTGCGTTTTCCTTGTCGGTCAGAGGAAGGGGAGAGAAGAGGAGGTTCCAAGACCGAAATGTAGACCGTGGCTCAATTGAACAAACAAGATGTGTGACCTTGAACGGACAAGGTTCCCTGAGCCTCAGCTTTCTCACCTGGGAAGTGGGTGCGAGAATGGTCCCTCTGGTCAGTTTATTGGGGGGCATGAGATGAAATATCTCAGCCCAGAGCCCCCAGAGCTGTTCTGGTTCATGCCCTGGTGGTGATGTGACCAGCAAGGGGCTGGGGACAGGGAGAGCCCAGGAAGAAGAGGGCAACTCCCATACCACCCCTCGAGGGCAGGGCTGCCAGTTGAAGGTCTGCTGGGGTTTGTTCCCCTGTATTTCTGCTCCAAGTCCTGGAGGGAAGCCAGGCATTAGCTCTTCTTACCTCTGGGAGGCCACAGTGATGGAGTCGAAGCTGAAGTCCCCCCAGATGGTCTCTTTCTGTCAAAACCTAGACATGGGGGGAGATGATGCTGCACGTCTCAGAGGGGCCGGGAGAGGAAAACAAACATCCCTGAGGCAGGGAGGGGCCATGCCCCCCCAGTGATCTGGGGAGTGAGCTCCCAGAGCCCCTGACTCGGAGAGCCCAAAGAAGGGAACAGTGTGTGTCCTCAAGAGAATGGATCCTGGTCCTAAGGGGCCACAGAAACCCCAGGACTCCAGGAGACCACGGGGCATGGCAAAGGGCACCTCCATGGTAACTGTGTAGACCAGAGACTGTCCCCAAAACTGTGAACTGTGCAGAATTTTTGTGGGAGGTTTGAAGGGGAGCCACGGATGGCTGGTCCTGGCTTCAAGCTCCTCCCGGAGTCAGACTTCCCTAAATGTGAATAAAACCCTGTCAGGATCGACACCCATGTAAGTTTGTGAAATACGATCCTTCCCCCTTACCTCACACACCCATCCTCTGAAGGAGGGATCACTGTGCCCATTTTACAGGTGACAAAGTGAGACTCACAGAGGCAGCTCGCCCAACGTCGGACACAGAGCAGACCCTTGCCTGAGCCCATAATTCCCAGGCTGCACTGTCTCCAGCCTCAAGAAGGCCACACTTGGGGTACTGCATCACACCTTTGGTCTCCCCATCCCACCTTCAGAAGCCCCTCGCCCACCTAGGGCCTCCCCCACCAGCAACACCCTGGAGCTCCCAGGCCCCCAGCCCCTCCCGAGAAGGGCCGATTTGCAGAGGTGTAAAGACAAGTGAAAATGTCTCCTAAGCACGCCGTGCCCACATCGCCAGGCCACTCTCGAGATCATGCTTCCCAGAAGAGGAACATCCATGAAGGGGCAGATTTCCGGACACCAGAAGACATTTGTCTTCGGTTTGTAATGGGGGATGGGATCGGGAAGATTGTGGAAGCAGCAAGACTCTCCAAGTGGGGCGCCTGAGTGGCTCAGTGGGTTAAAGCCTCTGCCTTCAGCTCAGGTCTTGATCTTGAGGTCCTGGGATCGAGCCCCACATCAGGCTCTCTGCTCAGCAGGGAGCCTGCTTCCTCCTCTCTCTCTGCCTGCTTCTCTGCCTACTTGTGATCTCCGTCTGTCAAATAAATAAATAAAATATTTTTAAAAAAAAGACTCTCCAAGAAGCCAACATAGTCAATCCAAGGGAAGACAGCCCTCAGCAGGCCCAGGATCCTCATGTCCACAGTGGGTGGAGATGCCCCAGGCCCTAGGAACCTCCCTGGGCCACACAGGACCACTGCCCCACTAATCAAAGAGCTGGGATGGCATAATCAGTATGGACGATGACGTTCCCTCCCTCATCCACCGGAGCCTGGTCTGCTCAAGCAACACCACTTAAATGCTTGTGTGTTCTGCCATTTTTTTCTTGTGGGGGGACGTTGTGTTTAGGGGTGTTTCCTCCATGGATCCATTGCACCCAATGTTGGATACTATTCTAGAACAAATGAAGTCTCTCTTGCACCAAGGAAAATGTCAAAGATTCAGGCCCGGCTCCACCACCGGACGTTTATTTATGTGAACACGCAGTCAGGACACGTGCCCAGCAGTCGGAACCCAGTGCCCTCACCCCACCAGCCCCCACACGCTTGTGATCGTCAGAGCCACGGCAAGAACTCGGGCTCCGCCCTGGGGCACAACACGAGTGGATCCTTTCTACACATGATGGGTCACATGAGCCAGTCAGAGATGCACATAGAGGTGAAGAATGAACCTGTCACCAGAACATCTCCCCACAGGAGGGGACCTTGGCTGGGACAGACCATCTGGGGCCATTTCTACAGGTAGACAGCAGGGGGCGCTTTGGGCGACCTGGGGCCAGTGACCCAGCTTTGCGGTGGGTGAAGACAGTACCCACTTGGCCAGTTCTTGTCAGGATCTGTGAGATTCTGTGCCTGCAGCTCTAAGCCCACCCCAAGTGGTGTCTGGCACGAAGTGAGTGCTCATTAGAGGGTGGCTCCTGACAGCCCAGGGAAGCACCTGCTGAAGGCCTCCTCAGATCACTGCGTCTGAGCCCTGGACGTAGGGTCATTGCTCATTTTCATTCTGGAGGATTCAAAGCTCAGGTCTGCCATCCCTCCCCCGTTCCTTCCTTACCCCACTCTCCACCCAACTCCCCCCAGGGCCAGGCAGAGCCCTCAGTCTCAAATCTTCACAGATGAAGACCAGGGCAGACTCTGAGCAAAGACATCCTGTCCCTTGGGACTCCAGGAAAGGCAGCTTTCTGTGTATCCCAAAACTAGACTCTACTTGTGACCTAAGGAGATCTGAGGGTAAGGGTACATGTCTGAGAGTGGGGGAAGTCCTCCTGAAAGGAAGCCGGGACCCAGGGGAGGGAGCAGCCACCCCTGTAAGCTTTCTAAGCCACTTGTCTCCTCCCCCAGGGAACCATCTTGGTGCCTGCTCAAGCGTCTGAGCTGGCTTAGAAGGTGACAGCATCTGGCTTTTAGCAGGACAAAGAAAAAATGATCCTCAGAGGACCTGATGATTACCTTGTGGTTTCCTTGGAAACCAAGTCCCCAGCTCACCTTCCTCAGGCTTCTTGTCTCTCCTGCCTTGATCTGGGTCTCACAACCAAGAAGGGCCAGGTCACTGCTGCAGGAGGGGGCCACCAATGGACAGGAAAGTACCCCATGGCTTCCCTGTCTTTTATGTAGGGTCCATACGTCAGGATCACCAAGGATGCCTAGCTACTGAGGGAAAGAATTCCCGCAAACAAATGTGGGAAGAGGGATAGAATTAGGTCAGCACCATTCTGTAACTTTTAATCAAATAATTCCAGCAACGATCCCCATCAGTTGAAACATTTAGAGGGAAAGCTGATGGATGTTTGATCAACAGCAAGCCACGCCAAAGCATCGTGGCCAACAGTGTCACAGGATGTCCCCTTGTCAGTGAGCTCGTCTCACGGGGGCCTCTCAGACAGCTGAGGTCGAGCAGAGGCTGGGGCTGGAGCCATCCGAGCCTTATCTCCTCCATCATTCCTGTGTCCCATGCCTCAGGATGTCTAGAAGAGTGGGTACAGCCAGGGCCTCTCTCTAGCCATGTGGCCTCTCCACAAGGCTGGCACGGGCTTCCTCACAGCATGGCAGCTGGCTTCCCCCAGAGTGACTCTTCTGAAAGACAAAGAGGGAAGCCACAGGCTTCTTGGGGCTTTTGGCCTCTGAAATCACAGAGTTCTTGTGCCATATTCTAGGGCGGAAAGCGAGTCCTAGAGCCAGCCAGATTCGAGGAGCCACGGGCGGCATGAGAGCGCAAATACGGGGAAGCATGGTTCATTGGAAGAACATCTGTGGAGACTAGCTACCAAATGAGGAACTGTACCAGGGAGGGGGCAGTCTGTCACCATTGGAACCCACAGATCATTTTTAGTGCCACCAAAAGTTCAGCAAACTGACTGTGTGTGCCTCCTGATATGGTACAGTGGGAAGCCCAGGGCCATCGTCATCCATGGAGTGTTCTTGTTTAAAAAAAAAATTAGGGGCACCCGGGTGGCTCAGTGGGTTCAGCCTCTGCCTTCGGCTTGGGTCGTGATCTCAGGGTCCTGGGATCGAGCCCTGCATTGGGCTCTCTGCTCAGCAGGGAGCCTGCTTCCCCCCACCTCTCTCTCTTCCTGCCTGTCTACTTGTGATCTCTCTGTCTGTCAAATAAAAAAATAAAATCTTTTTTAAAAAATTAACATCACTCTAATTGAGCCTCTGATGCTAAATTCCATTTCTGGGAAGCATGGGGGAAAGAGGTAGGCAATACTATGAGGGGGCAAACAGAGGAGTCCAGAATGTGCAGCTATCCTGGGGAGAAAGGACTCAGGGTCTACAATATGTCAAGAGCATTAAATCAAAAAAGAGAAGGAAGGGGATCAGCTCTAGTTTGGGAGCTCTTTAGGAGACCAACCTAAAGACAAAATCCCCCAGGGTACACCTTTTCTGGATCCAGGTTCCAGCAAACCACAGAATAAAAAGACACTTTGGAGGCAAACAGGGACATTTGATTATGGACTGGATATTAGGTCCCAGTGGGGACCTAATATAATAATAATAACCCAATGTTATATACCCAATGTTTTATATATATAACCCAATAATATAATAATAACCCAATGGGTTATTATTTATTTTGTTAGGTGTGATCACGGCTTTGTGCTTATATAAGAAAATGGGGAGTGTGGAGTGTGTGCATGTGTGTGTGTGTTCAGAGAAATACTGAGAAGCAAAGCATATTATGATCGAGATTTTATTTTATTTTAAATACTTCAATAGAAAGAGAAAAAAAAGTGGAATAGATGAAGCAAATGTGTCAAAGCTTCACTAATTATCAAAACTAGGTGGTGATGGGCATCTGGGCCTTTCTGATACTATTCTTTCCACTTGTGTTTATGTTGGAAATAGTTCATAATAAAAAGGAAAATTTTTTGAGGGGAGCCATTGAGAAGGAGCCTTTATCCCCCACTGCTCCAGGCTGGGCAGCCTCGCGCTGGAACCATCCATCACAGCAGAGCTCCACTGCCCAGAGCTCGTCAAGAACAAATGTAGCCTTTCAAAGTCACCTTTCACAGAGCCAGAGGCCGAGTTTCTACACAGCCGCCTCCCCCCCTCCTGTTGTTAAGTGGGGGCTCTGCTCAGTGAGACAGCAGGTTTTCGCTCCTGAAGAACAGCAGGGCCCCCACCTCAGGATCGCCGATCCCCAGCATCCCGGCCCTTTTGATTGTGGGGGGGGGGTGTGACATCGGCACCAAACAGATCCCACAGACCACTCACTGCATCAGGGAAGGTTTGAAGCAGACAGCAAAAAGAAGGTCAGATACATGGCACGTACAAGCCCACGTGTGCACATTGCCCACAACATGCAAGGGAGAGAGAGAGACAAAGAGACTCAGTGAGGACTCATTGGCCAGAGCCAGACCTTCTTCAGGCTGGATGATGTGATGCCGCTTCTCTGGAAAAAGAGAGGCTAAATCAGCACTGCCCCCTCCTGACCCATTCTCCCTGCAAAGAGATGTCTCTTCCCTAGGTTTGGAACCTGCCTGTTTTTGAAATTCCCTGCTAATTTCAAGGTCATGGTCCTCCAATCAACATCTGGGAGCCCCAAGGCCTGAATAGATGGTCCCGTGGGGTTTGGGTGGGCTAACCCGGCTCTCCTGGGAGGGAAAGGAGGGAAGATTGCTGGCCTGGGAGTCAGAAGCCCCGGTCTCAGCCCCAGACAGGCACCGCTGGGATAGTCCCTGCTTCTCTGGACCTCATTGGTGAGCCAGAGTGGGGCTTGATGCTGGACACCAACCTCTGAGATTCTGCAGAGTGCCAAAGGGCAGGGAGTAAAATACTGAGCTCACCTGCTCACCTGCTCACCGGATCAAGGCTGATGGGCTGTTTGACATACAGCAATGCACAGCAGTGGCCCATGGGGCTGATGTTTCACAGGCAGGCCTGAATTTCAACATCCCACCTTTCCAGGGACAACCCAGGCCAGCCCAGAATCTCCCTGGGGAGCTGTCCTCTGAACCCTTGGTCTCACCTGAGCACATGAGACACGGAGCTTTGTCAAGGAGACACGTGGTTCAAGGTGTGACAGCACCGAGGGGTGAGTGATGTGTGTTGGCCCCGAGGAAAGTCACATGTCCAGGCAGGGAAACCCTCTGCCCCAGGAAAACCCTTTGGAACCATTACGTAACCCAAGAATTCAACCCAAAGGAATATACTGAAGTTCACTCAAGTTTTGTTCTTTCCCGTAATGAGCGTCATAGAGTGTACCTTCTGGCTGAATGATGACATGAGAACATACCTGTGGGAGCCCACCGGCACACACACACACACAGACACACACGAAGTCAATTGAAAGACATCAGGCCACCCAGAGAGTGAGTTTTTTCTAAGTACCACCTGCAGAGAAACATTCTTCCCTACCCTCACCCTCCAAGGACCACCCATGGATACTGGCCATTTCCCTGCCCCTCTTATCAGGAAGGATGGGAGGGCACATGCCCAGGCTGGCCAGGTGGCACTAAACACATTATGTCACACAATCAGGTAGACAGTATAACTGGGAAAATTTCAAAAGAGTCAGAATATTTTTCTCCTACCAACGTTCTTATTTTTAAAAAAATATATATATTATTTCCTAATGGAACTTCTTTCAATGTGGCAGAATTATAGGGGAATTATTCTTTTTGGGTTGTGGTGGGGTATTTTTTTTTTTGGCTTATCTGTATTTTCAACTCTTTTTGCAATAATCGTGGAGAGCTGTTTCCATAGAAACCTCAGCACTATTGGCATTATTTGGGGCCAGATAATTCTTTGCTGCTGGGTGCTGTCCTGGGCAGTAAAGGACACTTAACAGCATCCCAGCTCTCTACCCAGCAGCTGCCAGTAATATCCCCCCAGGGGTAACAATCAAAAGCATCTCTAGATATGGCCAACTCTCCCCTGGTGGGCAAAACCACCCCCAGCGGAGAACCACTGCTAAAAAGTATACCTGCTAAGACTGAGAATGGGTGGTCAGAGAATGGAAAGAAGACAAGGAAAGAGGAAGGAGAAAAATCACCAGGTGTTCATGCTTCCCAGGTGCCATCTTATCTAATCCTCACAAGAACTCAGTGGGGAGGCCCTATGATCATCCCCATTCTAGTGAGGCTGAATGGCTTGTACCAACTCACATGGCTATTAAGAGAGTGGGTCATGAAAACCAAAAGGAAAGAGTTTCAAGAAGAAGCCATCAGCAGTCAGAGACCATAGATCACTCTTAAAAATGAGTACAAGTGAGGGCACCTGCTGGCTCAGTCAGTGGAGCTTGCAACTCTTGATCTCAGGGTCATGAGTTCAAGCCCCAAGTTGGTGTAGATC